>NC_091062.1:130552781-130858059 GCF_000393655.2 Nicotiana sylvestris | reverse complement strand
TTATTTCGAACTTATCGAAATAGTAACCCGTCGTCGTTCGATCGAAGTCGAACTCTTCTTTTTGGCGAAGGCCCCTCGTCTTAAAGGGTGTTATTTCGAACTTATCAAAATAGTAACCCGTCGTCATATGATAGAGGTTGAACTATTCTTTTTTGCGAAGGCCCTTGGCCTAAAAGGGTGTTATTTCGAACATATCGAAATAGTTATCCATCGTCGTTCAATCGACGTCGAACTCTTCTTTTTGGCGAAGGCCCTTGGCCTTAAAATTTGTTATTTCAAACTTATCAAAATAGTAACCCGTCATCGTATGATCGAGGTGGAACTCTTCTTTTGGCGTAGGCCCCTGGCCTTCAAGGGTGTTATTTCGAACTTATCGAAATAGTCACCCGTCGTCATTCGATAGAGGTTGAACTCTTCTTTTTGGCGAAGGCCCCTAGCCTTAAATTGTGTTATTTCGAACATATCGAAATAGTAACTCATTGTCGTTCGATCGAGGTGGAACTCTTCTTTTTGGCGTAGGCCTATGGCCTTAAAGGGTGTTATTTCGAACTTATCGAAATAGTAATCCATCGTCGTTTGATCGAGGTCGAACTCTTCTTTTTGGCGAAAGCCCCTGGCCTTCAAGGGTGTTATTTCGAACTTATCGAAATAGTAACCCGTCGTCGTTCGATCGAGGTCGAACTCTTCTTTTTGGCTAAGGCCCCTGGCCATAAAGGGTGTTATTTTGAACTTATCAAAATAGTAACCCGTCGTCGTATGATCGAAGTCGAACTCTTCTTTTTTGCGAAGGCCCTTGGCCTTAAAGGGTGTTATTTCGAACGTATCGAAATAGTAATCCATCGCCGTTCGATCGAGGTCAAACACTTCTTATTTGCGAAGGCCCCTGGCCTACAAGGGTGTTATTTCGAACTTATCGTAATAATAACCGTCTTCGGTAGTCCCAGCTACCAAAATTTCTCGAACTACATTGACCTGATTCCTGTTTAGCCCAGGATATGTAGGAAACCTTTGAAGCAAAGGTTCGGTCAAATCTTTTTCAAAAAATGCTTCAACGGAGTACTCGGATGGGCAAAAATCGCTCGCTTTATCTTTGCACGAAAACCCTTCGTGTCTCCGGGCAAAGAGGGGCAGCTGTAAGCACGTGATTTTTGCCCTATATGAGAATTACTCCCAAAAAATTCAAAAATAAAATGATTTTTCTTTGGTGTACAATTTTGTGATATTTTGAAGAATTATTTGTATTTGTCTGTGCGTGTTTATTCGCTAAATTAATAAAAAATACAAAAATATGTCGCATTTTGCATGTAGGATTTAATTCTACAATTGTTAGTAATTAAAATTGTTTTACAAAAATTAAAAATTACAAAAATAGGCATCGTTTGCATTTTTAGCATTTAATGTCCAAATATACAATTTTATGCTTAATTAATACTTAATTGTGCGTTAATTGTTATTGGGAGTTAATTTGCGCCTTTATAACTTAATTTAGTTCTTAATAATAGTTTAAGTATTTTTATAATTTAGTTTTAGAAAAATAAAAGAAGAAAAGAGAGCGAAAATATAAAGAAAGTCGGAATTGGGCCTCTTCTTCAATTTCAAGCTATAGGCCCAAAAAATGGCCCAATCTTCCCTACGACCCAGTCCATTTCGAACTGGGTCGACCCAGTCCATAACCCAAAAGACCCAAACCCCTTTGTCTTACATTTTACAACACAAAACAAAAGAAAAAAAGAAGAAAAAAACCTAAAAACTAAGGAAAGCCATCCGCCCCCCTCCCCTTGTCTTCTTCTTCTCCATCTCCAAAATAGTGAGCTGCCATGGCTACCCAGCAGCCACCCCCCTTCGTCGAACACCACCCAAGCACCGTCCAAACACCACCAAACGACACAACCTCTTTCGCGACCCCAACCCCAATCACGCCGGAAAAACCCTCGACCAACGAAGGAGAAACCCCATCGTTGCGGCTTCCTTTCCTCCGACCAGCTGTTCCTGTTCCGAGCACGTCGAGCTGCTGCCATGGTCGACCAGCTGCTCCTGTTCCGAACACGTCAACTGCTGCCCGCGACGAGCTGCGACGAGCAGCCATGAGTGTTCAGCTGCGACGAGCTGCGACGGGCAGCCATGAACGTTCAGCTGCGACGAGCAACCATGAGCGTTCAGCTGCGACGAGCTGCGACGGGCAGCCATGAGCGTTCTGCTGCGACGAGCTGCGACGAGCAGCCATGAGCGTTCAGCTGCGACGAGACTGCTCCAAACGGATGATGATTACTCCAGCTTCGGCGTAGACATGGATACCATTGCACCACCTCAATATCGAGCAGCTGTCTGTCGACCTCCCCGTCGACTTGGTCGCCGCTGCTTCTCCTTTTCCTCCAGGTATGCTGCGTCGAACCCCCATTGTTACTGTTGCGACATTGCTTCAGTCAAGTTCTTAAAGTCGTTTGTTCGTCGTTAAGTTCGTTGTTGAGTCCGGGCAGATTTATTCCCATTATTGAGGGTTATCGAAACAGTCCATACAATCGAATTCGTCGTTGTTCATCTCCGGTTAGTAGATTTTTGAGTTTTATTTTGTCCGTATTTTGTTTTGATATTTTCGAATCTAAAATCGGCAAATGTTTGTTTTGTTCATGTTTATGTTTAGATATTTGATTTTTGGTCTTGTTCATGTTCATGTATTTTTGTTGAATTAATTTTCAGATTTCAAATGGAAGTTAATTAGTTATTTTTCATGTTTATTTCATGTTTGTATTGTTGTTTAAGTGAACGTTTATTATTGTTTAAGTGAATATTTGTTAGTTTGATGTTTGTTAGATTCAAATTGAAATTTAATTAACTATTTCTTCAATTTGTTTCATGTGTTTATGTATTGTTAGAAATTGTTAATATTGTCACACCTCCTTTTTCCGTACCCGCGAGGGGACAAGGGAGTTTTTTCCAATTAAAGGACAATCGAAAGGGGATTTATTTGTTTATTTCAGAGTCGCCACTTGGGAGGTTTAGGGTGTCCCAAGTCACCAATTTTAATCCCGAATCGAGGAAAATAATGACTCTATATTACAGTCTGCATACCAGAAATCCGGATAAGGAATTCTGTTAACCCGGGAGAAGGTGTTAGGCATTCCCGAGTTCCGTGGTTCTAGCACGGTCGCTCAACTGTTATATTCGGCTTGATTATCTGATTTTATACAAGTGTGAACTTGCGTGCAAAATTTAACTTTTAACCGCTTTTATCATTTACTGTTTTTATCAAGAATTGCAACGTTGTGAAAATGTATCTCGAACCGCGTTACAATCAATGTACCCGTGGTCGTCGACACACTTTGACTCCGTTGAGATTTGGATTTGGGTCACATCAAATGTGCACCCGAGTTTAAGGAAATTAAATTATTAAAGGCGCGCCTAAAGCGACTAGCGTATTTATTTTGGGTAAGACCGTGGAATTTTACTAAACGGTCCATCCCGAAGTCCAAATAATTTTTTAAAGCAAATATTTACTGAGGGCCCCGCAATTTGTATTTTATTTGGCGAGACTCATCTCATTCTTATTATTTTTTTTTAAAAAATGAAATTGCAACGTCATGGACACGCATCTCGAACCACGTCACAATCAATGTACCCGTAATTAGAAATACATTTCGAATCCGTCGAGATTTGGATTTGGGTCACATAAATGTGCACCCGAGTTTAAGACGGTAAGGTTTATTAAAGCGTGTCCTAAAGAGACTAACGTGTTGTTATTTTAGGAGGGTTGTGAGATTTGCTAAACAACCCGTCCTGGAAACTAAATGCTTCAATAATATACATTTAACAAGGGCCCCGCATATGCGCGTTTTGTTTATTTTCATCGAGGCTCATCTCGTTCTTATTTTAAAAGGATATCCTATAGCAACTACGTTTCTTGTCGTGTTTGTCTCTATCAATTGAAAACAGTAGATAATCCTAATTAATTACATGCTTGCAAGTTGTTTGTAATGGAATTCGGAAATGCTTAACAAATCGGGACCGAAGCTGCGTGCCAGTCGGCCAAACAAATAATCATGGGCCCAAATCCAGCCCACGCGCGGTTGGCCAGACCTGGGCCACTGCTCGTTCGATGCGGGCCTGCCTGGTCTGTCTTCGACCTGGGCTCGACCTTCATGAGGTTGAGGCCCTGAATTTGTGTTCTTTATCTTGAAACATGATTTTAAGAGTCATATATGGCAATTTATTGGAAAGGAAAGAACTTAATTTACAGTGTACAAGTTTCATGCTTGGACTACATTACAGCATATATGGCAAAGTAAACTAAATCTGAGATGCAACCTAATTCATTGAGACCACTTTTATCTAACAGCATACATATATAATTATCATTCGATACCCTATATTGACCTCAACTAGGCTTGTTAGCTAACTTCAGTATCCCAAAATATGAGCTATTAGACATTACATGACGTTCAACACAACAGTACATGTATATAAACAACATCTGCAGATCTTCTCTTTTATACTCATTGCTCAAACTTTCGAGTTACATTGGTAGTGTAATTGTGTACCTGGTATGGAGGACAAAGAAGGAAGGAATGATCAGCTAGGCAGTATGCAGTAAACACAGCAACAACAGATACTCAGCAACAACACAGCAACAACCAACTAAACCAAATGTTTTCCATAGCCACAGACAACCAACAATGATCTCCCAGAATACAAGGACTAGCAAGTAGTCGAGTGCCAAGCCAGTAATCTCAGGAAAGAGTAAAGAAATAGCAGCAGTAACTGAGGGTTCAAATGCAGTAAAACCACCAGTTTAATCAACCACAAACAACTCAGTCAATGCAAGCAACAGAACTTGGCCAAGACAGATTGACCAAAATGCATTCTTATACCACTTTCAGGCAGTGTTTGGTTACAATGTCTTACTCGAGCCTCTCTTATGTTTTCAATCTTTTCTTTTAACTCACCACTCTTTCTTAAGACTTAAAGATTCCAGCCTTAAGACTAAAAATTCCAACCTTTTGTTTTCTCTTTTTCTGAAGACTAAAAGTCCAGCCATTTTTCAGTTCTCAAATGGCCTATTTATAAGCCAAAGTGACCAAGTGCAGCTAAGCTGCCCCCATGCTGCAACTTGCAGCCTGCCCCTACCCTGTTAAACCCATGCTTGAGCATCTCTTGATGCCAGCCCCCCTTGTTCCCCACGCCTGGTTTATTCTTTAATCAAGGATTATGGGCTTATTTTAGTATTCCTTTTAAACCCATACTCTTGTGTCTTGTCCCCCCATTGGCATTAGTTTAATCCTAATTTAGTACCCCATTTGTCAGCTCACTTAAACTAATTACTTCTGTTCTTTTTAACACCCCAGAATACCCCTGTCAACCTTGATTATTACTGCCCCTGCCTATTGCAGCATCAGGGCATTTTTTGAACTGATGAAAGTTCGAACTCAAGACTGCCTGGGCTGAACCTTTTCAGTCAGTTTTATAGTGCAAACAAACCATTTCAAACAATGCTGGGGCATACAGTCAGTGACAAAGCTCAATTAGTCATGCGACATTATTAGCTCATTCGATTTATTAGTTATAGAAAGCTAATCGACGATATTTATCGAGTCGACTATACTAATTATAACAGGTAATAATCAATCGCTCACATAAACAATATGTTTAGGGACCTAAAGGGCATCAGACAATTTTTGTTCAATTACTGGGGCCTATATGAGTTAACTTATCTGACGATTAAACTAATCGACGATCATGTTTATCACAGAGTACATTCAGAATACACACATAGAAAATCAACCGACCAAAGAAAAAGGTCTTTAAAGAGATGAAAGAAATCCGAATGAAAAATAACAAAAATAACAAACAAACCCAACGAAACATGCTGACCACTTAATTAAAAACTAACACAAAAGAAAGGAAAACGTACCGAAAATGTTTAAATCAAACAGACCCAAATCTGATTCATCTTCGAACTTTTGAGGCCGAACAAACTTTAATCAGGGTGTTCTCACATGAGAACACCTTGATTAAGGTCTATTAGACCTCAAACCCATGTCCAAACCGGCCGGATTCCCCAGGTGCATGTGTTCTAAAGTCTGGATTTCTAGATCTGATTTTTAGGGAGTTGTGGGTAGATTCGGACCAAACCAAGCTTGGTTTGGTCACGAGGAAGGTCAGGGGAGTGTCTGGTATGAAGATGGGGTGGTTTGGCATAGATCCGGGTTCGACTCAAATCTTCAAATGAAGATTCGAGACGAACGAAAGTGATTCGAGGCTCGTGGTTAGTGGATTCGTGTTCAGGACAATGAGGTGGTCCTAGGGTGTTCAGGAGGCGGTCATCGGCGTTCATGCCGCCGGCTTTAATGGCGAGGGATACTGGGGCGGCTGCTAGGGTTCGAGGATGAGAAGGGGTTGTGTTTGGGACGAGGGTGTACAGTGGGGAAGGCGGGGTTTGGTTTGGGGGGCGTGGGGTGTAATGGAGAGCTTATATATGTATTGAGGATTTAGATCCTGGCCGTTGGATCAATGGGGATCTATGGCCAGGATCCATCCACTTAGGAAAGACGGTGTCGTTTGGGCGTGATGGTGGGTGAGACCGGGTAAAGGGCATGGATCGGGCCATGTTGACGGGTTTAGAGGAGGGCCTGGATCCGTTGGATCAATGGGGTTGGACGGCTTAGATCATCTTGCCTGAAACGACGTCGTTGAGGCGAGTTGAACAGCCTGATCTGGACCGTTCGTTTGAATCAGATCAACGGCTTTGGTAGGGATGCCGATACGGCGTCGTTTGAGTCCGTGTTTGGGCAGGCTTGTTTTGGACTGGATCAGAGTGCTGGTTTGGGCCTGTTTTATTTCATTTCTTTTGGGCCCAAACCGGTTTTCCCTCACTCTTTTACTTTTCTTTTTTCTCTTTTTTTTTTCTTTTAATAATAATAAATAAAATAGTGAAATTAAAATCAACAACACTGTAACATTTCCACATAATTATCACAAAAATATTTAAGTAAGTTAAATCACAACCTAGAACGAACGACGCACATATATTCATATTTTTGAATTTTCTTTTAACGACACATATATTTTATATATATATATATTTTTTTTGTATTTTCGTTTGATAATGACTAGATGCAAAATGGACAGACCCACAAACACATGTCACGGACAGATCGAAAAATTGTACAGCGAAACCATTTGTCACTATTTTTATTTTCTTTTGGAGCGATTGTCCGTAAAGCAAAAATCACGTGCTTACAGCTGCCCCTCTTTGCCCGAAGACACGAAGGGTTTTCGCGCAAAGATAAAGCGAGCGATTTTTGCCCGTCCGAATACTCCGTGTGAAGCATTTTTTTGAAAAAGATTTGACCGAACCTTTGCTTCAGAGGTTTCCTACATATCCTGGGCTGAACAGGAATCAGGTCAATGTAGTTTAGGAAATCTTTGGTAGCTGGGACTACCGTGTGACTGTAGTGTTTGCTGTTGTTGTGCGCTGTTGTATGCTGCTGTAGGATGCTGCGGCTCAACCGATCTCCCTATTACATTATTCTAAAAGGAAAACAAGAAGCTAAGCTAAACTGAGGATTCTGAAATCTCATCCATCTTCAACTTGTTCTTGTTGCCTTGCTTTCTTGTCGGCTAACGCTTTCCTCCGATACCTTTATCTTGTGACTTTGGAGATGATGCTGGTCCACTGCCTTTCTGAATGCCAGTTTTCGTCACTTTGTTTGATTTGCTGGGGACATGGATTTCTTCTTTAAACCTTCCAATGGTTTCTTCAGTGGTACGGCTTTTCATCAGAATTGTTATACTGGGCATGCTACAACGTTCCCAAACTGCTTCTTTTGAGACGCGTTCCTTTTTTCCTTTTGAATTGTGCGCTTGCCTCTGCAGTTGTCTGCTTCTGGGTGCTGGGATTTTATTGTTTCCCGTTCGGGGCTCTCTGTTGTACCCTTCCGTTTTCGGGTGGGGTGACTGATTCCCAAAATCTAGAGCTAAAGGGTATTCCCGCATTATACTGGTGGGCGACCTAGAACTTAAATGTATTCCCTCATTATACTGGTGGGCGACCTAGAACTTAAAAGTATTCCCGCATTATACTGGTGGGCGACCTAGAACTTAAATGTATTCCCGCATTATACTGGTGGGCGACCTAGAACTTAAAGGTATTCCCGCATTATACTGGTGGGCGACCTAGAACTTAACTGTATTCCCGCATTATACTGGTGGGCGACCTAGAACTTAAAGGTATTCCCGCATTATACTGGTGGGCGACCTAGAACTTAAATGTATTCCCGCATTATACTGGTGGGCGACCTAGAACTTAAAAGTATTCCCGCATTATACTGGTGGGCGACCTAGAACTTAAATGTATTCCCGCATTATACTGGTGGGCGACCTAGAACTTAAAGGTATTCCCGCATTATACTGGTGGGCGACCTAGAACTTAAAGGTATTCCCGCATTATACTGGTGGGCGACCTAGAACTTAAAAGTATTCCCGCATTATACTGGTGGGCGACCTAGAACTTAAATGTATTCCCGCATTATATTGGTGGGCGACCTAGAACTTAAATGTATTCCCGCATTATACTGGTGGGCGACCTAGAACTTAAATGTATTCCCGCATTATACTGGTGGGCGACCTAGAACTTAAAGGTATTCCTGCATTATACTGGTGGGCGACCTAGAACTTAAATGTATTCCCGCATTATACTGGTGGGCGACCTAGAACTTAAAAGTATTCCCGCATTATACTGGTGGGCGACCTAGAACTTAAAGGTATTCCCGCATTATACTGGTGGGCGACCTAGAACTTAAATGTATTCCCGCATTATACTGGTGGGCGACCTAGAACTTAAATGTATTCCCGCATTATACTGGTGGGCGACCTAGAACTTAAATGTATTCCCGCGTTATACTGGTGGGCGACCTAGAACTTAAAAGTATTCCCGCATTATACTGGTGGGCGACCTAGAACTTAAATGTATTCCCGCATTATACTGGTGGGCGACCTAGAACTTAAAGGTATTCCCGCATTATACTGGTGGGCGACCTAGAACTTAAATGTATTCCCGCATTATACTGGTGGGCGACCTAGAACTTAAAGGTATTCCCGCATTATACTGGTGGGCGACCTAGAACTTAAATGTATTCCCGCATTATACTGGTGGGCGACCTAGAACTTAAAAGTATTCCCGCATTATACTGGTGGGCGACCTAGAACTTAAATGTATTCCCGCATTATACTGGTGGGCGACCTAGAACTTAAAAGTATTCCCGCATTATACTGGTGGGCGACCTAGAACTTAAATGTATTCCCGCATTATACTGGTGGGCGACCTAGAACTTAAAGGTATTCCCGCATTATACTGGTGGGCGACCTAGAACTTAAAAGTATTCCCGCATTATACTGGTGGGCGACCTAGAACTTAAAAGTATTCCCGCATTATACTGGTGGGCGACCTAGAACTTAAAAGTATTGAAATTGCTTCCCCGTTTTTTCGAGAAAATTTTCGACCATCGGCAGAAAATTTTCTGCCCCGGTTTTTGGTGACTTCCATGGCGTTGCATCTTGCTGCCATCATCAATTCTTTGCTCTCCTGCAACAGACAAAAGGATTTAGTCAGTTTTAATCGTGGTGGTAGAGGGTGCCTTTCTGGCGAGCCATTTTTCTCTCTTCCCCCTTTCTTGCTCTTTGTCCCCATAATTGGTTGGCGGGCAAGGTTGCCTGTTGGGGGTCTCTAGCCTGCTGGGGATTGGTTTTCAATTTACCCCCTTTTCTGCTTTCTCTTTAAACACATGATGTGGGAGTCTGCTTCTAACCCCCGAAACCAATCCCTTTACTTCTTCCAAAATTTCCGGGCACAATCCCTGCATTGCCTGGGACCGGCCTTTAAGACTGTTTGTATTATCCTGTATTGGATGAATTCCTCTTCGGTTTCTGGTAGTAAGCTTTGAAAAATCCTTTCAAGACACATTTTTAGGAAAAGAAATAAAAGATATGGAAAGGAGAAAATCTTTCTGAACCAATATTTTTTGTGGGAGGAGACAATCAAAAGAACTTATCTGGAGGACCCAACTGGTCCCTGTGATCATGGCGTGCACCATAGATTCCTGACCCAGTCTATTTGTACCAATTGATTTGCCCGATGGTTTGACTTGCTGGGGATGATAAAAGAGTGTTCATTTCGTTTCGAATGTGGTAGTTTTGCTGATCTGTCTCGTCGCCTCATAGTGCCCTTCGAGGGGTTTTCACTGATGAGACTCTCTCTTTTCTCTCATCTCCCGGCGCCTTATGGTGCCTGTGAGGGTTTTCACCAATAAGACTCTCTCATTTCATATCCCTCATCTTACATCGCCTCTCGGTGCCTGCGAAGGTTTTCACCGATGAGACTCTCTCATTTTATTTCTTTCGAGGAATCGGGGCGTTGTAGATACGACCCTCTCTTCTGGAGACTCCTTTGGCTATCAATTCATTCCCAGTCTTACGATCCTCTTCTTTGCTGGGGATTGGTGTATTATTCTCGGTCTTATTTACCTGACTCGACATCTTTTGAACATTGATCGGGAGGTCTTTTGGACGTTGAATGTTGGTTCTGGTGTGGAGTTAAAGAAAGGCTATGAAAAATGAAAATAATTTGATGGGTGATGTGCTACAACTTTTGGAATCAAACCTTTGTTGGAATTTTAAAACATAACTTCTGCCCCAGGTTTCTTGCTTGGGGAATTTATTTTTTATACTTATGTTGCGCTATGTGCGTTACGCACGCTTTACGCACACTATGTACATTATGCATCGTATATCCACTATGATGCATACTATGACCGAGCCGTGAGGCGCCTACGTATCCTCTTTGAGGAATCAGGTCAAACGTAGTTCCCACGGTTTTGTATTCCTTTATGATTTCATCTTCTTTTTTTCTCTTTTTTTTTCATTTATCTTTCTCTTTTCTTTCTCTCTTTTTCCATGTCTTTTCCATTAGTGATTCCAAAAGAGGGGTATGAAAGAATTACTTAGGCTCAAAGGGGGAAGCAAAGGTTAAAAGTGTTTGGATAGAAGAAAGAATTGCCTCCGTCATCTCATTATTCAACAAATGCCAAATACAAACAAATAAACCAAAAATTGCCATAATTAAAGAAATTACGCATAATATCTCTTGACTGCATCTGAATTGATAGCCATGTCGACACATCTACCTTCGACATCTGTCAAACACAAAGCACCGTTGGACAATACTCTGGTCACGATATAAGGCCCTTGCCAATTTGGGGCGAATTTGCCTTTTGCCTCGACCTGATGTGGGAGGATCTTCTTTAATACCAACTGCCCTACTTCAAACTTCCTGGGTCGCACCTTCTTATTATATGCTCTTGCCATTCTCTTCTGATACAGTTGACCATGGCACACTGCTGCCAATCTTTTCTCATCTATCAGGCTCAACTGTTCCAATCGAGCTTTTACCCATTCATCATCATCAATCCCGGCTTCAGCGACAATTCGGAGGGATGGAATTTCGACCTCCGTTGGTATCACGGCCTCAGTTCCATACACCAACAAATAAGGAGTTGTGCCTATGGAGGTCCGGACGGTAGTGCGGTACCCCAACAAAGCAAAGGGTAATTTCTCGTGCCATTGTCTGGACCCTTCCACCATTTTTCGTAGTATCTTCTTGATATTCTTATTGGCTGCTTCGACTGCTCCATTCGCCTTGGGACGATATGGGGTGGAATTGCGGTGTGTAATCTTGAATTGTTGGCACACCTCTCTCATCAGGCTGCTATTAAGATTCGCACCGTTATCCGTAATGATCACTTTTGGGATCCCAAATCTGCAGATGATATGGGAGTGAACAAAGTCCACCACCGCCTTCTTGGTTACCGATTTGAAGGTTTTAGCCTCAACCCATTTGGTGAAGTAATCAATGGTCACTAGAATGAACCTGTGACCGTTGGACGCTGCTGGCTCGATGGGCCCAATGACATCCATGCCCCATGCCACAAACGGCCAAGGTGCTGACATCGTATGTAACTCTGTTGGCGGAGAATGAATCAAATCTCCATGTATCTGGCACTGATGGCATTTCCTCACAAAAGTGATACAGTCGCGTTCCATGGTGAGCCAATAACACCCTGTTCGAAGGATCTTTCTTGCCAATACATATCCGCTCATGTGCGGTCCGCAAACTCCAGCATGTACCTCTGCCATAACCGTCGTTGCTTGACTAGCATCTATGCATCTCAACAATCCCAAATCCGGGGTTCTTTTGTACAATATTCCTCCACTGAGGAAGAAACCATTCGACAAACGCCGAAGGGCTCTTTTTTGGTCTCCAAAGGCATGTTCTGGATATATCCCCATTCTGAGGTATTCCTTGATATCATGAAACCAGGGTTCGCCATCTGCTTCTTCTTCTATGGCATTGCAGTAGGCATGCTGATCACGGACCTGGATGTGTAGAGGATCCACAAACATTTTGTCAGGGTGGTGCAGCATTGATGCTAAGGTGGCCAAGGCATCCGCAACCTCATTGTGAACTCTCGGGATGTGTTTGAATTTTACCGATCGAAATTGCTTGCTCAGATCATGCAAGCATTGTCGGTATGGTATGAGCTTTAGATCTCGTGTTTCCCATTCACCCTGGATTTGATGTACCAAGAGGTCCGAGTCTCCCAAGACCAAGACGTCCCGGACATCCATGTCAGCGGCCAGGCGCAGACCCAGAATGCAAGCCTCATATTCGGCCATATTGTTGGTGCAATAGAAGCGTAGTTGAGCCGTAACAGGATAATGCCGTCCTGTTTCAGAAATGAGTACTGCTCCTATTCCAACCCCTTTTGCGTTCGCAGCTCCATCGAAGAAAAGCTTCCAACCCGGTTCCTCAGGTAATTCCAACTCATTTGTATGCATCACCTCTTCGTCAGGAAAATACGTTCTTAAGGGCTCGTATTTTTCATCAACGGGATTCTCTGCCAAATGGTCTGCCAGTGCCTGGGCTTTCATGGCTGTCCTCGTCACATAGACGATATCAAACTCGGTGAGCAGAATTTGCCATTTTGCCAACCTTCCCGTGGGCATAGGTTTCTGAAATATATATTTCAAAGGGTCCAAACGGGATATGAGATACGTAGTATATGAAGACAGGTAGTGCTTCAATTTCTGAGCTACCCAAGTTAGGGCGCAGCATGTTTTCTCGAGTTGAGTGTACTTGACCTCATGCACTGTAAATTTCTTACTGAGATAGTAGATGGCCTGCTCCTTCCTTCCTGTGTCATCATGTTGCCCCAGTACACAACCAAATGAATTTTCCAAGACCGTCAGGTAAAGGATTAGGGGTTTCCCGGGCTTAGGCGGGACCAATACGGGTGGATTAGACAGATACCCTTTGATTTGGTCGAAGGCCTCCTGACACTCTGCTGTCCAACCTACCGCAGCATCCTTTTTCAGCAGCCGAAATATGGGTTCACAAGTTGCTGTGAGTTGAGCGATGAACCTGCTGATGTAATTGAGTCTACCCAGCAAACTCATTACCTCTGTTTTGTTCCTTGGCGGTGGCAAATCTCGAATGGATTCAATTTTGGATGGGTCTAACTCAATCCCCCGTCGACTGACGATGAATCCTAGCAACTTTCCTGATGGAACCCCGAATGCGCATTTGGCCGGGTTAAGCTTGATATCATACCTTCGGAGTCTTTGGAAAAATCTCCTTAGGTCTGCTACATGGTCCTCCTGACGCCAAGATTTGATGATCACATCATCGACGTACACTTCTATTTCTTTGTGTATCATGTCATGAAACACAGCAGTCATTGCTCGCATGTACGTTGCCCCGGCGTTCTTTAACCCGAACGGCATTACCCGATAGCAGTAGGTTCCCCATGGCGTAATAAACGCTGTCTTCTCAGCATCCTCTTCGTCCATTAGGATCTGATGATAACCCGCATAGCAATCCACAAAGGATCCGATCTCGCGCCCAGCGCAATTGTCGATCAGGATATGAATGTTGGGTAGCGGAAAATTGTCCTTGGGACTTGCTTTGTTGAGGTTGCGGTAATCAACGCACACCCTAATTTTTCCATCCTTTTTTGGGACTGGTACCACATTGGCCAACCACTCGGGATATCGAGTGACCCGAATGACCTTCGATTGCAACTGCTTGATCACTTCTTCTTTGATTTTTACACTCATTTCTGTTTTAAATTTCCTTAGTTTTTGCTTGACCGGAGGGTATGCCGGGTCAGTGGGTAGTTTGTGAACCACTAAATTGGTGCTCAATCCAGGCATATCATCATATGACCATGCAAAAACATCTTTGAATTCCCTGAGAGTTTCGATCAATTCTGCTTTGACATTCGGCTCAATGTGGATGCTAATTTTGGTCTCCTGGACGTTATCAGCGTCTCCTAGATTCACAGCCTCAGTGTCATTTAGGTTAGGCTTGGGTTTCTCTTCAAATTGGCACAGTTCTCGGTTTATTTCTTCGAAGGCTTCCCCTTCGTCACATTCAGATTCATCGTCACAAACGACCTTTTGCATCATTGAGTCGGTTTCAGATTGATTTATTAGACTAGGTCGAAGATCCGCTGTGCATGCCATGTCATTAGGACCAGTAAAAAGAGAACTGTTCAGAAAGAACAAAACAAGAAATTAAAATGGGACAAAAGAAAAGAACTTTATTAAATTTGCAGGATAAAAAGGGTTCACACTTTTACAAAACGAAAGTAAAATTGGGATTACACCCTTGAATAATCCGATCAAACAAACAAACAAACAAAACATTAATCAAAGCCTACTACCAAGACTCCCCTCGGACAGGAAGAGGAGTAACCGTCCAATTGTTGGTCTTGGCCTCAGGCCCCACAAATTGTATCTCTGCTCTGCTGGAACCTTCTCCAGCTTCCACCATACTGACATCCGCAAATAGCCTCTCCAAACTCTGATTCAGGTCTTCATTTATACCGATCAAAGGTCTTCGAATCTTTGGGATCGCTGACCCCTTGGCACTAGCTTTAACAAAAGACCTTGAGAGGCGTGGCACTGGTTTAGGCAGAGACCAGACCCTCTTCTTCATTTTTCGCGCTTGCTTCCTGTCTGCTGCGGTTGGTTTGAACCCCAACCCGAAAGTTTCCAGATTCTTAGGAAGGGAGACAGGTTGGACTATCCCTTGAAGTTCAACTCCTAGGCCTTTTCCCGGCACAAACCCATTACCCAGCATTTCTGATACCATCATGACTGTTGCGGCAGCCACCCTAGGGTGCGGAATGATTTCTCCTTCAGAAATTTTGTTGGCTGACCCTGTATCGAGAATCTGGTAGACCCAGGGACCTTTGTCATCAGCGGTCTCTATGAAAGGTACAATGGTTCCGCCCATGGTGCATGTTGTATCCTCGCCGTGTAACACGACCTCTTGTCTTTCCCACTCGAACTTCACTGTCTGATGTAGGGTGGAAGGCACCGCTTTGGCTGCATGAATCCAGGGTCGTCCTAACAGCAGGTTATAAGAAACTGTGGCATCTAATACCTGGAATTCCATGGTAAACAGGACCGGACCAATGGTCAGTTCAAGTACAACATCCCCCACAGTGGCTGTTCCGTTTCCGTCAAACCCCCGGACACAGATGCTATTTTCCCGGATTCTTCCACGGTCAATCTTTAACTGGTCCAGGGTGGATAAGGGACAAATATTGGCGCTTGAGCCGTTATCCACCAATACTCGGGTTACCACCGAGTCTTCACATTTGACAGCCAGGTATAGAGCTTTATTGTGCTCCGTACCTTCCACCGGCAGGTCATCATCTGAGAATGTCACTCTGTTCACCTCGAAAATCTTGCTAGCAATGGTTTCCAGGTGGTTTACAGAAATCTCACTGGGTACATGGGCCTCGTTCAATATCTTTAACAGGGCCCGACGATGTTCCTCGGAATGGAGGAGTAATGACAATAGTGAGATCTGGGCAGGTGTTTTTCTCAGCTGCTCAACCACAGAATAGTCTTGTACTTTCATCTTCCTCAGGAATTCTTCAGCCTCTTCTTCTGACACTGGCTTCTTGGTTGCCACTGGGTTGGTTTTTCTTAACTCCACCGGAGCAAAACATCGACCTGATCGAGTCAGCCCTTGCGCTTCACAACTGACTTCTTCCACCTGTTTTCCTTGGTACGTCACCACTGCTTTTTCATATTTCCAGGGCACAGCCCTGCTGTCAAGCATTGGCAGTTGGACCACCGGCTTTATGGTCACCCGTTCTCCACATACCCCTTTCAACATGACTGCCGGTGTGGGCAGGATCCCTGGTATTACCAACTTGCTTGGCTCGGGTTTGCTTGCTATGACGGACGGGCTCTTCCCCCATATTACTACCGGCTTGACGCCTTCTCCCTGCGACTGTACATTTGTTCCTCCACTGGTTAAGACTTCTTTTGGGGCAGCTTGGATCATCATCACTGTTTGTGAGGGTTTTCTTAATTCTCCTCCCTCACACACCAACTCAATCATGTGAGTTTCGTGGTGCGCTGGCAGTGGGTTTTGGTTGATGTTAGGAGCCTCCGGTGTCTGGACCTCGATCTTATTGGTGTCAATAAGATCCTGTATGGCATGCCTTAACTTCCAGCACTTCTCGGTATCGTGCCCGAGCATCCCTGAACAGTATTCACAACTGATTGAACGATCCAAATTCTGAGGCGGGGGATTTGGTTCCCGAGTATGGACAGGACTAACCAAACCCAATTGCCGCAGCTTGTGGAACACAGCGGTGTAGGTTTCTCCCAGTTCGGTGAAGGTTCTTTGCTTCCGCAACCTGTCATTTCTGGCATCTGGATTTCCCCGGAAACCTGCCCCTGAAGGATTTCTATATGCCCTTGGTGGAGGGTAAGTGTTTTGTGGTGGTGCATATATGTTCTGGGGAGCCGGTGCGCGCCATTGTGGGCGAACCGGAGGCTGAGTGTATACCTGGGCTTGGTGTACGGAACAATGTGGTTCTCGAGGTGGATAGAAATTTTGTGGTGGGTTGTATGGGTAGTTTGACCTGTGAGGCCTGGGTTGGTTGTAGTGCGGCCTGCCAGCCCTGGACCAACTGCCTGCCTCGATCGTGGCAACCTCTTCTTTCTTTCTTCTTAGCGCACCTCCCGTGCCGCTTTGAATAGCCTGGGTTGTGGCCTTAAGTGCCGAATAGTTTAAGATCTTGTCCGACCTCAAACCTTCTTCTATCATGACCCCTATTTTGACCACCTCGTTGAAAGATTTTCCAACCGTTGTCACCAAGTGACCAAAGTAGGTTGGATCCAATGTCTGCAAAAAGTAGTCTACCATCTCTCCCTCTCTCATGGGAGGATCGACCCTAGCTGCTTGTTCTCTCCAGCGGAACCCGAACTCGCGAAAACTTTCCCCGGGTTTCTTCCCAGTTCTCAATAACGTGAGACGGTCAGGGACTATCTCCAGGTTGTACTGGAAATGACCTGTAAAAGCCTGCGCCAGATCATCCCACGTGTACCACCTGCTGAAATCTTGCCTGGTATACCATTCCAGTGCAGATCCACTCAGACTTTGGCCGAAATAAGCTATCAAAAGCTCATCCTTGCCTCCTGCCCCTCTCATTTTGCTACAGAATCCCCGCAAATGTGCCATGGGATCACCGTGCCCTTCATATAAATCAAACTTGGGCATCTTGAACCCAGCCGGGAGTTGGACATCTGGGAAAGGGCACAGATCTTTGTATGCCACGCTGACTTGATTGCCCAGCCCGTGTAAGTTCCTGAAGGATTGCTCCAGGCTTTTGAACTTTCTCAACACTTCATCCTGTTCAGGGGCCTTAACCAGCTTCTCAACCTCTGCCGGTACTTCCAACTGTGGATTGTAAGCCTGTGGTTCGGGTGCATGGAATGTAGGCTCAGGGGGATAGTATTGGGTGTCGTGAGCCTGAAACAACGGCTCACTAGTCGTTCGCTGTAAAGGGGATGATGTAGGTCCCACAAAAATGGGAATATTAGGTGTTGGGAGAGGTTGATGGGGTGGTGGAGCTTGGGAATCATGAGGGCTTCTTTCCTGATGATAGAGGGGATTTGGGCGGCTTGTGGAAGGGCCAGAGTGAGGGTACTCCGGCATGTGTCCCAGTGTCTCAGGGCTCTTTTGTGTTTTGGCCAAGGCTAGCTGCATTGCATGCATCTCTAGTCCCATCCTTTCAATCTTTTCCATTGCCTCTTTTAGCAACTGGCTCATCGGCCTTTCTTCCTCATTACTATTCTCTGAAGTAGTCATGCTTGTTGCTACCGGTCCTTTGGATCTGGTTTGGTATGAATGTGTTGCCAGAATTCTTTAACAACTAACTGTCTGGTATCAGACAACAACAAACTTTGTTAGTGTTAGAGCTTAACAGATTTGATCATAACACATAGAGGATGCAATGCACCTAGGCAGTTAATCGTTTCTACATGCTTTGCCTCAAACAACATACGTCATCCCGGTTTGCTCATTCATCCCTTTTTAAAGTACTTTGGGAAACCCTGTGTTTTATTTTGTATTTTTATTTTTATTTATTAAAAGCGGTCGAATCTTATGGGGATTGCCTACGTATCACGTCCCCGCGTGAATCAGACCAGGCGTAGTTCTGCCTTAAAGTAAAGAAACACACAATTCTTGTGAAATCATTGAATTCATTCTCAAAATTTTGCTATTACAAATTACATCAAGCAAGGAATAGCAATAGTACAGACTCCACGGTTTTAAACTCGGTTTAACGAAAAAGAAAACAACATATGGAAAAACAACCAAAGCCAAATAAACAGGACTTGACCAAAACTAATTCTCCAATTTAAGGGGCCGCGAGGCATCATCCGGCCTTTTCGCGGCTCTAGGTGTAAGGTCTCTTTGCAAGCTCTTCAACTCGTTCATAATCCGGCGGACGCAGCCCATGATGGAAACAAGGAGGGTCTTCCGAGGTGTTCGCTCATATGCCAAGCATTTCATGTAGATGTAATGCCCTATTTCATCAATCCTTCCCCGGATGTTGTCCCTTTCTGTGAACAAATGCCTTATCTGTTGGTTCTTCAATCCCAGTGTTTGCGCATTGTTGGCAAGCTGATCCTGGAACATCTCCATTTGCCTTTCCATTCTGGTCATTGCATCGTAATATTGCCTTCTGTCGGCTTGGGCATTTCGTGTTTGCTTGAGGATCCTTTCTCGAAGAGAGGCATTCGTTTCCCTTAATGTCCCGATGCTCAGTTCATACTCCCTTATGACTTGTTGCAGGCGCTGCCTCCGAGCCATCGCACCCTTTGCCCACTTGGTTCGCAATTTTGCTGTGCTGGCCCTGGCTTTTTCCAAATCTTCCTGGCATTCCGCAACCTGATCTTTTAACCCTGCTATCAATCTTTTATCTGCCCGGCTTCCTAGCTGGCTATTAGCCTCTTTTTTCATTCTCCGGATCTGAGCTTTGAGGATCTCGCCTTCTCTGATTAACTTGTTCTTTTCTCCCTTGTGGGCAGCAGACTGTAATTGGCACTCAAACTTCATATCCTGAACTTGTTGCTTCAGTTTGCCTGCTTTGACAAGATATTCCTGCTCTTTGGCCAACCAGCCCCACTGTTCTTGTGAAGATTTGGCAAATTCTTGCAGGTGAGGTCTTTTGGTCGGTCTTCCAGATGATGTCTCCCCTTTGTACCAGGCCTGATACCCGGGCGAAACTTCCCCTTTTGCCCGATTCATTACACAAGTATTTGCTTCTAAGTATTGACATTGGCTCCAAATTTGACGAACCCTTGCTTCAGGAAACTGGCCGTCGGGACTGATCTCGATTACCTGGATGCTCAGATCCTCGTCTTTCGGCACTATCTGATACCTCCCAAGTTGCCTTAAAACCCGATGCGGCGCGTATGGTTGAATACTTTTAAGTCCCATTAAGAGAAAATGGGGCCTGGCTGCTGGCATGTATATGACTTCGTCGATCGGTAGCCACCCTAGCGCCCACTGTATTTGACTGGCGTTGAGGGTATGGAAATATGAGGTCCATGCTATAACTCCTTCTGGTAGGTAGGTTTCATCAACTCTGGTATAGAACTCCTCTATGCAGGTCTTTCCAGCGGATCCATGGCTCAGAAACTGGGCTCGGTGACATAGGTGTTCGATCATCCACATTTGCAACAACAAATTGCAACCCTCGAAAAAGCTTCCTCCGGCTTTGCAAGAAGTGAGTGCCCGGAATATATCAGATACTATCATGGGCGCCAACGTACTATCACTCTGTGTGAGCAACGTACTGACGACCCCTGCTATCTTTATGTCAATATTCCCATCTTTTCTTGGGAATACTAGTAGTCCTAAGAAAGTTATCATGAAAGCAATTCGTCTATGTTCTTCCCACTTTTGGCGATTACCTTTGCTGCACAACTGGTTTTCTGGCTTGTCGAATCCTCCTATGTGACCATATCTTTGATATATGAAACTCATGCTGCAAAAACCTTTTGCCAAGTCAGGGTTATGAATTGTTCTGACTATCTTTAAGGAGTCCAGGAACCGGTGTATTGCTACAGCTCTTGGAGCAATCAGATATTTGTGCCTCAAAGGAGTCTCAGTGCTGCCGATATACCCTGCTATTTCTTCTAAAGTTGGGGTAAGTTCAAAATCTGAGAAACGGAAGACATTGTGCGCAGGATCCCAGTGGGGGACTAGTGCCCTTATGATATCTCCTCGTGGCCTGATATCCAACAAACTCGTGAGGCCTTTCAGATACTTCTTGATTTCGTCATGCCCCTCTTTGCCCAAATCATTCCACCAGAGCCGCAATTGGAGGGGAATTTTATTCATGATTGAAAAGGGTTCATTCGGAATCGTGCTCATTCTGCACATTTATTAATAAGATTTTAACAAACGACACTTATCCTGATAAAAACAAAAATATATGCGATTTTTTGTGAATTTTGAATTTTCGTATATATATATAAAAACTTTCTAAAGAAGTCAATAACGGAAAATATTTTGGATTTTTGTTTCGAAAACTGGGAGCCTGAAAGGACTTTTCTAGACCTTTAGCAAGATAAATACTTTTGCCACAAATAAAGATATATATACATTTTGAAGTAAAGCAAAACTTTTGAATTTTTCATATATATATATATATATACATATATTTGCAACAAATAATAAAAGTAAAGACAACACAAGACTCTTTTTTATTATTATTTTCATAAAAAAAAACCATTTTAAAAATAAGATCTCTCTTTTTTTTTTTTTGATTTTTATGACAAGACAAACTCTATATTTCTATTGATATTTTTTTTTTTTTGAAAAACCGAACAACGACTTCTTTTTTTCAAAATTTTGGCAGAGTATTGACAGTAAACAATCAATTCCTAACCGTTATTTCCCTTTTTTTTCACAATATTCCAAATATTCAAACACCGGTCAGCATGCGGGCATGAGACAAATAAATGCACGGAAAACAATAGGATGCATCAGAATGGCCTTTTCATATCAGGTTGCTAGTCCTAGACGGACCCAACCCCTGTGTTGAGTCCCCTAAGTCATATGCAACATGATGCAAATAAGCGTTCCTACTAGGGATCCGGCATGAAGTCACGTTATTCTATGTTCAAAACCTGGGTCGGTGTTCTAGACAGTGTACCCGAGCGGACAACTCGAGTTGAGGAAGGAGCTCCTTTCCGGGAACCAAAAGGCCAGCCGGCTTAGAAACTTTCCGAGCCTCTTTTATTTAGGGTATGACACTAACAGAATAGGGAGTCTCAACCAGTGAGCACATCCCCGGAGGTAAGAAGAGAAAGGTTTCGGCACAGTTTATATACAGTTCAAATAATATCAAAGCGGTAAAAGCAGCATTTAGCACATTAGGCTCAGAACATGTAATAATCAGATAATAAATAAAGCCAAATAATAACAATTATTCTAAGCTCGAATTCTTAACCCTGAACCAGTGGTTCTGGGTTATAGTCCCCAGCAGAGTCGCCAGAGCTGTCACACCTCCTTTTTCCGTACCCGCGAGGGGACAAGGGAGTTTTTTCCAATTAAAGGACAATCGAAAGGGGATTTATTTGTTTATTTCAGAGTCGCCACTTGGGAGGTTTAGGGTGTCCCAAGTCACCAATTTTAATCCCGAATCGAGGAAAATAATGACTCTATATTACAGTCTGCATACCAGAAATCCGGATAAGGAATTCTGTTAACCCGGGAGAAGGTGTTAGGCATTCCCGAGTTCCGTGGTTCTAGCACGGTCGCTCAACTGTTATATTCGGCTTGATTATCTGATTTTATACAAGTGTGAACTTGCGTGCAAAATTTAACTTTTAACCGCTTTTATCATTTACTGTTTTTATCAAGAATTGCAACGTTGTGAAAATGTATCTCGAACCGCGTTACAATCAATGTACCCGTGGTCGTCGACACACTTTGACTCCGTTGAGATTTGGATTTGGGTCACATCAAATGTGCACCCGAGTTTAAGGAAATTAAATTATTAAAGGCGCGCCTAAAGCGACTAGCGTATTTATTTTGGGTAAGACCGTGGAATTTTACTAAACGGTCCATCCCGAAGTCCAAATAATTTTTTAAAGCAAATATTTACTGAGGGCCCCGCAATTTGTATTTTATTTGGCGAGGCTCATCTCATTCTTATTATTTTTTTTTTAAAATGAAATTGCAACGTCATGGACACGCATCTCGAACCACGTCACAATCAATGTACCCGTAATTAGAAATACATTTCGAATCCGTCGAGATTTGGATTTGGGTCACATAAATGTGCACCCGAGTTTAAGACGGTAAGGTTTATTAAAGCGTGTCCTAAAGAGACTAACGTGTTGTTATTTTAGGAGGGTTGTGAGATTTGCTAAACAACCCGTCCTGGAAACTAAATGCTTCAATAATATACATTTAACAAGGGCCCCGCATATGCGCGTTTTGTTTATTTTCATCGAGGCTCATCTCGTTCTTATTTTAAAAGGATATCCTATAGCAACTACGTTTCTTGTCGTGTTTGTCTCTATCAATTGAAAACAGTAGATAATCCTAATTAATTACATGCTTGCAAGTTGTTTGTAATGGAATTCGGAAATGCTTAACAAATCGGGACCGAAGCTGCGTGCACAGTCGGCCAAACAAATAATCATGGGCCCAAATCCAGCCCACGCGCGGTTGGCCAGACCTGGGCCACTGCTCGTTCGATGCGGGCCTGCCTGGTCTGTCTTCGACCTGGGCTCGACCTTCATGAGGTTGAGGCCCTGAATTTGTGTTCTTTATCTTGAAACATGATTTTAAGAGTCATATATGGCAATTTATTGGAAAGGAAAGAACTTAATTTACAGTGTACAAGTTTCATGCTTGGACTACATTACAGCATATATGGCAAAGTAAACTAAATCTGAGATGCAACCTAATTCATTGAGACCACTTTTATCTAACAGCATACATATATAATTATCATTCGATACCCTATATTGACCTCAACTAGGCTTGTTAGCTAACTTCAGTATCCCAAAATATGAGCTATTAGACATTACATGACGTTCAACACAACAGTACATGTATATAAACAACATCTGCAGATCTTCTCTTTTATACTCATTGCTCAAACTTTCGAGTTACATTGGTAGTGTAATTGTGTACCTGGTATGGAGGACAAAGAAGGAAGGAATGATCAGCTAGGCAGTATGCAGTAAACACAGCAACAACAGATACTCAGCAACAACACAGCAACAACCAACTAAACCAAATGTTTTCCATAGCCACAGACAACCAACAATGATCTCCCAGAATACAAGGACTAGCAAGTAGTCGAGTGCCAAGCCAGTAATCTCAGGAAAGAGTAAAGAAATAGCAGCAGTAACTGAGGGTTCAAATGCAGTAAAACCACCAGTTTAATCAACCACAAACAACTCAGTCAATGCAAGCAACAGAACTTGGCCAAGACAGATTGACCAAAATGCATTCTTATACCACTTTCAGGCAGTGTTTGGTTACAATGTCTTACTCGAGCCTCTCTTATGTTTTCAATCTTTTCTTTTAACTCACCACTCTTTCTTAAGACTTAAAGATTCCAGCCTTAAGACTAAAAATTCCAACCTTTTGTTTTCTCTTTTTCTGAAGACTAAAAGTCCAGCCATTTTTCAGTTCTCAAATGGCCTATTTATAAGCCAAAGTGACCAAGTGCAGCTAAGCTGCCCCCATGCTGCAACTTGCAGCCTGCCCCTACCCTGTTAAACCCATGCTTGAGCATCTCTTGATGCCAGCCCCCCTTGTTCCCCACGCCTGGTTTATTCTTTAATCAAGGATTATGGGCTTATTTTAGTATTCCTTTTAAACCCATACTCTTGTGTCTTGTCCCCCCATTGGCATTAGTTTAATCCTAATTTAGTACCCCATTTGTCAGCTCACTTAAACTAATTACTTCTGTTCTTTTTAACACCCCAGAATACCCCTGTCAACCTTGATTATTACTGCCCCTGCCTATTGCAGCATCAGGGCATTTTTTGAACTGATGAAAGTTCGAACTCAAGACTGCCTGGGCTGAACCTTTTCAGTCAGTTTTACAGTGCAAACAAACCATTTCAAACAATGCTGGGGCATACAGTCAGTGACAAAGCTCAATTAGTCATGCGACATTATTAGCTCATTCGATTTATTAGTTATAGAAAGCTAATCGACGATATTTATCGAGTCGACTATACTAATTATAACAGGTAATAATCAATCGCTCACATAAACAATATGTTTAGGGACCTAAAGGGCATCAGACAATTTTTGTTCAATTACTGGGGCCTATATGAGTTAACTTATCTGACGATTAAACTAATCGACGATCATGTTTATCACAGAGTACATTCAGAATACACACATAGAAAATCAACCGACCAAAGAAAAAGGTCTTTAAAGAGATGAAAGAAATCCGAATGAAAAATAACAAAAATAACAAACAAACCCAACGAAACATGCTGACCACTTAATTAAAACTAACACAAAAGAAAGGAAAACGTACCGAAAATGTTTAAATCAAACAGACCCAAATCTGATTCATCTTCGAACTTTTGAGGCCGAACAAACTTTAATCAGGGTGTTCTCACATGAGAACACCTTGATTAAGGTCTATTAGACCTCAAACCCATGTCCAAACCGGCCGGATTCCCCAGGTGCATGTGTTCTAAAGTCTGGATTTCTAGATCTGATTTTTAGGGAGTTGTGGGTAGATTCGGACCAAACCAAGCTTGGTTTGGTCACGAGGAAGGTCAGGGGAGTGTCTGGTATGAAGATGGGGTGGTTTGGCATAGATCCGGGTTCGACTCAAATCTTCAAATGAAGATTCGAGACGAACGAAAGTGATTCGAGGCTCGTGGTTAGTGGATTCGTGTTCAGGACAATGAGGTGGTCCTAGGGTGTTCAGGAGGCGGTCATCGGCGTTCATGCCGCCGGCTTTAATGGCGAGGGATACTGGGGCGGCTGCTAGGGTTCGAGGATGAGAAGGGGTTGTGTTTGGGACGAGGGTGTACAGTGGGGAAGGCGGGGTTTGGTTTGGGGGGCGTGGGGTGTAATGGAGAGCTTATATATGTATTGAGGATTTAGATCCTGGCCGTTGGATCAATGGGGATCTATGGCCAGGATCCATCCACTTAGGAAAGACGGTGTCGTTTGGGCGTGATGGTGGGTGAGACCGGGTAAAGGGCATGGATCGGGCCATGTTGACGGGTTTAGAGGAGGGCCTGGATCCGTTGGATCAATGGGGTTGGACGGCTTAGATCATCTTGCCTGAAACGACGTCGTTGAGGCGAGTTGAACAGCCTGATCTGGACCGTTCGTTTGAATCAGATCAACGGCTTTGGTAGGGATGCCGATACGGCGTCGTTTGAGTCCGTGTTTGGGCAGGCTTGTTTTGGACTGGATCAGAGTGCTGGTTTGGGCCTGTTTTATTTCATTTCTTTTGGGCCCAAACCGGTTTTCCCTCACTCTTTTACTTTTCTTTTTTCTCTTTTTTTTCTTTTAATAATAATAAATAAAATAGTGAAATTAAAATCAACAACACTGTAACATTTCCACATAATTATCACAAAAATATTTAAGTAAGTTAAATCACAACCTAGAACGAACGACGCACATATATTCATATTTTTGAATTTTCTTTTAACGACACATATATTTTATATATATATTTTTTTTTGTATTTTCGTTTGATAATGACTAGATGCAAAATGGACAGACCCACAAACACATGTCAGATTCAAATTGAAATTTAATCAACTATTTCTTCAATTTGTTTCATGTGTTTATGTATTGTTAGAAATTGTTAATATTGTTAAGTTCAAGTTTAAGTTCATAATTGTTTCTTCGTCGATCTTGTTATTTGTTTAAAGAATTTAGTTGTATTAAAGGAATATATTGTTTTAATCGTTTAATCCGTCATGTTTGTTGTCTTAAAATAGATTCATTCATGTTCATACTTTGTTTGGATGATCTTGAATCCGAATTTTGTATAGTTTGATTTCTTGTTTACCATTTATGATTATTGCTTGAATTGTTCTCATAATCTTGTTTAAAGTTTAATATAAGAATTGTTTGTTGTAATGTTGTTAGAGTTGATTTTAAGTTCAATATGATTGAATTTAGAAATCTTCATACTTTGTTTGTTGTTGTTGTTGAATCCGAAAATAGGATTGTTTGTTGCTAAAATATTGTTCAATCAAATTTTAGTTGTTCTTTGTTGTTCAATTCGTGTTCATGTGATTTGTTGTTGAAATGTTGTTAAAATCGTGTTCATGTGATATTGTTGTTATGATGTTCATCCATGTTCATATTGTTGTTTGAACATTGTTAGAAATTGATCATATTGTCTATATTTTGGTTAAGTTTGATTAATTGATGTGTTATAGCTGATGGGTAGTTTGGTAAATTTGTAGTACGTTCAGGGGTAGTTTGGTAATTTCAGTAAGGTCGGAGGGGGTAGTTTAGGAATTGTACATTTTGAAATTGTTTATTTGAAGCATGGGGGACAAAATGAAATGGGGTGGGTTGTGATATGATTATTTAATATAAAGGGGGGACAAGATTTAAATTAAAGGGGAATCTTGCATTATTTTATGTTAGGCATGGGGGACAAAATATAATGGGGTGGTGTGATATGTTTATTTAATGTAATGGGGATGAGTGGGAAGATAATGGGTTTGGTAGAGAAAATGGGTTGATTTTAATTGATTAAAAGATTTATGGGTTGGGGGATATATAGAGAGGTCTTGAATCAGATTTTAAAAAAAAAAAGGAGATTGAAGAGAAAAAAAATTCCGAAAAAAAATAATACTAAGATTTTAGAAAAACAAAAGAAAAACATTCTGGAAATTCAAAAGAAGAAGAATATACACCTGATATATAGTCCAAATATTCTGAGATACGGATTGAGAAATTAAGGGTTAAACACTAACTAGTCTTTCAAAAATCTGAAAAAGTTTCCCTTTGCTTCTGTCCGTTGGTTGTTGTTGTTTCTGGATTTTGTCTTGATTTTAAAATCTGTCACTAAGTTTCTCGTCGCTGGTTGTTACTAGTTGCTGGGATTGCTGTTGTTGTATGCTACTGAATTTCTGCTGATCTCTCACTTTTCTTTTGCTTCCAATATCAGGTACACAACTGACACGCTGATTATTGTAAACTGAAACAGGAAGCATGAATACGAAAAATGAAGAATTGAAGTTCTAAATTTATTTTGAATTATATTCTTAATTTTATTTGTATATATAAATTATTTAGCTTACAAAAAATCGGAATCATGTAGCTATTTAATGTATATATAGTGGAACATCCAACGATAGCTTAACGGATGAACTATCTATATATTGCTTAAAAATAAATAAATGGTGTAGTAACTCCGTCTAAGTTAAAAATCAAACGAATAGACCATTTCGGAACTTGTAAGAAAATTGTTTAGTTAAATAATATTGGTTAATTCCAGCATGTAATTGTTTTAGGATTAAAATTAGATTGCCAAGTAAATAAATAAATGGTGTAGTAACTCTGTCTAAGTTAAAAATCAAACGAATAGACCATTTCGGAACTTGTAAGAAAATTGTTTAGTTAAATAATATTGGTTAATTCCAGCATGTAATTGTTTTAGGATTAAAATTAGATTGCCAAGTTTTTTTTTAATTTGACAAACTGAGAACATGCCTAGTATAATATAATTAGGTAGTAATACGTGAGCCTGTGCCCGTATTGGCAACAGACTGCTTTGCTTGTATCATTTTTTTAGAATTTACGAATCATATTCGAAACTCAACTATAACAACTCAAGCATGTAAATAAATTAAGACCTTTTCTCTTTCATTTTCGTAGAGACAATTTTAATAGAAAATGTAGGCACTTTAGGATTATCCTGATAAAAATAAATGAGATGAGCCTCGCCAAATAAAACGCACAAATTGCGGGGCCCTCGATAAATGTTTAATTAAAATTACTTAGACTTCGGGATGAGCCGTTTAGCAAAATTCCACGGCCTTACCCAGAAATAATAATACGATAATTGCTTCAGGCGTGCATTTTAATAATCTTACCTTCTTAAATTCGGGTGCGCATTTATGTGACCCAAATCCAAATCTCAACGGAGTCGGAATGTATTAACAACCATGGGCGCATTGATTGTGACATGGTTCGAAATGCATTTTTACAATGTTGCAATTCCATAAAAAATAAATAATAATAAAAGCGGTTTTAAACTTAATGAAAGCACATAAGTAATAACATGTAATAAATCAGATATCTAGCCATTATAACAATTTAAGCGACCGTGCTAGAACCACGGGATTCGAGGGTGCCTAACACCTTCCCTCGGGTCAACAGAATTCCTTACTTAGAATTTCTGGTTCGCAGACTTCATTTGGAAAGTCGAATATTTTCCTCGATTTGGGATTCAAGATAAACCGGTGACTTGGGACACCAAAAGCCAAACCTTTCCCAAGTGGCGACTCTGAATTAAATAAATAATCCCATTTCGAATATTGTCACTTAAATTGGAAAAACTCCCTCGCGCATTCAACCCTTCGGGGCGGGCGCGTTAAAAGGAGGTGTGACAGCTCTGGCGACTCCGCTGGGGATAAACCCAGAACCACTGGTTCAGGGTTCAAGAATTCGAGCTTAGAATAATTGTTATATTTGGCTTTATCATCTGATCTTTATTACATGTTTTGGCATAACGTGCTAAATGTTGTCTTTTACCGCTTTGATATTATCTGAACTGTATATAAACTGTGCCGAAACCCCTCTCTTCTTACCTCCGGGGAGAAGCTCGCTGGTCGAGACTCCCCATTCTGTTAGTGTCAATACCTGAAATAAGAAAGAGGCCGGACAAGTTACAAAGCCGGACGATCTCGCGGGTCCCCGGTACGTAGCCCCCTCTTCGGCTCGAGTTGTCCGCTCGAGTACACAGTCTAGAACATATACCCAGGTTATAAACCTAGTATAACGAAACCTCATGCCGGATCCCTAGTAGGAACGCTTATTTGCATCATGTCGCATTTGACGTAGGGGACTCAACACAGGGGTTGGGTCCGTCTAGGATAGACAACCTGAAATGAAAAGACCATCCTGCTACATCCCGTTTGTTGGCACATTTATTTGCTTCAGATCTGCGTGCTGACCGGTTTCTAAAAAAAAATCAAAAAAAAAAGGGAAAGAGAAAATAGCAGCGTAGGGAGATAATTACTTATTTTGGAAAAGATAAAACCAATGTCCTAGTAGTGTCAAAACCTCACCGGAATTTTCTAAAAAAAAAAAGAAAACAAAGTGAAAACAAAATTTGTCTTTTAGTTTGATTTATATATAAAAACAAAAACAAAAAAAAAAAAAATCCTTTTAATCACTTTCAAAATCCAAAAACGGGTATTTATCTAAAAGTAAAAAAAGGGAGAAAATCAAAACTCAAAAAAAAGAAAAAAGAAAAAAAAAAAATTCGAATTTTTCTTTTTTTTTAAAAAAAAGGGTGAAAAGAAGTTTAAAATTCATAAATATTTCTTTTTTTAAAAAAAAAAACGATTAATAAATATAGAAAAATATTTTTTTTCCTTTAAAAGATTGTAGTCAGAAGGAGTTTAGTTTATTTGTACTCTACGCCTGATTGACCGAACTACGCCAGTTTGATTCTCATAGGGTGTGAGATACGTATGCAACCCTCATCGGGTCCAACCTTCCCTTTTTCAGAAATAGCCAAAATGTCAGAATTTTTTGGTGATGCTGTTTTGTCAAGAATAGCCGAATATTCCCGAAAGGGACACCAGAAGGCTGACTTTGCACAAACAACCATTTTTTTTGTCATTTTGAACTTTGACCAATTTGCTCGACAGCCTTGGAATCCTCGTCCCCGAGGCTTTGTGAGGCCATGTTCCCAATGTCGTGTCACCATTCTAAAAAAAATCAAGTGATGTTTTTGTTGTCAAAAACAGCCGAATGTTCCCGAAAGGGACGGCGGAAGGCTGACATTGCATAAACGGTCATCTTTGGTCATCGTATTTATTTTTGACCGGTTGATCCTCGCAGCCTTAAAATCTTCGTTCCCGAAGTACTAAAAGGCCGCATTTGAAAACCGAGTCCATTATTTTGAAAACAAAATCTTTTTTAAAAAAAAAATAGATAGTTTTATTTTTTTTTTAGTCTAATAAAAGTTTTTCGTTGGAGTTTTTCGTTGTCATAATCACCTTAATAAAATGTGCAGGATGAGCATAATGCAAAATGAACACTTTTTGATAATGATTAAAATCCCTGTCAAGTTACGGCTATGGTGGAATGATCTAGGTCTTGAAGGACAAGATGAAGTCAAGAAATATCTGAAAGGTCTCACGGGTTTACTGGAAATCCAGCCTCGGGGAGATATCATAAGAGCTTTGGTCACTTACTGGGACCCAGCGCACAATGTTTTCCACTTCTCCGATTTTGAACTCACCCCAACTCTGGAGGAAATGGCTGGGTACATCGGAAATGCTGAACTTCCATTAAGGCAAAAATACCTGGTCGCCCCAAGAGCTGTCACGGTGCATCGATTTCTAGACTCACTAAAAATACCTAGGACGGTCCATAACCCAGATTTGGCCGCCAGTTTCTGTAATCCATGCTTTATATACGACAGGTATGGTCATGTAGGAGGATTCAACAATCCGATTAACAAGCTATGCAGCAAAGGAAGTCGTCAGAAGTGGGATAAGCACAGACGGGTGGCTTTCATGATAACATTTTTGGGCCTTCTGGTATTTCCGAGGAAAGATGGGAATATTGATCTGAAAATATCCGGGGTCGTCAGTACTTTGCTCACTCAAAATGACAGTACTCTCGCGCCTATGGTAGTATCCGATATCTTTCGAGCTCTCACAGCCTGCAAAGCCGGAGGGAATTTCTTCGAAGGTTGTAACTTGCTGCTACAAATATGGATGACTGAACATCTCTGCCATCGTTCCGAATTTTTGAGCCATGTTTCTTCGGAGAAGACTTGCATAGAAGAGTTTTACACGAGAACCAAAGAGATCAGTCTACCCAAAGGAGTTATGGCATGGACTTCATTCTTTCAAGCTCTTACTGCCAGCCAAATACAGTGGACACTGGGATGGTTGCCTGTTGATGAGATCATGTATATGCCAGCAACTAGAACTCATTTCCTACTGATGGGACTTAAGAGCATTCAACCTTACGCGCCCTGCCGAGTATTGAGACAACTCGGAAGATATCAGATAGTGCCACACGAGGAAGATCTTAGTGCTCAAACAATTGAGATAAGCCTTGACGGAAAATTTCCTGAAGCAAAAATCCGCCAGATATGGAATGAATGTCAATATTTGAAAGCAGATACTTGTGTGCAGGATCGGGCCAAAAGTGAGATGGCGCCAGGTTACCTTGCATGGTACAGAAGAGAACTCGAACACGAAAGGCCAGCTAAAAGACCCCACATCTTAAATTTCGCCGAGTCATCGCAAAAGCAGTGGGATTGGTTGGCAAAAGAAAGAGGTTATCGTACCGAAATCAGCAAGTTGAAGCAACAAGTGGAAGGTCTAAAATATGAGCACAACGTGCAAGTTGCTACCGATCTGGGAGAAAAGAACAGGTTGGCTCAGGAAAACGAGATGCTCAAGGCCCGTATAAAAAAAATGAGGTTAGATGCTGATAACCAACAAAGGAGCCGGTCGGATGAAACAAAAGGATGGTCCCCTATGCATTTCATTTATTGATAAAAGCTCTAAGGACGGAAATTAGGGAGCGCCGGACTAAGTCAGAAAATACCATAGCGGGGCTCGAGGCACGCTGGGCAAGAAGCACAGAAAAACGTAATCGGCACTTAAAGCAGTTGGAAAGGGATCACGAGCGAACCATTGCCAATTTGAAGGAAAAGGTGGACAGAGCGTTTGAGCAAACCCGAACCCTAGGAGTTGAAAATAGACATTGCCGCAAGCTTTTAGCCCAGATGGAAGTAGAAATTCGGCAGTGGCAAAATCAATGCCTCCAGGATTCTCGGGTTATGACAGCCCGTAATGATCAAATAGAGCACTTACTCAAAGAGAAGAGGCGAACCAGGGATAAGATCAGGACCATTGCCCATGCCATCATCAGAAGATGTCTACGGTGTGAAAACATGACCACCATTACCGTTCTCTCGGCAGTGATGGTGTATGTCAAGCAAACCATGCATGAGCTGGAACAACTTGAAAGGGATCTCACACCTAAGACCGCGGCGAGGCCGAACGATGCCCCGCGGGCACCAATTCTCGAAACCTTGATGTATTCATAGGTCGAGTCTGTATCTTAGCCTCTTCTGTCCGTCTTTTCGCATCAGGGTGCATTAGTTTGTTTGAGTCTGCATTTGATTTCAAGGTTTGTTTATTTTCCCCTTTTTCAAATGTTGGTTGTAATAGATTGCTTCAAGTAATAAAATGTATGCTTCTTTTACACTCCTCTATTCCGAACTACGCAAGATCTGATTCACGCGGCATCGTGATACGTAGGCAATCCTCATCGGATCCGGTCACTTTTTTAACTGCAAATAATAAAATAAAATAAAAAAAAAGCGAAAAAGGAAAAATGGTGATAAATAAAAGAAAAGCCTAAGGAGAAGCCGGAATGACACATGTCTTTGTTGCAAGCATGTAGAAACTCCCCTGACTGTATAGGTGCATCACACCCCAATGTGAGATTACCTGTCTGTTATTTGTTTTACACTAACCGTCATGTTTGCTGATAAGTTCAGGTTCCTAGAAAAGTGGTTTGGTTTTGTGGTAATCTGGCCTCTCATACATACTTCACGAGATCAAAAGGAAACGTTCAACCACCCTTCGCTAAATCAAGAGGAATTACTCATACATATTTCACAAGGTCGAAGGGAAGTGTCGAAATGTCTTCAGAAATTCCTCTGCCAACGATTCCTATTTCGGAGGAAAGTTCAATCTCAGTCATCCCAACTTCTGAGTCATCAACTGTCGAGGAAAATTGGATTCCCTGAGCTTTTTCCTAGGGCAAGTGGGACCTCCAACATCCCCACCAATTATCCAAATACCCCATTGGGATTTCCTACCATCTCAACCTACTTTACTGGAACACCTTCTGAGTCTCGCCCCCAGGTGTTAGCTTCCGGAGCGGTTTCAAACATATTCACTGCTCCACCTTGTTCATCCACGGCACAACCTGTCTTACCCAGACCTAACTTCGATTCATCATCCTTCACATTTCAAGCACCACCTCTTCCATTGGAACCTAGTCAGTTCACTACCAATACTTACCCTCAGCCGTCTCGGTACGAGTTTATCGCAGGACAGGAGAAAGCCGAGAAAACGCCTGAACAAGAGGAAATGACCAGAAAATGAGAAGCATGGAGCAAACTCTAAAAAATATACAGGGTCTGAGGAGGCAAAAAAGCGTATCTTACGCTGACCTGTGCATGTTCCCACACGTACATCTGCCCTCGGGTTTCAAAACCCCAAAGTTTGAGAAATATGACGGGCATGGGGACCCCATAGCCCACCTCAAAAGGTACTGCAACCAGTTGCGGGGAGCGGGCGGAAAAGAAGAACTTCTTATGGCTTACTTTGGAGAAACTTTGACTGGTATTGCTTCTGAATGGTATACGGATCAGGAAGTATCTCGTTGGCACATTTGGGACGACTTGGCTAGGGATTTTGTCAGGCAGTTTCAATATAACATCGACATTGCCCCCGACAGGAATTCATTGTCAAATCTAAAGAAGAAGCCTTCGGAGAGCTTCCGAGAATATGCTGTCAAATGGCGCGAACAAGCATCCAGAGTCAAACCTCCCATGGATGAAACAGAAATGGTCAGCGTTTTCCTTCAAGCTCAAGAGGCTGATTATTATCAAAACATGATGTCTGCAATGGGAAAGCCGTTTGCTGAAGCCATCAAAATCGGTGAAATGGTGGAAAATGGTTTAAAAACAGGGCGAATCTTGAGTCAGTCTGCTATAAGGGCCACCTCCCAAGCAATCCAAGGCGGGTCTGGAGGAGGAGCAAACCGAAAGAAGAAGGAAGAAGCAACAATGGCAACTTCGAGTGTAAGAAAACCCCATCCGTCCAGATTTCATTTTTCTGAAAGACCCCCGCAACACTACTACCCCCATCAAGATGCGGCCTATGCTATGAACCTTCAACCCTACACAGTAATGAATGCACAACCATATATTAGGCCACAACAACAATTTTACCAAAAACGAGCTCAATTTCCAAGAAATCAACCTCCTCACCAAGCTCAGTATAATCCCCTACCTCTACAAAATAATCTCCCCTACAATGCCCGCACTCGATAGACGCCCAGGAAAATGGACTTCACACCTATTGGTGAATCATATTCCAACCTTTTCCCCAAATTGGTCCAAATGGGTTTGTTACAACCCGTACCCCCAAATAGGCAAAACCCAGAGTCACCCTCTTACCAACCTGGTGCCCGATGTGCCTATCATTCTGGAGTGGAATGACATGACACTGAGAGCTGTTGGACTTTGAAAAGGGTTGTTGAAAACCTCATAGAACAAAAGCGAATAGTGTTAAAGGACGAAGACATTCCTAATGTGACCAACAATCCGTTACTGGCTCACAACAATGGACCGATTATTGGGATGATCTGCGAAGATAAAGAGTTTGATCCTGTCTTGAAAGCCATCATTGCAATCGCCGACTTTGAGAAAGAGCCCAAGACGTATGCAAATCAAGAAAAGGTGGAAAAGAAGAGTAAAACCCCCCCTCAAAACACAGAAAAAGCAGTGAAAACAAAAATTGAGGTAGTACCCTCGAAAGATACTGTCCTTTATGTCCCCCGAGGTTCGAAGAAAGGACAAGTGACATTGAGCCCTCCAAGAAGGTTTGAGCTGAACAAAGGATCTAAGATGTATGTGCCCAAAGGGACCTATGCGGAACGGGGGCCAATAATTTCACCAAGGCTGAATGAGCCCGTGATTATTGGACGCGCGCCGCAGAGGCCCATGACGGATCCTACTACCGTCCCATGGAATTATAACAAGGCGGTAGTAACCTACAAAGGAAAAGAAATCCTGGGAGAAGTGAATGAAACTAACCCAACTGAGAAATACCTCAACCTGGAGGAGTTGAATGATTCTACAAAGAAGCGTTTCCCACTCAAGAAACCGGTTAGCGCCGAGGAAGCAGAAGAGTTTTTCAGGAAAATGAAAACTGCAGACTACGAGATAATTGATCAACTCCGAAACTCTCCCGCTCAGGTCTCGTTGTGGTCTCTATTGATGAATTCAACTGAGCATCAAAAAGTGTTGATCAAGACCCTCAATGAAGCTTACGTCCCAATTGAAACTACCGTGGAACAGCTAGAGAGGATGGCAGAAAGATTTTTCATGATCAATCAAATTTCCTTCAGCAAAAATGATCTGCCCCCGGAAGGGGCCGCTCACAACAAGGCCCTCCACCTAACAGTTAAATGTGAAGGGTACTATGTGAAGAGGGTCATGCTGGATGGCGGGTCCGGAGTGGATATCTGTCCCCTTTCGACTCTGCAAAGAATGGAGATCGAAACAGGGAGAATCAGGCCCAACAACGTATGTGTTCGTGCCTTTGACGACATCAAAAGGGACACCCTAGGCGAGATCGATTTGATTTTGACTATTGGACCTGTGGATTTTGAGGTGACCTTTCAGGTCCTAGATATGGATACTTCTTACAATTTCATTCTAGGAAGGCCCTGGATTCATGCGACGGAAGCCATACCTTATACTCTCCACCAGATGGTAAAATTTGTACATGAAAATCAAGAGATTATAGTCCACGGAGAGGATGAGCATTCAATTTATCGAGACCCGTCGGTTCCATGCCTCGAAGCTAAGGAGGGTAGTGAACACATAGTCTATCAAGTTTTCGAGGTTGTGGTCGCAGACCAATGCGAAGAAGGAAGCCCCTACCCTCAACCTTTTCTCTCAAAAGCGTCAGTTATGGTTGCCAAGGAAATGATCAGGCATGGTTATAAACTGGGAAAGGGACTCGGGGCATCATTGCAAGGTATCACCGAACCTATCGCATTACCTGTCGCCAAAAAGTTCTTCGGTATTGGTTTTTACGCCGAAGAAGCTGACGTAATGTGGGCAAACCAACGGAAGAGCAATGGTTGGGTATTATCTCAGCCAATTCCCCATCTTTACAAAACATTCGTCAAACCCAAGTACAATGAAGAAAGAGAGGATGAGACCTTCACGACCGAGGAAATTGAAGAAATCTGTGAGGTTATGAGGCAAATGATGTACGAAACCCATATGGTTCAGCCGGGAGAAGGCTCGAGCACCGCTGAGGTGCTTTACATGGGGCCCGATGCCAAATTGCAAAACTGGAAGGCTACTCCGTTTCCGATCAAGCGGGAATCCTGGTAGACCAGTCTTGCCACCTTTTCTGCATCACGAGTTATTTTGGGGTGTAACTCGAATGATTTCCTTTTAGTTTCCTGTCCTTAAATTCTGATGTAAACCCTATTATCTTCAAAATTCAATGAAATAAAATAAATATTTCATCTTTTATCTTATTTATTCTCTCTGATTTTTTTATTTTTCTGTTTTATTTCTTTCAGTTCTAATAATGCGGCTTTAAATAACATGACATGCTTGCAGACTTCATGCCCGGATTCAAACATGCGATCTAACTGCGAAATAATGAACCAAGTAATGGAATACGACGAAGAAGAGGCTTTTAAGGAAATAAATCGAGAATTGGAACACTTTGAGAACAAACCTAAGCCGAATCTGAATGACACCGAACCAGTTAATTTGGGAACTCCTGAAGAAATCCGAGAGACCAAAATAAGCATTCACACGGACGAGAGAACGCGAAACGCGATAGTTCAACTCCTTGTTGAATTTAAAGATGTGTTTGCTTGGTCATACGATGACATGCCAGGATTAAGCGTTGATCTAGTGGTGCATAAATTGCCAATTCACCCTGATTGTCTTCCAGTTCAACAAAAGCAAAGAAAGTTCAAAACTGATGTCAGTGACAAGATTAAAGAAGAAATCACCAAGCAGCTGAAAACGGGAGTAATTCGGGTAATCCAGTACACCACGTGGTTAGCGAATGTAGTTCCATTGCCGAAAAAAGATGGGAAAACTCGGGTGTGTGTGGATTATCGAGATTTGAACAGAGCGAGTCCCAAAGACAATTTCCCATTGCCCAACATCCACATCCTTGTTGATAATTGCGCCAAACATGAGATCCAGTCTTTCGTAGATTGTTACGCTGGATATCATCAGGTGTTGATGGATGAAGAAGACGCTGAGAAGACTGCATTCACTACACCATGGGGCACTTACTGTTATCGGGTTATGCCATTCGGTCTGAAGAATGCTGGGGCAACTTACATGAGAGCCATGACTGCCATTTTTCATGACATGATGCATCAAGAAATAGAGGTGTATGTGGATGACGTGATAATCAAGTCCAGGACTCGAGACAATCATATCCAAGACTTGAGGAAATTCTTCGAGAGACTGAGAAAGTACGACTTGAAGCTGAACACGGCCAAATGCGCCTTCGGAGTCCCATCAGGCAAGCTTTTGGGTTTCATAGTAAGCAGGAGAGGTATAGAGTTAGATCCAACAAAGATAAAATCTATCAGAGATCTACCTCTCCCAAGAATGAAGAAAGATGTGATGAGTCTGTTGGGCAGGTTAAACTATATCAGTCGATTCATTGCCCAGCTAACTAGCACGTGTGAACCCATATTTAAGCTATTAAGGAAGGATGCAGTGATCAAATGGACGGCTGAATGTCAAGAAGCCTTTGACAAGATCAAAGAATATCTTTTAAATCCCCCAGTTTTGGTCCCGCCAGAGCCAGAGAGACCCCTGTTCTTGTATCTGGCAGTCTTGGAAAATTCTTTCGGTTGCGTCCTCGGGCAACATGACATAACCGGAAAGAAGGAGCAGACGATCTACTACTTGAGCAAGAAATTTACCGGCTACGAGGCCAAGTACACTCTGTTGGAAAGAACGTGTTGTGCTTTAACATGGGTTGCCCAAAAATTGAGACATTATCTTCAAACTCACACTACTTACCTCATAAGCAGGCTGGATCCTTTGAAGTATATATTTCAGAAACCAATGCCTACTGGAAGACTGGCCAAGTGGCAAATCTTGCTTACTGAATTTGACATAGTCTATGTCACCCGTACGGCAATGAAAGCCCAGGCATTAGCAGATCATTTGGCCGAAAATCCGGTTGATGAGGAATACCAGCCATTGAGTACTTATTTTCTAGATGAAGAAATAAATACCATAGAAGTGGTCTCGGAAAATGCTCACGTTTGGAAGATGTTCTTTGATGGGGCCGTAAATGCCAAAGGTGTAGGAATAGGGGCAATATTGATCTCACCTGCTGGTCAACATTATCCGGCTACAGCTAGGCTTCGTTTCTTTTGCACGAACAATACAGCTGAATATGAAGCCTGCATTATGGGCATGAATATGGCGATTGATCAAGATGTTGGGGATTTGTTGATTATGGGGGATTCTGATTTGATTATCCGGCAAGCCCAGGGTGAATGGGAAACTCGAGATGTCAAGCTTATTCCTTACCGGCAGCACGTAGAGGATCTCAGCAAGCGGTTCAGATCAGTAGAGTTCAGGTATATCCCGCGATGTCACAATGAATTAGCCGATGCACTTGCCACTTTAGCTTCAATGTTACCTTATCCAGGCAACGCCCACATCGATCCCTTGGAAATCCAAATCAGGGAAAGACATGGTTACTGCAACGCCATCGAGGCAGGACCAAGTATCCAGCCATGGTACCAGGATGTTAAGAGGTTCTTGAAAACACAAGCATACCCTGAACATGCTACTGGAGATCAGAAGAGAACTATTAGGCGGCAGGCAAGTGGATTCTTTTTGAGCGGGGAGATATTGTATAAAAGAACCCCTGATCTCAACTAATTAAGATGTGTTGACGCCGAAGAAGCAGGCATGATCATGCATGAAGTACATGCAGGGGTGTGTGGACCTCATATGAACGGGTACGTTTTGGCAAAGAAAATCTTGCGAGCCGGATATTATTGGATGACCATGGAAAAGGACTGTTTCAGCTTCGTTCGAAAGTGTCATCAATGTCAGGTGCATGGAGATCTGATTCACGCACCTCCCACAGAACTGCATCCCATGTCTGCACCTTGGCCATTTGTTGCTTGGGGTATGGATGTCATTGGTCCGATTGATCCCAAAGCTTCAAATGGACACAGATTCATATTGGTCGCTATCAACTACTTCACAAAATGGGTCGAGGCTGTCACTCTCAAATCAGTCACTAAGAAAGCCGTGGTGGATTTCATACATTCAAATCTTATCTGTCGTTTCGGTATTCCTGCAACTATAATCACAGATAATGCAGCAAACCTGAATAGTCATTTGATGGAGGATGTGTGTGAACAATTCAAAATAACGCATAGGAATTCCACTCCTTATCGGCCCAAAGCCAACGGCGCTGTTGAAGCAGCGAACAAAAACATCAAAAAGATTTTGAGGAAGACAACCCAGAGTTCCAAACAATGGCATGAGCAGTTACCTTTCGCCCTACTTGGATATCGCACTACAGTACGCACCTCAGTAGGGGCAACCCCATACTTGTTGGTTTACGGGACCGAGGCTGTAATACCGGCAGAGGTAGAAATCCCTTCTCTCCGGATCATTGTTGAAGCTGAAATTGAAGACAGTGAGTGGGTCAAAACTCGTTTGGAACAGTTAACGCTGATCGATGAAAAGCGAATGGCTGCGGTTTGTCACGGGCAATTGTACCAACAAAGAACGGCTCGTGCTTACAACAAGAAAGTGCGACCCAGGAATTTTGAAGTAGGTCAACTGGTGTTAAGGCGCATTCTTCCACATCACCAGGAAGCGAAAGGAAAATTTGCTCCTAATTGGAAAGGTCCATACATCATCAGGAAGATATTGCCCAGGGGAGCATTATATCTAGGTGATATTGAAGGAAAAGATCCCGACACAGCCGTGAATGCAGATGCAGTAAAAAGATACTATGTTTGAACTTGCTCTGACGATGTTTTTGCACAGTTGAGAGGACGAAGGCTTTCATTCCCGCTACCCAAACACTCAAATCCTTTGCTAACCTTTTGAGCCATTTACCTTTCTTTCATTACCCTCTTTGAAACCCGGAAGTGAAGTCCTAAAAAAAAAAAATATTGAACTACGTTTGACTTGATTCCGAAAGGATACGTAGGCAACCTCTCTATGGGGTTCAGTCACACCAAAACCAAAATATAATTCTCCCCAAAAAATTTAAACTGGGGCAGACATTATAATAATTCGGCGATAATCCCGCCTGGACGGTTACAAAGTTGTAATTCGATCCAAGTTCTTTTGACCCCAAACATGTTACAAGTCCTTCTGATCAATCGGCAAAAGTTTCTTCAAAATCAAAAAGGCGCAGTTGCTCAGATCCGACACAGTCAGGATGAGAGAATCAAAATGAGAGAGTCTTATTGGTGAAAACCTATGGGCACCATAAGGCGATGGCGAGCAGAGAAATCAAAATGAGAGAGTCTTGTTAGTGAAAACTCATGACGAGCACTATAAGGCGACCGTGAGAAAAGAAATGAGAGAGGTCGGCTAGCGAAAACTCGCAAAGAGCGCTGTCGGCCGAAAGAGGATTTCACCACAGAAGGTTCTGGCAAGGTTCCCTGGTTTGGAAACATAGATCCGTTTGGTTCGTGAGAAAATATAGGTTCGTGAGAGCCAGGCATCCAGTCCAAAAAGCAGGTTATGTCAATTTAAAGACAGCATGGACCAAGATAAGTCTTTCTTTTCCCAAAAAAGACGCTTCTTTTTTTTAAAAAAAAATCATTTTTTTTTCTCGTTCTTTGTTTACTTTTCTTTGGATTCCTTTTCGGTTTAACCCTAAGCCCCAAAACATGCTAGAAAGAAAAGGTGGCAGGACCGGTTTCACAGGGCTCTGTTTGGCAAGAGGTGGAGAACATACCCGACCTCAGTGATGCGTCAGTCCAATCCCGACTGATCATGGCGTTTGATTACCTCAAAATCCCTAAGCAGAGTGAGACGGAAGAAACAGAGCCGTACACGCACAAATCAGCGTGAAATCCTGAAATATTGAGTCTTATCAGTTTGAAAGGAGGTTGCCTTGGAAGCCAATCAATGGCGAATTTTCTCAAAACAGAAATGAAACTTGGGACCAAGAAAAACAATGAAGGCCACAAAACCGACCACAATTTCAAAATGACAATTTTTCTTTGTTTAGGAAAATTGAGACAGGTGCGATCCAAAGCAACCGTGCAAGAAGCAGGTGTAGCCCAAAAAAGAAATGAAGTGCACGAGCGTTGAAACAGCTTTGCAGCAAGAAAACGACCAAAAGGAAGTTTACCCAGAATTCTTTCATACATTTTGATTAATAAAAGGGCATAACCCGTGGACCTCCCTGGCATAACCCAGGGACCTCTTTCCCTTTTTCGGTATAACCCGATGATTTCCATGGCATAACCCAGGAACCTCTTTGAATTTTCCGGCAAAACCCGTGGACCTCCCTGGCATAACCCAGGGACCTCTTTCCCTTTTTTGGTATAACCCGATAATTTCCCCGGCATAACCCGAGGACTTTCTCCCTTTTCCGGCATAACCCGATGACTTCCCCGGCATAACCCGAGGACTCTATACCTTTTCCGGCATAACCCGTGGACCTCCCTGGCATAACCCAGGGACCTCTTTCCCTTTTTCGGCATAACCCGATGATTTCCCTGGCATAACCCAGGAACCTCTTTGAATTTCCCGGTATAACCCGTGGACCTCCCTGGCATAACCCAGGGACCTCTTTCCCTTTTTCGGTATAACCCGATAATTTTCCCGGCATAACCCGAGGACTTTCTCGCTTTTTCGGCATAACCCGATGACTTCCCCGGCATAACCCGAGGACTCTGTCCCTTTCCCGGCATAACCCGTGGACCTACCTGGCATAACCCAGGGACCTCTTTCCCTTTTTCGGCATAACCCGATGATTTCCCCGGCATAACCCGAGAACTTTTTTCCTTTCCCGGCATAACCCGATGACTTCCCCGACATAACCCGAGGACTCTCTCCCTTTTCCGGCATAACTCGATGACTTCCCCGGCATAACCCGAGGACTCTTTTCCTTTCCCAGCATAACCCGATGACTTCCCCGGCAAAACCCGTGGACCTCCCTGGCATAACCCAGGAACCTCTTTTCCTTTCCCGGCATAACTCGATGACTTCCCCGGCATAACCCGTGGACCTCCCTGGCATAACCTAGGGACCTCTTTGAATTTTCCGGCATAACCCGTGGACCTCCCTGGCATAACCCAGGGACCTCTTTTCCGGCATAACCCGATGAATCTTCCCGTCATAACCCGTGGACCCTTTCCAGCATAACCTGGCAATTCTCCCAATTTAGGGCTCCGATCCTTAAGTTGAACAGGTTTCTATTTAGTCAGCATTAGGGCTTTAATCCCTGAACTGAGCATTTTTTTTCCTGTTAGCCGACATTAGGGCTCCAATCCCTGAGTTGATCAACCTTCCTCTAGCCAACATTAGGGATCCAATCCCTGAGTTGTGCACTTTTACCTTTTGCGACATTAGGGCTCCAATCCTTGAGTTGCGCTTTGTAGACTAGGGTTTTTTCCAATCCCCTCATCAGTGCTGTAAATTTTCATGACAATTAACTCACGAAATTTTCCTAGTGAAACTGGGGCAGAAATTTCGTTCGTTTGTTTTGTTGTCTCAGCAGGTCTGACCCTGAGGTGCATGGATCGAGACGACCTACGGGGTGAGTCTCAATCCAGAATAAAGAAAAGAACAAAAGAACAAAAGAAAAAAAGAAGAAGATGTTCCCACATATTGGAACAAACAAAGGGCGGGTCGCTCAAAAATTGGATCAAATTCCCGAGCTCCTCCAATCCCGTTTCATTCAATACTGCAGAAATAAACAAACGCCTACAACTTGCGAGCATCAAGATTCGGATCGAAGTCTACAAGCAGAATTAGCTGAGACCCAAGATCAAGTTGCAAAAGAATTATAGATAGGAATCTTGTAACTAGCGGTTGACAGGCATAAGTAGTTAGTTCAGTTTCAATTTCCTTTGGTTGTAATAAGGAGGTCAGTAAAGCAGTAGTGGCAACAGCAACAGCAGTAACAGCAAGCATTGCAATCCCATGGTAGTCCCAGCTACCAAAATTTCCCGAACTACATTGACCTGATTCCTGTTTAGCCCAGGATATGTAGGAAACCTTTGAAGCAAAGGTTCGGTCAAATATTTTTCAAAAAAAATGCTTCACACGGAGTGCTCGGATGGGCAAAAAATCGCTCGCTTTATCTTTGCACAAAAACCCTTAATGTCTCCGGGCAAAGAGGGGCAGCTGTAAGCACGTGATTTTTGCCCTATATGAGAATTACTCCCAAAAACTCCCAAAAAATTCAAAAATAAAATGATTTTTCTTTGGTGTACAATTTTGTGATATTTTGAAGAATTATTTGTATTTGTCTGTGCGTGTTTATTCGCTAAATTAATAAAAAATACAAAAATATGTCGCATTTTGCATGTAGGATTTAATTCTACAATTGTTAGTAATTAAAATTGTTTTACAAAAATTAAAAATTACAAAAATAGGCATCGTTTGCATTTTTAGCATTTAATGTCCAAATATACAATTTTATGCTTAATTAATACTTAATTGTGCGTTAATTGTTATTGGGAGTTAATTTGCGCTTTTATAACTTAATTTAGTTCTTAATAATAGTTTAAGTATTTTTATAATTTAGTTTTAGAAAAATAAAAGAAGAAAAGAGAGCGAAAATATAAAGAAAGTCGGAATTGGGCCTCTTCTTCAATTTCAAGCTATAGGCCCAAAAAATGGCCCAATCTTCCCTACGACCCAGTCCATTTCGAACTGGGTCGACCCAGTCCATAACCCAAAAGACCCAAACCCCTTTGTCTTACATTTTACAACACAAAACAAAAGAAAAAAAGAAGAAAAAACCCTAAAAACTAAGGAAAGCCATCCGCCCCCTCCCCTTGTCTTCTTCTTCTCCTTCTCCAAAATAGTGAGCTGCCATGGCTACCCAGCAGCCACCCCCCTTCGTCGAACACCACCCAAGCACCGTCCAAACACCACCAAACGACACAACCTCTTTCGCGACCCCAACCCCAATCACGCCGGAAAAACCCTCGACCAACGAAGGAGAAACCCCATCGTTGCGACTTCCTTTCCTCCGACCAGCTGTTCCTGTTCCGAGCACGTCGAGCTGCTGCCATGGTCGACCAGCTGCTCCTGTTCTGAACACGTCAACTGCTGCCCGCGACGAGCTGCGACGAGCAGCCATGCGTGTTCAGCTGCGACGAGCTGCGATGGGCAGCCATGAACGTTCAGCTGCGACGAGCTGCGACTAGCAGCCATGAGCGTTCAGCTGCGACGAGCTGCGACGGGCAGCCATGAGCGTTCAGCTGCGACGATCTGCGACGAGCAGCCATGAGCGTTCAGCTGCGACGAGACTGCTCCAAACGGATGATGATTGCTCCAGCTTCGGCGTAGACATGGATACCATTGCACCACCTCAATATCGAGCAGCTGTCCGTCGACCTCCCCGTCGACTTGGTCGCCGCTGCTTCTCCTTTTCCTCCAGTGATGCTGCGTCGAACCCCCATTGTTACTGTTGCGACGTTGCTTCAGTCAAGTTCTTAAAGTCTTTTGTTCGTCGTTAAGTTCGTTGTTGAGTCCGGGCAGATTTATTCCCATTATTGAGGGTTATCGAAACAGTCCATACAATCGAATTCGTCGCTGTTCATCTCCGGTTAGTAGATTTTTGAGTTTTATTTTGTCCGTATTTTGTTTTGATATTTTCGAATCTAAAATCGGCAAATGTTTGTTTTGTTCATGTTTATGTTTAGATATTTGATTTTTGGTCTTGTTCATGTTCATGTATTTTTGTTGAATTAATTTTCAGATTTCAAATGGAAGTTAATTAGTTATTTTTCATGTTTATTTCATGTTTGTATTGTTGTTTAAGTGAACATTTGTATTATTGTTTAAGTGAATATTTGTTAGTTTGATGTTTGTTAGATTCAAATTGAAATTTAATTAACTATTTCTTCAATTTGTTTCATGTGTTTATGTATTGTTAGAAATTGTTAATATTGTTAAGTTCAAGTTTAAGTTCATAATTGTTTCTTCGTCGATCTTGTTATTTGTCTAAAGAATTTAGTTGTGTTAGAGAAATATGTTGGTTTAATCGTTTAATCCGTCATGTTTGTTGTCTTAAAATAGATTCATTCATGTTCATACTTTGTTTGGATGATCTTGAATCCGAATTTTGTATAGTTTGATTTCTTGTTTACCATTTATGATTATTGCTTGAATTGTTCTCATAATCTTGTTTAAAGTTTAATATAAGAATTGTTTGTTGTAATGTTGTTAGAGTTGATTTTAAGTTCAATATGATTGAATTTAGAAATCTTCATACTTTGTTTGTTGTTGTTGTTGAATCCGAAAATAGGATTGTTTGTTGCTAAAATATTGTTCAATCAAATTTTAGTTGTTCTTTGTTGTTCAATTCGTGTTCATGTGATTTGTTGTTGAAATGTTGTTAAAATCGTGTTCATGTGATATTGTTGTTATGATGTTCATCCATGTTCATATTGTTGTTTGAACATTGTTAGAAATTGATCATATTGTCTATATTTTGGTTAAGTTTGATTAATTGATGTGTTATAGCTGATGGGTAGTTTGGTAAATTTGTAGTACGTTCAGGGGTAGTTTGGTAATTTCAGTAAGGTCGGAGGGGGTAGTTTAGGAATTGTACATTTTGAAATTGTTTATTTGAAGCATGGGGGACAAAATGAAATGGGGTGGGTTGTGATATGATTATTTAATATAAAGGGGGGACAAGATTTAAATTAAAGGGGAATCTTGCATTATTTTATGTTAGGCATGGGGGACAAAATATAATGGGGTGGTGTGATATGTTTATTTAATGTAATGGGGATGAGTGGGAAGATAATGGGTTTGGTAGAGAAAATGGGTTGATTTTAATTGATTAAAAGATTTATGGGTTGGGGGATATATAGAGAGGTCTTGAATCAGATTTAAAAAAAAAGGGATTGAAGAGAAAAAAATTCCGAAAAAAAAAATACTAAGATTTTAGAAAAACAAAAGAAAAACATTCTGGAAATTCAAAAGAAGAAGAATATACACCTGATATATAGTCCAAATATTGTGAGATACGGATTGAGAAATTAAGGGTTAAACACTAACTAGTCTTTCAAAAATCTGAAAAAGTTTCCCTTTGCTTATGTCCGTTGGTTGTTGTTGTTTCCGGATTTTGTCTTGATTTTAAAATCTGTCACTAAGTTTCTCGTCGCTGGTTGTTACTAGTTGTTGGGATTGCTGTTGTTGTATGCTACTGAATTTCTGCTGATCTCTCACTTTTCTTTTGCTTCCAATATCAGGTACACAACTGACACGCTGATTATTGTAAACTGAAACAGGAAGCATGAATACGAAAAATGAAGAATTGAAGTTCTAAATTTATTTTGAATTATATTCTTAATTTTATTTGTATATATAAATTATTTAGCTTACAAAAAATCGGAATCATGTAGCTATTTAATGTATATATAGTGGAACATCCAACGATAGCTTAACGGATGAACTATCTATATATTGCTTAAAAATAAATAAATGGTGTAGTAACTCCGTCTAAGTTAAAAATCAAACGAATAGACCATTTCGGAACTTGTAAGAAAATTGTTTAGTTAAATAATATTGGTTAATTCCAGCATGTAATTGTTTTAGGATTAAAATTAGATTGCCAAGTTTTTTTTTTAATTTGACAAACTGAGAACATGCCTAGTATAATATAATTAGGTAGTACTACGTGAGCCTGTGCCCGTATTGGCAACAGACTGCTTTGCTTGTATCATTTTTTTTAGAATTTACGAATCATATTCGAAACTCAACTATAACAACTCAAGCATGTAAATAAATTAAGACCTTTTCTCTTTCATTTTTGTAGAGACAATTTTAATAGAAAATGTAGGCACTTTAGGATTATCCTGATAAAAATAAATGAGATGAGCCTCGCCAAATAAAACGCACAAATTGCGGGGCCCTCGATAAATGTTTAATTAAAATTACTTAGACTTCGGGATGAGCCGTTTAGCAAAATTCCACGGCCTTACCCAGAAATAATAATACGATAATTGCTTCAGGCGTGCATTTTAATAATCTTACCTTCTTAAATTCGGGTGCGCATTTATGTGACCCAAATCCAAATCTCAACGGAGTCGGAATGTATTAACAACCATGGGCGCATTGATTGTGACATGGTTCGAAATGCATTTTTACAATGTTGCAATTCCATAAAAAATAAATAATAATAAAAGCGGTTTTAAACTTAATGAAAGCACATAAGTAATAACATGTAATAAATCAGATATCTAGCCATTATAACAATTTAAGCGACCGTGCTAGAACCACGGGATTCGAGGGTGCCTAACACCTTCCCTCGGGTCAACAGAATTCCTTACTTAGAATTTCTGGTTCGCAGACTTCATTTGGAAAGTCGAATATTTTCCTCGATTTGGGATTCAAGATAAACCGGTGACTTGGGACACCAAAAGCCAAACCTTTCCCAAGTGGCGACTCTGAATTAAATAAATAATCCCATTTCGAATATTGTCACTTAAATTGGAAAAACTCCCTCGCGCATTCAACCCTTCGGGGCGGGCGCGTTAAAAGGAGGTGTGACAGGTGTTATTTCGAACTTATCGAAATAATAATCCATCGTCGTTCGATCGAGGTCGAACTCTTCTTTTTGGCGAAAGCCCCTGGCCTTAAAGGGTGTTATTTTGAACTTATCGAAATAGTAACCCATCGTCGTTCGATCGAAGTCGAACTCTTCTTTTTGGCGAAGGCCCCTCGTCTTAAAGGGTGTTATTTCGAACTTATCGAAATAGTAACCCGTCGTCATATGATAGAGGTTGAACTATTCTTTTTTGCGAAGGCCCTTGGCCTAAAAGGGTGTTATTTCGAACATATCGAAATAGTTATCCATCGTCGTTCAATCGACGTCGAACTCTTCTTTTTGGCGAAGGCCCTTGGCCTTAAAATTTGTTATTTCAAACTTATCGAAATAGTAACCCGTCGTCGTATGATCGAGGTGGAACTCTTCTTTTTGGCGTAGGACTCTGGCCTTAAAGGGTGTTATTTCGAACTTATCGAAATAGTAACCCGTCGTCGTTCAATCGAGGTCGAACTCTTCTTTTTGGCGAAGGCCTCTGGCCTTAAAGGGTGTTATTTCGAACTTATCGAAATAGTCACCTGTCGTCGTTTGATAGAGGTTGAACTCTTCTTTTTTGCGAAGGCCCTTGGCCTTAAAGGGTGTTATTTCGAACTTATCAAAATTGTAACCTATCGTCGTTCGATCGAGGTCGAACTCTTCTTTTTGGCCAAGGCCCCTGGCCTTCAAGGGTGTTATTTCGAACTTATCGAAATAGTAACCCGTCGTCGTTCGATCGAGGTCGAACTTTTCTTTTTGACGAAGGCCCCTGGCCTTTAAGGGTGTTATTTCGAACTTATCGAAATACTAACCCGTCGTCGTTCGATCGAGGTCGAACTCTTCTTTTTGGCGAAGGCCCCTGGCCATAAAGGGTGTTATTTTGAACTTATCGAAATAGTAACCCGTCGTCGTATGATCGAGGTCGAACTCTTCTTTTTGGCGAAGGCCTCAGGCCTTAAAGGGTGTTATTTCGAACTTATCGAAATAGTCACCCGCCGTCGTTCGATAGAGGTTGAACTCTTCTTTTTTTCTAAGGCCCTTGGCCTTAAATGGTGTTATTTCGAACTTAACGAAATAGTAATCCATCGTCGTTCGATCGACGTCGAACTATTCTTTTTGGCGAAGGACCCTGGCCTTCAAGGGTGTTATTTCTAACTTATCGAAATAGTAACCCGTCGTAATTCGATAGAGGTTGAACTCTTCTTTTTTTCTAAGGCCCTTGGCCTTAAAGGGTGTTATTTCGAACTTAACGAAATAGTAATCCATCGTCGTTCGATCGACGTCGAACTCTTCTTTTTGGCGAAGGCCCCTGGCCTTCAAGGGTGTTATTTCGAACTTATCGAAATACTAACCCGTCGTCGTTCGATCGAAGTCGAACTCTTCTTTTTTGCGAAGGCCCTTGGCCTTAAAGGGTGTTATTTCGAACGTATCGAAATAGTAATCCATCGCCGTTCGATCGAGGTCAAACACTTCTTATTTGCGAAGGCCCCTGGCCTACAAGGGTGTTATTTCGAACTTATCGTAATAATAACCGTCTTCGTTCGATTGAGGTCGAACTCTTCTTTTTGGCGAAGGACCCTGGCCTTAAAGGTTGTTATTTCGAACTTATCGAAATAGTAACCCGTCGTCGTATGATCGAGGTCGAACTCTTCTTTTTGGTGAAGCCCTCTGGCCTTAAAGGGTGTTATTTCAAACTTATCGAAATAGTCACCCGTCGTCGTTCGATAGAGGTTGAACTCTTCTTTTTGCGAAGGCCCTTGGCCTTAAAGGGTGTTATTTCGAACTTATCGAAATAGTAATCCATCGTCGTTCGATCGAGGTCGAACTCTTCTTTTTGGCTAAAGCCCCTGGCCTTAAAGGGTGTTATTTCGAACTTATCGAAATAGTAACCCGTCATCGTTCGATCGAAGTCGAACTCTTCTTTTTGGCGAAGGCCCCTCGTCTTAAAGGGTGTTATTTCGAACTTATCGAAATAGTAACCCGTCGTCATATGATAGAGGTTGAACTATTCTTTTTTGCGAAGGCCCTTGGCCTAAAAGGGTGTTATTTCGAACATATCGAAATAGTTATCCATCGTCGTTCAATCGACGTCGAACTCTTCTTTTTGGCGAAGGCCCTTGGCCTTAAAATTTGTTATTTCAAACTTATCGAAATAGTAACCCGTCGTCGTATGATCGAGGTGGAACTCTTCTTTTTGGCGTAGGCCTCTGGCCTTAAAGGGTGTTATTTCGAACTTATCGAAATAGTAACCCGTCGTCGTTCGATCGAGGTCGAACTCTTCTTTTTGGCGAAGGCCTCTGGCCTTAAAGGGTGTTATTTCGAACTTATCGAAATAGTCACCCGTCGTCGTTTGATAGAGGTTGAACTCTTCTTTTTTGCGAAGGCCCTTGGCCTTAAAGGGTGTTATTTCGAACTTATCAAAATTGTAACCTATCGTCGTTCGATCGAGGTCGAACTCTTCTTTTTGGCCAAGGCCCCTGGCCTTTAAGGGTGTTATTTCGAACCTATCGAAATAGTAACCCGTCGTCATTCGATCGAGGTCGAACTCTTCTTTTTGACGAAGGCCCCTGGCCTTAAAGGGTGTTATTTCGAACTTATCGAAATACTAACCCGTCGTCGTTCGATCGAGGTCGAACTCTTCTTTTTGGAGAAGGCCCTTGGCCATAAAGGGTGTTATTTTGAACTTATCGAAATAGTAACCCGTCTTCGTATGATCGAGGTCGAACTCTTCTTTTTGGCGAAGGCCTCAGGCCTTAAAGGGTATTATTTCGAACTTATCGAAATAGTCACCCGCCGTCGTTCGATAGAGGTTGAACTCTTCTTTTTTTCTAAGGCCCTTGGCCTTAAAGGGTGTTATTTCGAACTTAACGAAATAGTAATCCATCGTCGTTCGATCGACGTCGAACTCTTCTTTTTGGCGAAGGACCCTGGCCTTCAAGGGTGTTATTTCGAACTTATTGAAATAGTAACCCGTCGTCGTTCGATAGAGGTTGAACTCTTCTTTTTTTCTAAGGCCCTTGGCCTTAAAGGGTGTTATTTCGAACTTAACGAAATAGTAATCCATCGTCGTTCGATCGACGTCGAACTCTTCTTTTTGGCGAAGGCCCTTGGCCTTAAAGGGTGTTATTTCGAACGTATCGAAATAGTAATCCATCGCCGTTCGATCGAGGTCAAACACTTCTTATTTGCGAAGGCCCCTGGCCTACAAGGGTGTTATTTCGAACTTATCGTAATAATAACCGTCTTCGTTCGATCGAGGTCGAACTCTTCTTTTTGGCGAAGGACCCTGGCCTTAAAGGTTGTTATTTCGAACTTATCGAAATAGTAACCCGTCGTCGTATGATCGAGGTCGAACTCTTCTTTTTGGTGAAGCCCTCTGGCCTTAAAGGGTGTTATTTCGAACTTATCGAAATAGTCACCCGTCGTCGTTCGATAGAGGTTGAACTCTTCTTTTTTGCGAAGGCCCTTGGCCTTAAAGGGTGTTATTTCGAACTTATCGAAATAGTAATCCATCGTCGTTCGATCGAGGTCGAACTCTTCTTTTTGGCGAAAGCCCCTGGCCTTAAAGGGTGTTATTTCGAACTTATCGAAATAGTCACCCGTCGTCGTTTGATAGAGGTTGAACTCTTCTTTTTTGCGAAGGCCCTTGGCCTTAAAGGGTGTTATTTCGAACTTATCAAAATTGTAACCTATCGTCGTTCGATCGAGGTCGAACTCTTCTTTTTGGCCAAGGCCCCTGGCCTTTAAGGGTGTTATTTCGAACTTATCGAAATAGTAACCCGTCGTCATTCGATCGAGGTCGAACTCTTCTTTTTGACGAAGGCCCCTGGCCTTAAAGGGTGTTATTTCGAACTTATCGAAATACTAACCCGTCGTCGTTCGATCGAGGTCGAACTCTTCTTTTTGGAGAAGGCCCCTGGCCATAAAGGGTGTTATTTTGAACTTATCGAAATAGTAACCCATCGTCGTATGATCGAGGTCGAACTCTTCTTTTTGGCGAAGGCCTCAGGCCTTAAAGGGTATTATTTCGAACTTATCGAAATAGTCACCCGCCGTCGTTCGATAGAGGTTGAACTCTTCTTTTTTTCTAAGGCCCTTGGCCTTAAAGGGTGTTATTTCGAACTTAACGAAATAGTAATCCATCGTCGTTCGATCGACGTCGAACTCTTCTTTTTGGCGAAGGACCCTGGCCTTCAAGGGTGTTATTTCGAACTAATTGAAATAGTAACCCGTCGTCGTTTGATAGAGGTTGAACTCTTCTTTTTTTCTAAGGCCCTTGGCCTTAAAGGGTGTTATTTCGAACTTAACGAAATAGTAATCCATCGTCGTTCGATCGACGTCGAACTCTTCTTTTTGGCGAAGGCCCCTGGCCTTCAAGGGTGTTATTTCGAACTTATCGAAATACTAACCCGTCGTCGTTCGATCGAAGTCGAACTCTTCTTTTTTGCGAAGGCCCTTGGCCTTAAAGGGTGTTATTTCGAACGTATCGAAATAGTAATCCATCACCGTTCGATCGAGGTCAAACACTTCTTATTTGCGAAGGCCCCTGGCCTACAAGGGTGTTATTTCGAACTTATCGTAATAATAACCGTCTTCGTTCGATCGAGGTCGAACTCTTCTTTTTGGCGAAGGACCCTGGCCTTAAAGGTTGTTATTTCGAACTTATCGAAATAGTAACCCGTCGTCGTATGATCGAGGTCGAACTCTTCTTTTTGGTGAAGCCCTCTGGCCTTAAAGGGTGTTATTTCGAACTTATCGAAATAGTCACACGTCGTCGTTCGATAGAGGTTGAACTCTTCTTTTTTGCGAAGGCCCTTGGCCTTAAAGGGTGTTATTTCGAACTTATCGAAATAGTAATCCATCGTCGTTCGATCGAGGTCGAACTCTTCTTTTTGGCGAAAGCCCCTGGCCTTAAAGGGTGTTATTTCGAACTTATCGAAATAGTAACCCGTCGTCGTTCGATCGAAGTCGAACTCTTCTTTTTGGCGAAGGCCCCTCGTCTTAAAGGGTGTTATTTCGAACTTATCGAAATAGTAACCCGTCGTCATATGATAGAGGTTGAACTATTCTTTTTTGCGAAGGCCCTTGGCCTAAAAGGGTGTTATTTCGAACATATCGAAATAGTTATCCATCGTCGTTCAATCGACGTCAAACTCTTCTTTTTGGCGAAGGCCCTTGGCCTTAAAATTTGTTATTTCAAACTTATCGAAATAGTAACCCGTCGTCGTATGATTGAGGTGGAACTCTTCTTTTTGGCGTAGGCCTCTGGCCTTAAAGGGTTTTATTTCGAACTTATCGAAATAGTAACCCGTCGTCGTTCGATCGAGGTCGAACTCTTCTTTTTGGCGAAGGCCTCTGGCCTTAAAGGGTGTTATTTCGAACATATCGAAATAGTCACCCGTCGTCGTTTGATAGTGGTTGAACTCTTCTTTTTGGCCAAGGCCCCTGGCCTTCAAGGGTGTTATTTCGAACTTATCGAAATAGTAACCCGTCGTCGTTCGATCGAGGTCGAACTCTTCTTTTTGGCGAAGGCCCCTGGCCTTAAAGGGTGTTATTTCGAACTTATCGAAATACTAACCCGTCGTCGTTCGATCGAGGTCGAACTCTTCTTTTTGGCGAAGGCCCCTGTCCATAAAGGGTGTTATTTTGAACTTATCAAAATAGTAACCCGTCGTCGTATGATCGAGGTCGAACTCTTCTTTTTGGTGAAAGCCTCAGGCCTTAAAGGGTGTTATTTCGAACTTATCGAAATAGTAACCCGTCGTCGTTCGATCGAGGTCGAACTCTTCTTTTGGCGAAGGCCTCTGGCCTTAAAGGGAGTTATTTCGAACTTATCGAAATAGTCACCCGTCGTTGTTTGATAGAGGTTGAACTCTTCTTTTTGGCGAAGGACCCTGGCCGTAAAGGTTGTTATTTCGAACTTATCGAAATAGTAACCCGTCGTCGTATGATCGAGGTCGAACTCTTCTTTTTGGTGAAGCCCTCTGGCCTTAAAGGGTGTTATTTCGAACTTATCGAAATAGTCACACGTCGTCGTTCGATAGAGGTTGAACTCTTCTTTTTTGCGAAGGCCCTTGGCCTTAAAGGGTGTTATTTCGAACTTATCGAAATAGTAATCCATCGTCGTTCGATCGAGGTCGAACTCTTCTTTTTGGCGAAAGCCCCTGGCCTTAAAGGGTGTTATTTCGAACTTATCGAAATAGTAACCCGTCGTCGTTCGATCGAAGTCGAACTCTTCTTTTTGGCGAAGGCCCCTCGTCTTAAAGGGTGTTATTTCGAACTTATCGAAATAGTAACCCGTCGTCATATGATAGAGGTTGAACTATTCTTTTTTGCGAAGGCCCTTGGCCTAAAAGGGTGTTATTTCGAACATATCGAAATAGTTATCCATCGTCGTTCAATCGACGTCAAACTCTTCTTTTTGGCGAAGGCCCTTGGCCTTAAAATTTGTTATTTCAAACTTATCGAAATAGTAACCCGTCGTCGTATGATTGAGGTGGAACTCTTCTTTTTGGCGTAGGCCTCTGGCCTTAAAGGGTTTTATTTCGAACTTATCGAAATAGTAACCCGTCGTCGTTCGATCGAGGTCGAACTCTTCTTTTTGGCGAAGGCCTCTGGCCTTAAAGGGTGTTATTTCGAACATATCGAAATAGTCACCCGTCGTCGTTTGATAGTGGTTGAACTCTTCTTTTTGGCCAAGGCCCCTGGCCTTCAAGGGTGTTATTTCGAACTTATCGAAATAGTAACCCGTCGTCGTTCGATCGAGGTCGAACTCTTCTTTTTGGCGAAGGCCCCTGGCCTTAAAGGGTGTTATTTCGAACTTATCGAAATACTAACCCGTCGTCGTTCGATCGAGGTCGAACTCTTCTTTTTGGCGAAGGCCCCTGTCCATAAAGGGTGTTATTTTGAACTTATCAAAATAGTAACCCGTCGTCGTATGATCGAGGTCGAACTCTTCTTTTTGGCGAAGGCCTCAGGCCTTAAAGGGTGTTATTTCGAACTTATCGAAATAGTAACCCGTCGTCGTTCGATCGAGGTCGAACTCTTCTTTTTGGCGAAGGCCTCTGGCCTTAAAGGGTGTTATTTCGAACTTATCGAAATAGTCACCCGTCGTTGTTTGATAGAGGTTGAACTCTTCTTTTTGGCGAAGGACCCTGGCCGTAAAGGTTGTTATTTCGAACTTATCGAAATAGTAACCCGTCGTCGTATGATCGAGGTCGAACTCTTCTTTTTGGTGAAGCCCTCTGGCCTTAAAGGGTGTTATTTCGAACTTATCGAAATAGTCACACGTCGTCGTTCGATAGAGGTTGAACTCTTCTTTTTTGCGAAGGCCCTTGGCCTTAAAGGGTGTTATTTCGAACTTATCGAAATAGTAATCCATCGTCGTTCGATCGAGGTCGAACTCTTCTTTTTGGCGAAAGCCCCTGGCCTTAAAGGGTGTTATTTCGAACTTATCGAAATAGTAACCCGTCGTCGTTCGATCGAAGTCGAACTCTTCTTTTTGGCGAAGGCCCCTCGTCTTAAAGGGTGTTATTTCGAACTTATCGAAATAGTAACCCGTCGTCATATGATAGAGGTTGAACTATTCTTTTTTGCGAAGGCCCTTGGCCTAAAAGGGTGTTATTTCGAACATATCGAAATAGTTATCCATCGTCGTTCAATCGACGTCAAACTCTTCTTTTTGGCGAAGGCCCTTGGCCTTAAAATTTGTTATTTCAAACTTATCGAAATAGTAACCCGTCGTCGTATGATTGAGGTGGAACTCTTCTTTTTGGCGTAGGCCTCTGGCCTTAAAGGGTTTTATTTCGAACTTATCGAAATAGTAACCCGTCGTCGTTCGATCGAGGTCGAACTCTTCTTTTTGGCGAAGGCCTCTGGCCTTAAAGGGTGTTATTTCGAACATATCGAAATAGTCACCCGTCGTCGTTTGATAGTGGTTGAACTCTTCTTTTTGGCCAAGGCCCCTGGCCTTCAAGGGTGTTATTTCGAACTTATCGAAATAGTAACCCGTCGTCGTTCGATCGAGGTCGAACTCTTCTTTTTGGCGAAGGCCCCTGGCCTTAAAGGGTGTTATTTCGAACTTATCGAAATACTAACCCGTCGTCGTTCGATCGAGGTCGAACTCTTCTTTTTGGCGAAGGCCCCTGTCCATAAAGGGTGTTATTTTGAACTTATCAAAATAGTAACCCGTCGTCGTATGATCGAGGTCGAACTCTTCTTTTTGGCGAAGGCCTCAGGCCTTAAAGGGTGTTATTTCGAACTTATCGAAATAGTAACCCGTCGTCGTTCGATCGAGGTCGAACTCTTCTTTTGGCGAAGGCCTCTGGCCTTAAAGGGTGTTATTTCGAACTTATCGAAATAGTCACCCGTCGTTGTTTGATAGAGGTTGAACTCTTCTTTTTGGCGAAGGACCCTGGCCGTAAAGGTTGTTATTTCGAACTTATCGAAATAGTAACCCGTCGTCGTATGATCGAGGTCGAACTCTTCTTTTTGGTGAAGCCCTCTGGCCTTAAAGGGTGTTATTTCGAACTTATCGAAATAGTCACACGTCGTCGTTCGATAGAGGTTGAACTCTTCTTTTTTGCGAAGGCCCTTGGCCTTAAAGGGTGTTATTTCGAACTTATCGAAATAGTAATCCATCGTCGTTCGATCGAGGTCGAACTCTTCTTTTTGGCGAAAGCCCCTGGCCTTAAAGGGTGTTATTTCGAACTTATCGAAATAGTAACCCGTCGTCGTTCGATCGAAGTCGAACTCTTCTTTTTGGCGAAGGCCCCTCGTCTTAAAGGGTGTTATTTCGAACTTATCGAAATAGTAACCCGTCGTCATATGATAGAGGTTGAACTATTCTTTTTTGCGAAGGCCCTTGGCCTAAAAGGGTGTTATTTCGAACATATCGAAATAGTTATCCATCGTCGTTCAATCGACGTCAAACTCTTCTTTTTGGCGAAGGCCCTTGGCCTTAAAATTTGTTATTTCAAACTTATCGAAATAGTAACCCGTCGTCGTATGATTGAGGTGGAACTCTTCTTTTTGGCGTAGGCCTCTGGCCTTAAAGGGTTTTATTTCGAACTTATCGAAATAGTAACCCGTCGTCGTTCGATCGAGGTCGAACTCTTCTTTTTGGCGAAGGCCTCTGGCCTTAAAGGGTGTTATTTCGAACATATCGAAATAGTCACCCGTCGTCGTTTGATAGTGGTTGAACTCTTCTTTTTGGCCAAGGCCCCTGGCCTTCAAGGGTGTTATTTCGAACTTATCGAAATAGTAACCCGTCGTCGTTCGATCGAGGTCGAACTCTTCTTTTTGGCGAAGGCCCCTGGCCTTAAAGGGTGTTATTTCGAACTTATCGAAATACTAACCCGTCGTCGTTCGATCGAGGTCGAACTCTTCTTTTTGGCGAAGGCCCCTGGCTATAAAGGGTGTTATTTTGAACTTATCGAAATAGTAACCCGTCGTCGTATGATCGAGGTCGAACTATTCTTTTTGGCGAAGGCCTCAGGCCTTAAAGGGTGTTATTTCGAACTTATCGAAATAGTAACCCATCGTCGTTCGATCGAGGTCGAACTCTTCTTTTTGGCGAAGGCCTCTGGCCTTAAAGGGTGTTATTTCGAACTTATCGAAATAGTCACCCGTCGTCGTTTGATAGAGGTTGAACTCTTCTTTTTGCGAAGGCCCTTGGCCTTAAAGGGTGTTATTTCGAACTTATCAAAATTGTAACCTATCGTCGTTCGATCGAGGTCGAACTCTTCTTTTTGGCCAAGGCCCCTGGCCTTCAAGGGTGTTATTTCGAACTTATCGAAATAGTAACCAATCGTCATTCGATCGAGGTCGAACTCTTCTTTTTGACGAAGGCCCCTGGCCTTAAAGGGTGTTATTTCGAACTTATCGAAATACTAACCCGTCGTCGTTCGATCGAGGTCGAACTCTTCTTTTTGGAGAAGGCCCCTGGCCATAAAGGGTGTTATTTTGAACTTATCGAAATAGTAACCCGTCGTCGTATGATCGAGGTCGAACTCTTCTTTTTGGCGAAGGCCTCAGGCCTTAAAGGGTATTATTTCGAACTTATCGAAATAGTCACCCGCCGTCGTTCGATAGAGGTTGAACTCTTCTTTTTTTCTAAGGCCCTTGGCCTTAAAGGGTGTTATTTCGAACTTAACGAAATAGTAATCCATCGTCGTTCGATCGACGTCGAACTCTTCTTTTTGGCGAAGGACCCTGGCCTTCAAGGGTGTTATTTCGAACTTATTGAAATAGTAACCCGTCGTCGTTCGATAGAGGTTGAACTCTTCTTTTTTTCTAAGGCCCTTGGCCTTAAAGGGTTTTATTTCGAACTTAACGAAATAGTAATCCATCGTCGTTCGATCGACGTCGAACTCTTCTTTTTGGCGAAGGCCCCTGGCCTTCAAGGGTGTTATTTCGAACTTATCGAAATACTAACCCGTCGTCGTTCTATCGAAGTCGAACTCTTCTTTTTTGCGAAGGCCCTTGGCCTTAAAGGGTGTTATTTCGAACGTATCGAAATAGTAATCCATCGCCGTTCGATCGAGGTCAAACACTTCTTATTTGCGAAGGCCCCTGGCCTACAAGGGTGTTATTTCGAACTTATCGTAATAATAACCGTCTTCGTTCGATCGAGGTCGAACTCTTCTTTTTGGCGAAGGACCCTGGCCTTAAAGGTTGTTATTTCGAACTTATCGAAATAGTAACCCGTCGTCGTATGATCGAGGTCGAACTCTTCTTTTTGGTGAAGCCCTCTGGCCTTAAAGGGTGTTATTTCGAACTTATCGAAATAGTCACCCGTCGTCGTTCGATAGAGGTTGAACTCTTCTTTTTTGCGAAGGCCCTTGGCCTAAAAGGGTGTTATTTCGAACATATCGAAATAGTTATCCATCGTCGTTCAATCGACGTCAAACTCTTCTTTTTGGCGAAGGCCCTTGGCCTTAAAATTTGTTATTTCAAACTTATCGAAATAGTAACCCGTCGTCGTATGATTGAGGTGGAACTCTTCTTTTTGGCGTAGGCCTCTGGCCTTAAAGGGTTTTATTTCGAACTTATCGAAATAGTAACCCGTCGTCGTTCGATCGAGGTCGAACTCTTTTTTTGGCGAAGGCCTCTGGCCTTAAAGGGTGTTATTTCGAACATATCGAAATAGTAACCCATCGTCGTTCGATCGAGGTCGAACTCTTCTTTTTGGCGAAGGCCCCTGGCCTTCAAGGGTGTTATTTCGAACTTATCGAAATAGTAACCCGTCGTCGTTCGATCGAGGTCGAACTCTTCTTTTTGGCGAAGGCCCCTGGCCTTAAAGGGTGTTATTTCGAACTTATCGAAATACTAACCCGTCGTCGTTCGATCGAGGTCGAACTCTTCTTTTTGGCGAAGGCCCCTGGCCATAAAGGGTGTTATTTTGAACTTATCGAAATAGTAACCCGTCGTCGTATGATCGAGGTCGAACTCTTCTTTTTGGCGAAGGCCTCAGGCCTTAAAGGGTGTTATTTCGAACTTACCGAAATAGTCACCCGCCGTCGTTCGATAGAGGTTGAACTCTTCTTTTTATCTAAGGCCATTGGCCTTAAAGGGTGTTATTTCGAACTTAACGAAATAGTAATCCATCGTCGTTCGATCGACGTCGAACTCTTCTTTTTGGCGAAGGCCCCTGGCCTTCAAGGGTGTTATTTCGAACTTATCGAAATACTAACCCGTCGTCGTTCGATCGAGGTCGAACTCTTCTTTTTGGCGAAGGCCCCTGGCCATAAAGGGTGTTATTTTGAACTTATCGAAATAGTAACCCGTCGTCGTATGATCGAAGTCGAACTCTTCTTTTTTGCAAAGGCCCTTGGCCTTAAAGGGTTTTATTTCGAACGTATCGAAATAGTAATCCATCGCCGTTCGATCGAGGTAAAACACTTCTTATTTGCGAAGGCCCCTGGCCTACAAGTGTGTTATTTCGAACTTATCGTAATAATAACCGTCTTCGTTCGATCGAAGTCAAACTCTTCTTTTTGGCGAAGGCCCCTGGCCTTCAAGGGTGTTATTTTGAACTTATCGAAATAGTAACCCATCGTCGTTCGATCGAGGTCGAACTCTTCTTTTTGGCGAAGGCCCCTGGCCTTAAAGGTTGTTATTTCGAACTTATCGAAATAGTCACCCGTCGTCGTTCGATAGAGGTTGAACTCTTATTTTTGGCGAAGGCCCCTGGACTTCAAGGGTGTTATTTCGAACTTATCGAAATAGTAATCCATCGTCGTTCGATCGAGGTCGAACTCTTCTTTTTGGCGAAAGCCCCTAGCCTTAAAGGGTGTTATTTCAAACTTATCGAAATAGTAACCTGTCGTCGTTCGATCGAAGTCGAACTCTTCTTTTTGGCGAAGGCCCCTCGTCTTAAAGGGAGTTATTTCGAACTTATCGAAATAGTAACCCGTCGTCATATGATAGAGGTTGAACTATTCTTTTTTGCGAAGGCCCTTGGCCTAAAAGGGTGTTATTTCGAACATATCGAAATAGTTATCCATCGTCGTTCAATCGACGTCGAACTCTTCTTTTTGGCGAAGGCCCTTGGCCTTAAAATTTGTTATTTCAAACTTATCGAAATAGTAACCCGTTCGTCGTATGATCGAGGTGGAACTCTTCTTTTTGGCGTAGGCCTCTGGCCTTAAAGGGTGTTATTTCGAACTTATCGAAATAGTAACCCGTCGTCGTTCGATCGAGGTCGAACTCTTCTTTTTGGCGAAGGCCTCTGGCCTTAAAGGGTGTTATTTCGAACTTATCGAAATAGTCACCCGTCGTCGTTTGATAGAGGTTGAACTCTTCTTTTTGCGAAGGCCCTTGGCCTTAAAGGGTGTTATTTCGAACTTATCAAAATTGTAACCTTTCGTCGTTCGATCGAGGTCGAACTCTTCTTTTTGGACAAGGCCCCTGGCCTTCAAGTGTCTTATTTCGAACTTATCGAAATAGTAACCCGTCGTCGTTCGATCGAGGTCGAACTCATCTTTTTGACGAAGGCCCCTGGCCTTAAAGGGTGTTATTTCGAACTTATCGAAATACTAACCCGTCGTCGTTCGATCGAGGTCGAACTCTTCTTTTTGGCGAAGGCCCCTGGCCATAAAGGGTGTTATTTTAAACTTATCGAAATAGTAACCCGTCGTCGTATGATCGAGGTCGAACTCTTCTTTTTGGCGAAGGCCTCAGGCCTTAAAGGGTATTATTTCGAACTTATCGAAATAGTCACCCGCCGTCGTTCGATAGAGGTTGAACTCTTCTTTTTTTCTAAGGCCCTTGGCCTTAAAGGTTGTTATTTCGAACTTAACGAAATAGTAATCCATCGTCGTTCGATCGACGTCGAACTCTTCTTTTTGGCGAAGGACCCTGGCCTTCAAGGGTGTTATTTCGAACTTATTGAAATAGTAACCCGTCGTTGTTCGATAGAGGTTGAACTCTTCTTTTTTTCTAAGGCCCTTGGCCTTAAAGGGTTTTATTTCGAACTTAACGAAATAGTAATCCATCGTCGTTCGATCGACGTCGAACTCTTCTTTTTGGCGAAGGCCCCTGGCCTTCAAGGGTGTTATTTCGAACTTATCGAAATTCTAACCCGTCGTCGTTCGATCGAAGTCGAACTCTTCTTTTTTGCGAAGGCCCTTGGCCTTAAAGGGTGTTTTTTCGAACGTATCGAAATAGTAATCCATCGCCGTTCGATCGAGGTCAAACACTTCTTATTTGCGAAGGCCCCTGGCCTACAAGGGTGTTATTTCGAACTTATCGTAATAATAACCGTCTTCGTTCGATTGAGGTCGAACTCTTCTTTTTGGCGAAGGACCCTGGCCTTAAAGGTTGTTATTTCGAACTTATCGAAATAGTAACCCGTCGTCGTATGATCGAGGTCGAACTCTTCTTTTTGGTGAAGCCCTCTGGCCTTAAAGGGTGTTATTTCGAACTTATCGAAATAGTCACCCGTCGTCGTTCGATAGAGGTTGAACTCTTCTTTTTTGCGAAGGCCCTTGGCCTTAAAGGGTGTTATTTCGAACTTATCGAAATAGTAATCCATCGTCGTTCGATCGAGGTCGAACTCTTCTTTTTGGCGAAAGCCCCTGGCCTTAAAGGGTGTTATTTCGAACTTATCGAAATAGTAACCCGTCGTCGTTCGATCGAAGTCGAACTCTTCTTTTTGGATAAGGCCCCTCGTCTTAAAGGGTGTTATTTCGAACTTATCGAAAAAGTAACCCGTCGTCATATGATAGAGGTTGAACTATTCTTTTTTGCGAAGGCCCTTGGCCTAAAAGGGTGTTATTTCGAACATATCGAAATAGTTATCCATCGTCGTTCAATCGACGTCGAACTCTTCTTTTTGGCGAAGGCCCTTGGCCTTAAAATTTGTTATTTCAAACTTATCGAAATAGTAACCCGTCGTCGTATGATCGAGGTGGAACTCTTCTTTTTGGCGTAGGCCTCTGGACTTAAAGGGTGTTATTTCGAACTTATCGAAATAGTAACCCGTCGTCGTTCGATCGAGGTCGAACTCTTCTTTTTGGCGAAGGCCTCTGGCCTTAAAGGGTGTTATTTTGAACTTATCGAAATAGTCACCCGTCGTCGTTTGATAGAGGTTGAACTCTTCTTTTTTGCGAAGGCCCTTGGCCTTAAAGGGTGTTATTTCGAACTTATCAAAATTGTAACCTATCGTCGTTCGATCGAGGTCGAACTCTTCTTTTTGGCCAACGCCCCTGGCCTTCAAGGGTGTTATTTCGAACTTATCGAAATAGTAACCCGTCGTCGTTCGATCGAGGTCGAACTCTTCTTTTTGACGAAGGCCCCTGGCCTTAAAGGGTGTTATTTTGAACTTATCGAAATACTAACCCGTCGTCGTTCGATCGAGGTCGAACTCTTCTTTTTGGCGAAGGCCCCTGGCCATAAAGGGTGTTATTTTGAACTTATCGAAATAGTAACCCGTCGTCGTATGATCGAGGTCGAACTCTTCTTTTTGGCGAAGGCCTCAGGCCTTAAAGGGTGTTATTTCGAACTTATCGAAATAGTCACCCGCCGTCGTTCGATAGAGGTTGAACTCTTCTTTTTTTCTAAGGCCCTTGGCCTTAAAGGGTGTTATTTCGAACTTAACGAAATAGTAATCCATCGTAGTTCGATCGACGTCGAACTCTTCTTTTTGGCGAAGGACCCTGGCCGTCAAGGGTGTTATTTCGAACTTATCGAAATAGTAACCCGTCGTCGTTCGATAGAGGTTGAACTCTTCTTTTTTTCTATGGCCCTTGGCCTTAAAGGGTGTTATTTCGAACTTAACGAAATAGTAATCCATCGTCGTTCGATCGACGTCGAACTCTTCTTTTTGGCGAAGGCCCCTGGCCTTCAAGGGTGTTATTTCGAACTTATCGAAATACTAACCCGTCGTCATTCGATCGAAGTCGAACTCTTCTTTTTTGCGAAGGCCCTTGGCCTTAAAGGGTGTTATTTCGAACGTATCGAAATAGTAATCCATCGCCGTTAGATCGAGGTCAAACACTTCTTATTTGCGAAGGCCCCTGGCCTACAAGGGTGTTATTTCGAACTTATCGTAATAATAACCGTCTTCGTTCGATCGAGGTCGAACTCTTCTTTTTGGCGAAGGACCCTGGCCTTAAAGGTTGTTATTTCGAACTTATCGAAATAGTAACCCGTCGTCGTATGATCGAGGTTGAACTCTTCTTTTTGGTGAAGCCCTCTGGCCTTAAAGGGTGTTATTTCGAACTTATCGAAATAGTCACCCGTCGTCGTTCGATAGAGGTTGAACTCTTCTTTTTGCGAAGGCCCTTGGCCTTAAAGGGTGTTATTTCGAACTTATCAAAATTGTAACCTATCGTCGTTCGATCGAGGTCGAACTCTTCTTTTTGGCCAACGCCCCTGGCCTTCAAGGGTGTTATTTCGAACTTATCGAAATAGTAACCCGTCGTCGTTCGATCGAGGTCGAACTCTTCTTTTTGACGAAGGCCCCTGGCCTTAAAGGGTGTTATTTTGAACTTATCGAAATACTAACCCGTCGTCGTTCGATCGAGGTCGAACTCTTCTTTTTGGCGAAGGCCCCTGGCCATAAAGGGTGTTATTTTGAACTTATCGAAATAGTAACCCGTCGTCGTATGATCGAGGTCGAACTCTTCTTTTTGGCGAAGGCCTCAGGCCTTAAAGGGTGTTATTTCGAACTTATCGAAATAGTCACCCGACGTCGTTCGATAGAGGTTGAACTCTTCTTTTTTTCTAAGGCCCTTGGCCTTAAAGGGTGTTATTTCGAACTTAACGAAATAGTAATCCATCGTAGTTCGATCGACGTCGAACTCTTCTTTTTGGCGAAGGACCCTGGCCGTCAAGGGTGTTATTTCGAACTTATCGAAATAGTAACCCGTCGTCGTTCGATAGAGGTTGAACTCTTCTTTTTTTCTATGGCCCTTGGCCTTAAAGGGTGTTATTTCGAACTTAACGAAATAGTAATCCATCGTCGTTCGATCGACGTCGAACTCTTCTTTTTGGCGAAGGCCCCTGGCCTTCAAGGGTGTTATTTCGAACTTATCGAAATACTAACCCGTCGTCGTTCGATCGAAGTCGAACTCTTCTTTTTTGCGAAGGCCCTTGGCCTTAAAGGGTGTTATTTCGAACGTATCGAAATAGTAATCCATCGCCGTTAGATCGAGGTCAAACACTTCTTATTTGCGAAGGCCCCTGGCCTACAAGGGTGTTATTTCGAACTTATCGTAATAATAACCGTCTTCGTTCGATCGAGGTCGAACTCTTCTTTTTGGCGAAGGACCCTGGCCTTAAAGGTTGTTATTTCGAACTTATCGAAATAGTAACCCGTCGTCGTATGATCGAGGTTGAACTCTTCTTTTTGGCGAAGACCTCTGGCCTTAAAGGGTGTTATTTCGAACTTATCGAAATAGTCACCCGTCGTCGTTCGATAGAGGTTGAACTCTTCTTTTTTGCGAAGGCCCTTGGCCTTAAAGGGTGTTATTTCGAACTTATCGAAATAGTAATCCATCGTCGTTCGATCGAGGTCGAACTCTTCTTTTTGGCGAAAGCCCCTGGCCTTAAAGGGTGTTATTTCGAACTTATCGAAATAGTAACCCGTCGTCGTTCGATCGAAGTCGAACTCTTCTTTTTGGCGAAGGCCCCTCGTCTTAAAGGGTGTTATTTCGAACTTATCGAAATAGTAACCCGTCGTCATATGATAGAGGTTGAACTATTCTTTTTTGCGAAGGCCCTTGGCCTAAAAGGGTGTTATTTCGAACATATCGAAATAGTTATCCATCGTCGTTCAATCGACGTCAAACTCTTCTTTTTGGCGAAGGCCCTTGGCCTTAAAATTTGTTATTTCAAACTTATCGAAATAGTAACCCGTTGTCGTATGATTGAGGTGGAACTCTTCTTTTTGGCGTAGGCCTCTAGCCTTAAAGGGTTTTATTTCGAACTTATCGAAATAGTAACCCGTCGTCGTTCGATCGAGGTCGAACTCTTCTTTTTGGCGAAGGCCTCTGGCCTTAAAGGGTGTTATTTCGAACATATCGAAATAGTCACCCGTCGTCGTTTGATAGAGGTTGAACTCTTCTTTTTGGCCAAGGCCCCTGGCCTTCAAGGGTGTTATTTCGAACTTATTGAAATAGTAACCCGTCGTCGTTCAATCGAGGTCGAACTCTTCTTTTTGGCGAAGGCCCCTGGCCTTAAAGGGTGTTATTTCGAACTTATCGAAATACTAACCCGTCGTCGTTCGATCGAGGTCGAACTCTTCTTTTTGGCGAAGGCCCCTGGCCATAAAGGGTGTTATTTTGAACTTATCGAAATAGTAACCCGTCGTCGTATGATCGAGGTCGAACTCTTCTTTTTGGCGAAGGCCTCAGGCCTTAAAGGGTGTTATTTCGAACTTACCGAAATAGTCACCCGCCGTCGTTCGATAGAGGTTGAACTCTTCTTTTTTTCTAAGGCCCTTGGCCTTAAAGGGTGTTATTTCGAACTTAACGAAATAGTAATCCATCGTCGTTTGATCGACGTCGAACTCTTCTTTTTGGCGAAGGCCCCGGTCCTTCAAGGGTGTTATTTCGAACTTATCGAAATACTAACCCGTCGTCGTTCAATCGAGGTCGAACTCTTCTTTTTGGCGAAGGACCCTGGCCATAAAGGGTGTTATTTTCAACTTATCGAAATAGTAACCCGTCATCGTATGATCGAAGTCGAACTCTTCTTTTTTGCGAAGGCCCTTGGCCTTAAAGGGTGTTATTTCGAACGTATCGAAATAGTAATCCATCGCCGTTCGATCGAGGTCAAACACTTCTTATTTGCGAAGGCCCCTGGCCTACAAGGTTGTTATTTCGAACTTATCGTAATAATAACCGTCTTCGTTCGATCGAGGTCAAACTCTTCTTTTTGGCGAAGGCCCCTGGACTTCAAGGGTGTTATTTTGAACTTATCGAAATAGTAACCCATCGTCGTTCGATCGAGGTCGAACTCTTCTTTTTGGCGAAGGCCCCTGGCCTTAAAGGTTGTTATTTCGAACTTATCGAAATAGTCACCCGTCGTCGTTCGATAGAGGTTGAACTCTTCTTTTTGGCGAAGGCCCCTTGGCCTTAAAGGGTGTTATTTCGAACTTATCGAAATAGTAATCCATCGTCGTTCGATCGAGGTCGAACTCTTCTTTTTGGCGAAAGCCCCTGGCCTTAAAGGGTGTTATTTCGAACTTATCGAAATAGTAACCCGTCGTCGTTCGATCGAAGTCGAACTCTTCTTTTTGGCGAAGGCCCTTCGTCTTAAAGGGTGTTATTTCGAACTTATCGAAATAGTAACCCGTCGTCATATGATAGAGGTTGAACTATTCTTTTTTGCGAAGGCCCTTGGCCTAAAAGGGTGTTATTTCGAACATATCGAAATAGTTATCCATCGTCGTTCAATCGACGTCGAACTCTTCTTTTTGGCGAAGGCCCTTGGCCTTAAAATTTGTTATTTCAAACTTATCGAAATAGTAACCCGTCGTCGTATGATGGAGGTGGAACTCTTCTTTTTGGCGTAGGCCTCTGGCCTTAAAGGGTGTTATTTCGAACTTATCGAAATAGTAACCCGTCGTCGTTCGATCGAGGTCGAACACTTCTTTTTGGCGAAGGCCTCTGGCCTTAAAGGGTGTTATTTCGAACTTATCGAAATAGTCACCCGTCGTCGTTTGATAGAGGTTGAACTCTTCTTTTTTGCGAAGGCCCTTGGCCTTAAAGGGTGTTATTTCGAACTTATCAAAATTGTAACCTATCGTCATTCGATCGAGGTCGAACTCTTCTTTTTGGCCAAGGCCCCTGGCCTTCAAGGGTGTTATTTCGAACTTATCGAAATAGTAACCCGTCGTCGTTCGATCGAGGTCGAACTCTTCTTTTTGGCGAAGGACCCTGGCCTTAAAGGGTGTTATTTCGAACTTATCGAAATACTAACCCGTCGTCGTTTGATCGAGGTCGAACTCTTCTTTTTGGCGAAGGCCCCTGGCTATAAAGGGTGTTATTTTGAACTTATCGAAATAGTAACCCGTCGTCGTATGATCGAGGTCGAACTCTTCTTTTTGGCGAAGGCCTTAGGCCTTAAAGGGTGTTATTTCGAACTTATCGAAATAGTCACCCGCCGTCGTTCGATTGAGGTTGAACTCTTCTTTTTTTCTAAGGCCCCTGGCTATAAAGGGTGTTATTTCGAACTTATCAAAATTGTAACCTATCGTCATTCGATCGAGGTCGAACTCTTCTTTTTGGCCAAGGCCCCTGGCCTTCAAGGGTGTTATTTCGAACTTATCGAAATAGTAACCCGTCGTCGTTCGATCGAGGTCGAACTCTTCTTTTTGGCGAAGGCCCCTGGCCTTCAAGGGTGTTATTTCGAACTTATCGAAATAGTAACCCGTCGTCGTTCGATCGAGGTCGAACTCTTCTTTTTGGCGAAGGCCCCTGGCCTTAAAGGGTGTTATTTCGAACTTATCAAAATAGTAACCCATCGTCATTCGATCGAGGTCGAACTCTTCTTTTTGGCGAAGGCCCCTGGCTATAAAGGGTGTTATTTTGAACTTATCGAAATAGTAACCCGTCGTCGTATGATCGAGGTCGAACTCTTCTTTTTGGCGAAGGCCTTAGGCCTTAAAGGGTGTTATTTCGAACTTATCGAAATAGTAACCCGCCGTCGTTCGATCGAGGTCGAACTCTTCTTTTGGCGAAGGCCCCTGGCCTTCAAGGGTGTTATTTCGAACTTATCGAAATAGTAACCCGTCGTCGTACGATCGAGGTCGAACTCTTCTTTTTGGCGAAGGCCCCTGGCTATAAAGGGTGTTATTTCGAACTTATCAAAATTGTAACCTATCGTCATTCGATCGAGGTCGAACTCTTCTTTTTGGCCAAGGCCCCTGGCCTTCAAGGGTGTTATTTCGAACTTATCGAAATAGTAACCCGTCGTCGTTCGATCGAGGTCGAACTCTTCTTTTTGGCGAAGGCCCCTGGCCTTCAAGGGTGTTATTTCGAACTTATCGAAATAGTAACCCGTCGTCGTTCGATCGAGGTCGAACTCTTCTTTTTGGCGAAGGCCCCTGGCCTTAAAGGGTGTTATTTCGAACTTATCGAAATACTAACCCGTCGTCGTTTGATCGAGGTCGAACTCTTCTTTTTGGCGAAGGCCCCTGGCTATAAAGGGTGTTATTTTGAACTTATCGAAATAGTAACCCGTCGTCGTATGATCGAGGTCGAACTCTTCTTTTGGCGAAGGCCTTAGGCCTTAAAGGGTGTTATTTCGAACTTATCGAAATAGTCACTCGTCGTCGTTCTATCGAGGTCGAACTCTTCTTTTTGGCGAAGGCCCCTGGCCTTAAAGGGTGTTATTTCGAACTTATCGAAATACTAACCCGTCGTCGTTCGATCGAGGTCGAACTCTTCTTTTTGGCGAAGGCCCCTGGCCTTAAAGGGTGTTATTTCGAACTTATCGAAATACTAACCCGTCGTCGTTTGATCGAGGTCGAACTCTTCTTTTTGGCGAAGGCCCCTGGCTATAAAGGGTGTTATTTTGAACTTATCGAAATAGTAACCCGTCGTCGTATGATCGAGGTCGAACTCTTCTTTTTGGCGAAGGCCTTAGGCCTTAAAGGGTGTTATTTCGAACTTATCGAAATAGTCACCCGCCGTCGTTCGATTGAGGTTGAACTCTTCTTTTTTTCTAAGGCCCCTGGCTATAAAGGGTGTTATTTCGAACTTATCAAAATTGTAACCTATCGTCATTCGATCGAGGTCGAACTCTTCTTTTTGGCCAAGGCCCCTGGCCTTCAAGGGTGTTATTTCGAACTTATCGAAATAGTAACCCGTCGTCGTTCGATCGAGGTCGAACTCTTCTTTTTGGCGAAGGCCCCTGGCCTTCAAGGGTGTTATTTCGAACTTATCGAAATAGTAACCCGTCGTCGTTCGATCGAGGTCGAACTCTTCTTTTTGGCGAAGGCCCCTGGCCTTAAAGGGTGTTATTTCGAACTTATCGAAATAGTAACCTATCGTCATTCGATCGAGGTCGAACTCTTCTTTTTGGCGAAGGCCCCTGGCTATAAAGGGTGTTATTTTGAACTTATCGAAATAGTAACCCGTCGTCGTATGATCGAGGTCGAACTCTTCTTTTTGGCGAAGGCCTTAGGCCTTAAAGGGTGTTATTTCGAACTTATCGAAATAGTAACCCGCCGTCGTTCGATCGAGGTCGAACTCTTCTTTTTGGCGAAGGCCCCTGGCCTTCAAGGGTGTTATTTCGAACTTATCGAAATAGTAACCCGTCGTCGTACGATCGAGGTCGAACTCTTCTTTTTGGCGAAGGCCCCTGGCTATAAAGGGTGTTATTTCGAACTTATCAAAATTGTAACCTATCGTCATTCGATCGAGGTCGAACTCTTCTTTTTGGCCAAGGCCCCTGGCCTTCAAGGGTGTTATTTCGAACTTATCGAAATAGTAACCCGTCGTCGTTCGATCGAGGTCGAACTCTTCTTTTTGGCGAAGGCCCCTGGCCTTCAAGGGTGTTATTTCGAACTTATCGAAATAGTAACCCGTCGTCGTTCGATCGAGGTCGAACTCTTCTTTTTGGCGAAGGCCCCTGGCCTTAAAGGGTGTTATTTCGAACTTATCGAAATACTAACCCGTCGTCGTTTGATCGAGGTCGAACTCTTCTTTTTGGCGAAGGCCCCTGGCTATAAAGGGTGTTATTTTGAACTTATCGAAATAGTAACCCGTCGTCGTATGATCGAGGTCGAACTCTTCTTTTTGGCGAAGGCCTTAGGCCTTAAAGGGTGTTATTTCGAACTTATCGAAATAGTCACTCGTCGTCGTTCTATCGAGGTCGAACTCTTCTTTTTGGCGAAGGCCCCTGGCCTTAAAGGGTGTTATTTCGAACTTATCGAAATACTAACCCGTCGTCGTTCGATCGAGGTCGAACTCTTCTTTTTGGCGAAGGCCCCTGGCCATAAAGGGTGTTATTTTGAACTTATCGAAATAGTAACCCGTCGTCGTATGATCGAAGTCGAACTCTTCTTTTTTGCGAAGGCCCTTGGCCTTAAAGGGTGTTATTTCGAACGTATCGAAATATTAATCCATCCCCGTTCGATCGAGGTCAAACACTTCTTATTTGCGAAGGCCCCTGGCCTACAAGGGTGTTATTTCGAACTTATCGTAATAATAACCGTCTTCGTTCGATCGAGGTCAAACTCTTCTTTTTGGCGAAGGCCGCTGGCCTTCAAGGGTGTTATTTTGAACTTATCGAAATAGTAACCCATCGTCGTTCGATCGAGGTCGAACTCTTCTTTTGGCGAAGGCCCCTGGCCTTAAAGGTTGTTATTTCGAACTTATCGAAATAGTAACCTGTCGTCGTATGATCGAGGTCAAACTCTTCTTTTTGGTGAAGCCCTCTGGCCTTAAAGGGTGTTATTTCGAACTTATCAAAATAGTAACCCATCGTCGTTCGATCGAGGTCGAACTCTTCTTTTTGGCGAAAGCCCCTGGCCTTAAAGGGTGTTATTTCGAACTTATCGAAATAGTAACCCGTCGTCGTTCGATCGAAGTCGAACTCTTCTTTTTGGCGAAGGCCCCTCGTCTTAAAGGGTGTTATTTCGAACTTATCGAAATAGTAACCCGTCGTCATATGATAGAGGTTGAACTATTCTTTTTTGCGAAGGCCCTTGGCCTAAAAGGGTGTTATTTCGAACATATCGAAATAGTTATCCATCGTCGTTCAATCGACGTCGAACTCTTCTTTTTGGCGAAGGCCCTTGGCCTTAAAATTTGTTATTTCAAACTTATCGAAATAGTAACCCGTCGTCGTATGATCGAGGTGGAACTCTTCTTTTTGGCGTAGGCCTCTGGCCTTAAAGGGTGTTATTTCGAACTTATCGAAATAGTAACTCGTCGTCGTTCGATCGAGGTCGAACTCTTCTTTTTGGCGAAGGCCTCTGGCCTTAAAGGGTGTTATTTCGAACTTATCGAAATAGTCACCCGTCGTCGTTTGATAGAGGTTGAACTCTTCTTTTTGGCCAAGGCCCCTGGCCTTCAAGGGTGTTATTTCGAACTTATCAAAATACTAACCCATCGTCGTTCGATCGAGGTCGAACTCTTCTTTTTGGCGAAGGCCCCTGGCCATAAAGGGTATTATTTTGAACTTATCGAAATAGTAACCCGTCGTCGTATGATCGAGGTCGAACTCTTCTTTTTGGCGAAGGGCTCAGGCCTTAAAGGGTGTTATTTCGAACTTATCGAAATAGTCACCCGCCGTCGTTCGATAGAGGTTGAACTCTTCTTTTTTTCTAAGGCCCTTGGCCTTAAAGGGTGTTATTTCGAACTTAACGAAATAGTAATCCATCGTCGTTTGATCGACGTCGAACTCTTCTTTTTGGCCAAGGCCCCTGGCCTTCAAGGGTGTTATTTCGAACTTATCGAAATAGTAACCCGTCGTCGTTCGATCGAGGTCAAACTCTTCTTTTTGGCGAAGGCCCCTGGCCTTAAAGGGTGTTATTTCGAACTTATCGAAATAGTAACCCGTCGTCGTATGATCGAGGTCGAACTCTTCTTTTTGGCGAAGGCCTCAGGCCTTAAAGGGTGTTATTTCGAACTTATCGAAATAGTCACCCGTCGTCGTTCGATAGAGGTTGAACTCTTCTTTTTTGCTAAGGCCCTTGGCCTTAAAGAGTGTTATTTCAAACTTAACGAAATAGTAATCCATCGTCGTTCGATCGAGGTCGAACTCTTCTTTTGGCGAAGGCCCCTGGCCTTAAAGGATTGTTATTTCGAACTTATCGAAATAGTAACCCGTCGTCGTTCAATCGAGGTCGAACTCTTCTTTTTGGCGAAGGCCCCTGGCCTTAAAGGGTGTTATTTCGAACTTATCGAAATAGTAACCCGTCGTCATATGATAGAGGTTGAACTCTTCTTTTTTGCGAAGGCCCTTGGCCTTAAAGGGTGTTATTTCGAACATATCGAAATAGTAATCCATCGTCGTTCGATCGAGGTCGAACTCTTCTTTTTGGCGAAGGCCCCTGGCCTTCAAGGGTGTTATTTCAAACTTATCGAAATAGTAACCCGTCGTCGTTCGATCGAGGTCGAACTCTTCTTTTTGGCGAAGGCCCCTGGCCTTAAAGGGTGTTATTTCGAACTTTTCGAAATACTAACCCGTCGTCGTTCGATCGAGGTCGAACTCTTCTTTTTGGCGAAGGCCCTTGGCCTTAAAGGGTGTTATTTCGAACTTATCGAAATAGTAACCCGTCGTCGTTTGATCGAGGTCGAACACTTCTTTTTGGCGAAGGCCCCTGGTCTTAAAGGGTGTTATTTCGAATTTACCGAAATAGTAACTCGTCATCGTTCGATCGAAGTCGAACTCTTCTTTTTGGCGAAGGCCCCTAACCTTTAAGGGTGTTATTTCGAACTTATCAAAATAGTAACCCATCGTCGTTCGATCGAGGTCAAACTCTTCTTTTTGGCGAAGGCCCCTAGCCTTTAAGGGTGTTATTTCGAACTTATCAAAATAGTAACCCATCGTCGTTCGATCGAGGTCGAACTCTTCTTTTTGGCGAAGGCCCCTGGCCTTCAAGGGTGTTATTTCGAACTTATCGAAATAGTAACCTGTCGTCGTTCGATCGAGGTCGAACTCTTCTTTTTGGCGAAGGCCCCTGGCCTTAAAGGGTGTTATTTCGAACTTATCGAAATAGTAAACCGTCGTCGTTTGATCGAGGTCGAACTCTTCTTTTTGGCGAAGGCCTCTGGCCTTAAATGGTATTATTTCGAACTTATCGAAATAGTCACCCGTCGTCGTTCGATAAAGGTTGAACTCTTCTTTTTGCGAAGGCCCTTGGCCTTAATGGGTGTTATTTCGAACTTATCGAAATAGTAATCCATCGTCGTTCGATCGAGGTCGAACTCTTCTTTTTGGCGAAGGCCCCTGGCCTTAAAGGGTGTTATTTTGAACTTATCGAAATAGTAACCCGTCGTCGTTCGATCGAGGTCGAACTCTTCTTTTTGGCGAAGGCCCCTGGCCTTAAAGGGTGTTATTTCGAACTTATCGAAATAGTAACCCGTCGTCGTTTGATCGAGGTCGAACACTTCTTTTTGGCGAAGGCCCCTGGTTTTAAAGGGTGTTATTTCGAATTTACCGAAATAGTAACTCGTCATCGTTCGATCGAAGTCGAACTCTTCTTTTTGGCGAAGGCCCCTAACCTTTAAATGTGTTATTTCAAACTTATCGAAATAGTAACCCGTCGTTGTTCGATCGAGGTCAAACTCTTCTTTTTGGCGAAGGCCCCTAGCCTTTAAGGGTGTTATTTCGAACTTATCAAAATAGTAACCCATCGTCGTTCGATCGAGGTCGAACTCTTCTTTTTGGCGAAGGCCCCTGGCCTTCAAGGGTGTTATTTCGAACTTATCGAAATAGTAACCCGTCGTCGTTCGATCGAGGTCGAACTCTTCTTTTTGGCGAAGGCCCCTGGCCTTAAAGGGTGTTATTTCGAACTTATCGAAATAGTAACCCGTCGTCGTTTGATCGAGGTCGAACACTTCTTTTTGGCAAAGGCCCCTGGTCTTAAAGGGTGTTATTTCTAATTTATCGAAATAGTCACCCGTCGTCGTTCGATAGAGGTTGAACTCTTCTTTTGCGAAGGCCCTTGGCCTTAATGGGTGTTATTTCGAACTTATCGAAATAGTAATCCATCGTCGTTCGATCGAGGTCGAACTCTTCTTTTTGGCGAAGGCCCCTGGCCTTAAAGGGTGTTATTTCGAACTTATCGAAATAGTAACCCGTCGTCATATGATAGAGGTTGAACTATTCTTTTTTGCGAAGACCCTTGGCCTTAAAGGGTGTTATTTCGAACATATCGAAATAGTTATCCATCGTCGTTCGATCGAGGTCGAACTCTTCTTTTTGGCGAAGGCCCTTGGCCTTAAAATCTGTTATTTCAAACTTATCGAAATAGTAACCCGTCGTCGTATGATCGAGGTGGAACTCTTCTTTTTGGCGTAGGCCTCTGACCTTAAAGGGTGTTATTTCGAACTTATCGAAATAGTAACCCGTCGTCGTTCGATCGAGGTCGAACTCTTCCTTTTGGCGGCCTTAAAGGGTGTTATTTCGAACTTATCGAAATAGTAACCCATCGTCATATGATAGAGGTTGAACTATTCTTTTTGCGAAAGCCCTTGGCCTTAAAGGGTGTTATTTCGAACATATCGAAATAGTTATCCATCATCGTTCGATCGAGGTCAAACTCTTCTTTTTGGCGAAGGCCCTTGGCCTTAAAATCTGTTATTTCAAACTTATCGAAATAGTAACTCGTCGTCGTATGATTGAGGTAGAACTCTTCTTTTTGGCGTAGGCCTCTTGCCTTAAAGGGTGTTATTTCGAACTTATCAAAATAGTAACCCGTCGTCGTTCGATCCAGGTCGAACTCTTCTTTTTGGCGAAGGACTCTGGCCTTAAAGGGTGTTATTTCGAACTTATCGAAATAGTCACCCGTCGTCGTTTGATAGAGGTTGAACTCTTCTTTTTGCGAAGGCCCTTGGCCTTAAAGGGTGTTATTTCGAACTTATCAAAATAGTAACCCATCGTCGTTCGATCGAGGTCGAACTCTTCTTTTGGCGAAGGCCCTTGGCCTTAAAATCTGTTATTTCAAACTTATCGAAATAGTAACTCGTCGTCGTATGATCGAGGTAGAACTCTTCTTTTTGGCGTAGGCCTCTTGCCTTAAAGGGTGTTATTTCGAACTTATCAAAATAGTAACCCGTCGTCGTTCGATCCAGGTCGAACTCTTCTTTTTGGCGAAGGACTCTGGCCTTAAAGGGTGTTATTTCGAACTTATCGAAATAGTCACCCGTCGTCGTTTGATAGAGGTTGAACTCTTCTTTTTGCGAAGGCCCTTGGCCTTAAAGGGTGTTATTTCGAACTTATCAAAATAGTAACCCATCGTCGTTCGATCGAGGTCGAACTCTTCTTTTTGGCGAAGGCCCCTGGACTTCAAGGGTGTTATTTCGAACTTATCGAAATAGTAACCCGTCGTCGTTCGATAAAGGTTGAACTCTTCTTTTTGCGAAGGCCCTTGGCCTTAATGGGTGTTATTTCGAACTTATCGAAATAGTAATCCATCGTCGTTCGATCGAGGTCGAACTCTTCTTTTTGGCGAAGGCCCCTGGCCTTAAAGGGTGTTATTTTGAACTTTTCAAAATAGTAACCCGTCGTCGTTCGATCGAGGTCGAACTCTTCTTTTGGCGAAGGCCCCTGGCCTTAAAGGGTGTTATTTCGAACTTATCGAAATAGTAACCCGTCGTCGTTTGATCGAGGTCGAACACTTCTTTTGGGCGAAGGCCCCTGGTTTTAAAGGGTGTTATTTCGAATTTACCGAAATAGTAACTCGTCATCGTTCGATCGAAGTCGAACTCTTCTTTTTGGCGAAGGCCCCTAACCTTTAAGGGTGTTATTTCGAACTTATCAAAATAGTAACCCATCGTCGTTTGATCGAGGTCAAACTCTTCTTTTTGGCGAAGGCCCCTAGCCTTTAAGGGTGTTATTTCGAACTTATCAAAATAGTAACCCATCGTCGTTCGATCGAGGTCGAACTCTTCTTTTTGGCGAAGGCCCCTTGGCCTTAAAGGGTGTTATTTCGAACTTATCGAAATAGTAACCCGTCGTCGTTCGATCGAGGTCGAACTCTTCTTTTTGGCGAAGGCCCCTGGCCTTAAAGGGTGTTATTTCGAACTTATCGAAATAGTAACCCGTCGTCGTTTAATCGAGGTCGAACTCTTCTTTTTGGCGAAGGCCTCTAGCCTTAAAGGGTGTTATTTCGAACTTATCGAAATAGTCACCCGTCGTCGTTCGATAGAGGTTGAACTCTTCTTTTTGCGAAGGCCCTTGGCCTTAATGGGTGTTATTTCGAACTTATCGAAATAGTAATCCATCGTCGTTCGATCGAGGTCGAACTCTTCTTTTGGCGAAGGCCCCTGGCCTTAAAGGGTGTTATTTCGAACTTATCGAAATAGTAACCCGTCGTCATATGATAGAGGTTGAACTATTCTTTTTGCGAAGACCCTTGGCCTTAAAGGGTGTTATTTCGAACATATCGAAATAGTTATCCATCGTTGTTCGATCGAGGTCGAACTCTTCTTTTTGGCGAAGGCCCTTGGCCTTAAAATCTGTTATTTCAAACTTATCGAAATAGTAACCCGTCGTCGTATGATCGAGGTGGAACTCTTCTTTTTGGCGTAGGCCTCTGACCTTAAAGGGTGTTATTTCGAACTTATCGAAATAGTAACCCGTCGTCGTTCGATCGAGGTCGAACTCTTCCTTTTGGCGGCCTTAAAGGGTGTTATTTCGAACTTATCGAAATAGTAACCCATCGTCATATGATAGAGGTTGAACTATTCTTTTTGCGAAAGCCCTTGGCCTTAAAGGGTGTTATTTCGAACATATCGAAATAGTTATCCATCATCGTTCGATCGAGGTCAAACTCTTCTTTTTGGCGAAGGCCCTTGGCCTTAAAATCTGTTATTTCAAACTTATCGAAATAGTAACTCGTCGTCGTATGATCGAGGTAGAACTCTTCTTTTTGGCGTAGGCCTCTTGCCTTAAAGGGTGTTATTTCGAACTTATCAAAATAGTAACCCGTCGTCGTTCGATCCAGGTCGAACTCTTCTTTTTGGCGAAGGACTCTGGCCTTAAAGGGTGTTATTTCGAACTTATCGAAATAGTCACCCGTCGTCGTTTGATAGAGGTTGAACTCTTCTTTTTGCGAAGGCCCTTGGCCTTAAAGGGTGTTATTTCGAACTTATCAAAATAGTAACCCATCGTCGTTCGATCGAGGTCGAACTCTTCTTTTTGGCGAAGGCCCTTGGCCTTAAAATCTGTTATTTCAAACTTATCGAAATAGTAACTCGTCGTCGTATGATCGAGGTAGAACTCTTATTTTTGGCGTAGGCCTCTTGCCTTAAAGGGTGTTATTTCGAACTTATCAAAATAGTAACCCGTCGTCGTTCGATCCAGGTCGAACTCTTCTTTTTGGCGAAGGACTCTGGCCTTAAAGGGTGTTATTTCGAACTTATCGAAATAGTCACCCGTCGTCGTTTGATAGAGGTTGAACTCTTCTTTTTGCGAAGGCCCTTGGCCTTAAAGGGTGTTATTTCGAACTTATCAAAATAGTAACCCATCGTCGTTCGATCGAGGTCGAACTCTTCTTTTTGGCGAAGGCCCCTGGACTTCAAGGGTGTTATTTCGAACTTATCGAAATAGTAACCCGTTGTCGTTCGATCAAGGTCGAACTCTTCTTTTTGGCGAAGGCCCCTGGCCTTAAAGGATGTTATTTCGAACTTATCGAAATAGTAACCCGTCGTCGTTCGATCGAGGTCGAACTCTTCTTTTTGGCGAAGGCCCCTGGCCTTAAAGGGTGTTATTTCGAACTTATCGAAATACTAACCCGTCGTCGTTCGATCGAGGTCGAACTCTTCTTTTTGGCGAAGGCCCCTGGCCATATAGGGTGTTGTTTTGAACTTATCGAAATAGTAACCCATCGTCGTATGATCGAGGTCGAACTCTTCTAAGTTCGAAATAACACCCGCCGTCGTTCGATCGAGGTTGAACTCTTCTTTTTTTCTAAGGCCCTTGGCCTTAAAGGGTGTTATTTCGAACTTAACGAAATAGTAATCCATCGTCGTTCGATCGAGGTTGAACTCTTCTTTTTTTCTAAGGCCCTTGGCCTTCAAGGGTGTTATTTCGAACTTATCGAAATAGTAACCCGTCGTCGTTCGATCGAGGTCGAACTCTCCTTTTTGGCGAAGGCCCCTGGCCTTAAAGCGTGTTATTTCGAACTTATCGAAATAGTAACCCGTCGTCGTATGATCGAGGTCGAACTCTTCTTTTTGGCGAAGGCCTCAGGCCTTAAAGGGTTTTATTTCGAACTTATCGAAATAGTCACCCGTCGTCGTTCGATAGAGGTTGAACTCTTCTTTTTTACTAAGGCCCTTGGCCTTAAAGGGTGTTATTTCGAACTTAACGAAATAGTAATCCATTGTCGTTCGATCGAGGTCGAACTCTTATTTTTGGCGAAGGCCCCTGGCCTTAAAGGATTGTTATTTCGAACTTATCGAAATAGTAACCCGTCGTCGTTCGATCGAGGTTGAACTCTTCTTTTAGGCGAAGGCCCCTGGCCTTAAAGGGTGTTATTTCAAACTTATCTAAATAGTAACCCGTCGTCGTATGATAGAGGTTGAACTCTTCTTTTTTGCGATGGCCCTTGGCCTTAAAGGGTGTTATTTCGAACATATCGAAATAGTAATCCATCGTCGTTCGATCGAGGTCGAACTCTTCTTTTTGGCGAAGGCCCCTGGCCTTCAAGGGTGTTATTTCAAACTTATCGAAATAGTAACCCGTCGTCGTTCGATCGAGGTCGAACTCTTCTTTTTGGCGAAGGCCCCTGGTCTTACAGGGTGTTATTTTGAATTTATCGAAATAGTAACTCGTCATCGTTCTATCGAGGTCGAACTCTTCTTTTGGCGAAGGCCCCTGGCCTTAAAGGGTGTTATTTCGAACTTATCGAAATAGTAACCCGTCGTCGTTTGATCGAGGTCGAACACTTCTTTTTGGCGAAGGCTCCTGGTCCTTAAAGGGTGTTATTTCGAACTTATCGAAATAGTAACCCGTCGTCGTTCGATCGAGGTCGAACTCTTCTTTTTGGCGAAGGCCCCTGGCCTTAAAGGGTGTTATTTCGAACTTATCGAAATAGTAACCCGTCGTCATTCGATCGAGGTCGAACACTTCTTTTTGGCGAAGGCCCCTAGCCTTTAAGGGTGTTATTTCGAACTTATCAAAATAGTAACCCATCGTCGTTCGATCGAGGTCGAACTCTTCTTTTTGGCGAAGGCCCCTGGCCTTCAAGGGTGTTATTTCGAACTTATCGAAATAGTAACCCGTCGTCGTTTGATCGAGGTCGAACACTTCTTTTTGGCAAAGGCCCCTGGTCTTAAAGGGTGTTATTTCGAACTTATCGAAATAGTAACCCGTCGTCGTTTGATCGAGGTCGAACTCTTCTTCTTGGCGAAGGCCTCTGGCCTTAAAGGGTGTTATTTCGAACTTATCGAAATAGTCACCCGTCGTCGTTCGATAGATGTTGAACTCTTCTTTTTTGCGAAGGCCCTTGGCCTTAATGGGTGTTATTTCGAACTTATCGAAATAGTAATCCATCTTTGTTCGATCGAGATCGAACTCTTCTTTTTGGCGAAAGCCCCTGGCCTTAAAGGGTGTTATTTCGAACTTATCGAAATAGTAACCCGTCGTTGTTTGATCGAGGTCGAACTCTTCTTTTTGGCGAAGGCCCCTGGCCTTAAAGGGTGTTATTTCGAACTTATCGAAATAGTAACCTGTCGTCGTTTGATCGAGGTCGAACACTTCTTTTTGGCGAAGGCCCCTGGTCTTAAAGGGTGTTATTTCGAATTTATCGAAATAGTAACTCGTCATCGTTCGATCGAGGTCGAACTCTTCTTTTTGGCGAAGGCCCCTAACCTTTAAGGGTGTTATTTCGAACTTATCAAAATAGTAACCCATCGTCGTTCGATCGAGGTCAAACTCTTCTTTTTGGCGAAGGCCCCTAGCCCTTAATGGTGTTATTTCGAACTTATCAAAATAGTAACCCATCGTCGTTCGATCAAGGTCGAACTCTTCTTTTGGCGAAGGCCCCTGGCCTTCAAGGGTGTTATTTCGAACTTATCGAAATAGTAACCCGTCGTCATTCGATCGAGGTCGAACTCTTCTTTTTGGCGAAGGCCCCTGGCCTTAAAGGGTGTTAATTCGAACTTATCGAAATAGTAACCCATCGTCGTTTGATCGAGGTCGAACTCTTCTTTTTGGCGAAGGCCTCTGGCCTTAAAGGGTGTTATTTCGAACTTATCGAAATAGTCACCCGTCGTCGTTCGATAGAGGTTGAACTCTTCTTTTTGGCGAAGGCCCCTAGCCTTAAAGGGTGTTATTTCGAACTTATCGAAATAGTAATCCATCGTCGTTCGATCGAGATCGAACTCTTATTTTTGGCGAAAGCCCCTGGCCTTAAAGGGTGTTATTTCGAACTTATCGAAATAGTAACCCGTCGTTGTTTGATCGAGGTCGAACTCTTCTTTTTGGCGAAGGCCCCTGGCCTTAAAGGGTGTTATTTCGAACTTATCGAAATAGTAACCCGTCGTCATATGATAGAGGTTGAACTATTCTTTTTTGCGAAGACCCTTGGCCTTAAAGGGTGTTATTTTGAACATATCGAAATAGTTATCCATCGTCGTTCGATCGAGGTCGAACTCTTCTTTTTGGCGAAGGCCCTTGGCCTTAAAATCTGTTATTTCAAACTTATCGAAATAGTAACCCGTCGTCGTATGATCGAGGTGGAACTCTTCTTTTTGGCGTAGGCCTCTGACCTTAAAGGGTGTTATTTCGAACTTATCGAAATAGTAACCCGTCGTCGTTCGATAGAGGTCGAACTCTTCTTTTTGGCGAAGGCCTCTGGCCTTAAAGGGTGTTATTTCGAACTTATCGAAATAGTAACCCATCGTCATATGATAGAGGTTGAACTATTCTTTTTTGCGAAAGCCCTTGGCCTTAAAGGGTGTTATTTCGAATATATCGAAATAGTTATCCATCGTCGTTCGATCGAGGTCAAACTCTTCTTTTTGGCGAAGGCCCTTGGCCTTAAAATCTGTTATTTCAAACTTATCGAAATAGTAACTCGTCGTCGTATGATCGAGGTAGAACTCTTCTTTTTGGCGTAGGCCTCTTGCCTTAAAGGGTGTTATTTCGAACTTATCAAAATAGTAACCCGTCGTCGTTCGGTCGAGGTCGAACTCTTCTTTTAGGCGAAGGCCCCTGGCCTTAAAGGGTGTTATTTCAAACTTATCTAAATAGTAACCCGTCGTCGTATGATAGAGGTTGAACTCTTCTTTTTTGCGATGGCCCTTGGCCTTAAAGGGTGTTATTTCGAACATATCGAAATAGTAATCCATCGTCGTTCGATCGAGGTCGAACTCTTCTTTTTGGCGAAGGCCCCTGGCCTTCAAGGGTGTTATTTCAAACTTATCGAAATAGTAACCCGTCGTCGTTCGATCGAGGTCGAACTCTTCTTTTTGGCGAAGGCCCCTGGTCTTACAGGGTGTTATTTCGAATTTATCGAAATAGTAACTCGTCATCGTTCTATCGAGGTCGAACTCTTCTTTTGGCGAAGGCCCCTGGCCTTAAAGGGTGTTATTTCGAACTTATCGAAATAGTAACCCGTCGTCGTTTGATCGAGGTCGAACACTTCTTTTTGGCGAAGGCTCCTGGTCCTTAAAGGGTGTTATTTCGAACTTATCGAAATAGTAACCCGTCGTCGTTCGATCGAGGTCGAACTCTTCTTTTTGGCGAAGGCCCCTGGCCTTAAAGGGTGTTATTTCGAACTTATCGAAATAGTAACCCGTCGTCATTCGATCGAGGTCGAACACTTCTTTTTGGCGAAGGCCCCTAGCCTTTAAGGGTGTTATTTCGAACTTATCAAAATAGTAACCCATCGTCGTTCGATCGAGGTCGAACTCTTCTTTTTGGCGAAGGCCCCTGGCCTTAAAGGGTGTTATTTCGAACTTATCGAAATAGTAACCCGTCGTCGTATGATCGAAGTCGAACTCTTCTTTTTTGCGAAGGCCCTTGGCCTTAAAGGGTGTTATTTCGAACGTATCAAAATAGTAATCCATCGCCGTTCGATCGAGGTCAAACACTTCTTATTTGCGAAGGCCCATGGCCTACAAGGGTGTTATTTCGAACTTATCGTAATAATAACCGTCTTCGTTCAATCGAGGTCAAACTCTTCTTTTTGGCGAAGGCCCCTAGCCTTCAAGGGTTTATTTTGAACTTATCGAAATAGTAACCCATCGTCGTTCGATCGAGGTCGAACTCTTCTTTTTGGCGAAGGCCCCTGGCCTTAAAGGTTGTTATTTCGAACTTATCGAAATAGTAACCTGTCGTCGTATGATCGAGGTCGAACTCTTCTTTTTTGTGAAGCCCTCTAGCCTTAAAGGGTGTTATTTCGAACTTATCGAAATAGTCACCCGTCGTCGTTCGATAGAGGTTGAACTCTTCTTTTTTGCGAAGGCCCTTGGCCTTAAAGGGTGTTATTTCGAACTTATCGAAATAGTAATCCATCGTCGTTCGATCGAGGTCGAACTCTTCTTTTTGGCGAAAGCCCCTGGGCCTTAAAGGGTGTTATTTCGAACTTATCGAAATAGTAACCCGTCATCATTCGATCGAGGTCGAACTCTTCTTTTTGGCGAAGGCCCCTCGTCTTAAAGGGTGTTATTTCGAACTTATCGAAATAGTCACCCGTCGTCGTATGATCGAGGTGGAACTCTTCTTTTTGGCGTAGTCCTCTGGCCTTAAAGTGTGTTATTAAGAACTTATCGAAATAGTAATCCATCGTCGTTCGATCGAGGTCGAAATCTTCTTTTTGGCGAAAGCCCCTGGCCTTAAAGGGTGTTATTTCGAACTTATAGAAATAGTAACCCGTCGTCGTTCGATCGAAGTTGAACTCTTCTTTTAGGCGAAGGCCCCTCGTCTTAAAGGGTGTTATTTCGAACTTATCGAAATAGTAACCCGTCGTCATATGATATAGGTTGAACTATTCTTTTTTGCGAAGGCCCTTGTCCTAAAAGGGTGGTATTTCGAACATATCGAAATAGTTATCCATCGTCGTTCAATCGAGGTCGAACTCTTCTTTTTGGCGAAGGCCCTTGGCCTTAAAATTTGTTATTTCAAACTTATCGAAATAGTAACCCGTCGTCGTATGATCGAGGTGGAACTCTTCTTTTTGGTGTAGGCCTCTGGCCTTAAAGGGTGTTATTTCGAACTTATCGAAATAGTAACCCGTTGTCGTTCGATCGAGGACGAACTCTTCTTTTTGACGAAGGCCTCTGGCCTTAAAGGGTGTTATTTAGAACTTATCGAAATAGTCACCCGTCTTCGTTTGATAGAGGTTGAACTCTTCTTTTTTGCGAAGGCCCTTGGCCTTAAAGGGTGTCATTTCGAACTTATCAAAATTGTAACCCATCGTCGTTCGATCGAGGTCGAACTCTTCTTTTTGTCGAAGGCCCCTGGCCTTAAAGGGTGTTATTTCAAACTTATCGAAATAGTAACCCGTCGTCGTTTGATCGAGGTCGAACAATTCTTTTTGGCGAAGGCCCCTGGTCTTAAAGGGTGTTATTTCGAATTTATCGAAATAGTAACTCGTCATCGTTCGATCAAGGTCGAACTCTTCTTTTTGGCGAAGGCCCCTAACCTTTATGGGTGTTATTTCGAACTTATCAAAATAGTAACCCATCGTCGTTCGATCGAGGTCAAACTCTTCTTTTTGGCGAAGGCCCCTAGCCTTTAAGGGTGTTATTTCGAACTTATCAAAATAGTAACCCATCGTCGTTCGATCGAGGTCGAACTCTTCTTTTTGGCGAAGGCCCCTGGCCTTAAAGGGTGTTATTTCGAACTTATCGAAATAGTAACCCGTCGTCGTATGATCGAGGTCGAACTCTTCTTTTTGCGAAGGCCCTTGGCCTTAAAGGGTGTTATTTCGAACGTATCGAAATAGTAACCCGTCGTCGTTCGATCGAGGTCGAACTCTTCTTTTTGGCGAAGGCCCCTCATCTTAAAGGGTGTTATTTCGAACTTATCGAAATAGTAACCCGTCGTCGTATGATCGAGGTGGAACTCTTCTTTTTGGCGTAGGCCTATGGCCTTAAAGGGTGTTATTTCGAACTTATCGAAATAGTAATCCATCGTCGTTTGATCGAGGTCGAACTCTTCTTTTTGGCGAAAGCCCCTGGCCTTAAAGGGTGTTATTTCGAACTTATAGAAATAGTAACCCGTCGTCGTTCGATCGAAGTCGAACCCTTCTTTTTGGCGAAGGCCCCTCGTCTTAAAGGGTGTTATTTCGAACTTATCGAAATAGTAACCCGTCGTCATATGATAGAGGTTGAACTATTCTTTTTTGCGAAGGCCCTTGGCCAAAAAGGGTGTTATTTCGAACATATCGAAATAGTTATCCATCGTCGTTCAATCGAGGTCGAACTCTTCTTTTTGGCGAAGGCCCTTGGCCTTAAAATTTGTTATTTCAAACTTATCGAAATAGTAACCCGTCGTCGTATGATCTAGGTGGAACTCTTCTTTTTGGCGTAGGCCTCTGGCCTTAAAGGGTGTTATTTCGAACTTATCGAAATAGTAACCCGTCGTCGTTCGATCGAGGTCGAACTCTTCTTTTTGGCGAAGGCCTCTGGCCTTAAAGGGTGTTATTTCGAACTTATCGAAATAGTCACCCGTCGTCGTTTGATAGAGGTTGAACTCTTCTTTTTGCGAAGGCCCTTGGCCTTAAAGGGTGTTATTCCGAACGTATCAAAATAGTAATCCATCGCCGTTCGATCGAGGTCAAACACTTCTTATTTGCGAAGGCCCATGGCCTACAAGGGTGTTATTTCGAACTTATCGTAATAATAACCGTCTTCGTTCAATCGAGGTCAAACTCTTCTTTTTGGCGAAGGCCCCTAGCCTTCAAGGGTTTATTTTGAACTTATCGAAATAGTAACCCATCGTCGTTCGATCGAGGTCGAACTCTTCTTTTGGCGAAGGCCCCTGGCCTTAAAGGTTGTTATTTCGAACTTATCGAAATAGTAACCCGTCGTCGTATGATCGAGGTCGAACTCTTCTTTTTTGTGAAGCCCTCTAGCCTTAAAGGGTGTTATTTCGAACTTATCGAAATAGTCACCCGTCGTCGTTCGATAGAGGTTGAACTCTTCTTTTTTGCGAAGGCCCTTGGCCTTAAAGGGTGTTATTTCGAACTTATCGAAATAGTAATCCATCGTCGTTCGATCGAGGTCGAACTCTTCTTTTTGGCGAAAGCCCCTGGCCTTAAAGGGTGTTATTTCGAACTTATCGAAATAGTAACCCGTCGTCATTCGATCGAGGTCGAACTCTTCTTTTTGGCGAAGGCCCCTCGTCTTAAAGGGTGTTATTTCGAACTTATCGAAATAGTCATCCGTCGTCGTATGATCGAGGTGGAACTCTTCTTTTTGGCGTAGTCCTCTGGCCTTAAAGGGTGTTATTAAGAACTTATCGAAATAGTAATCCATCGTCGTTCGATCGAGGTCGAAATCTTCTTTTTGGCGAAAGCCCCTGGCCTTAAAGGGTGTTATTTCGAACTTATAGAAATAGTAACCCGTCGTCGTTCGATCGAAGTTGAACTCTTCTTTTTGGCGAAGGCCCCTCGTCTTAAAGGGTGTTATTTCGAACTTATCGAAATAGTCACCCGTCGTCGTTTGATAGAGGTTGAACTCTTCTTTTTGCGAAGGCCCTTGGCCTTAAAGGGTGTTATTTCGAACGTATCAAAATAGTAATCCATCGCCGTTCGATCGAGGTCAAACACTTCTTATTTGCGAAGGCCCATGGCCTACAAGGGTGTTATTTCGAACTTATCGTAATAATAACCGTCTTCGTTCAATCGAGGTCAAACTCTTCTTTTTGGCGAAGGCCCCTAGCCTTCAAGGGTTTATTTTGAACTTATCGAAATAGTAACCCATCGTCGTTCGATCGAGGTCGAACTCTTCTTTTTGGCGAAGGCCCCTGGCCTTAAAGGTTGTTATTTCGAACTTATCGAAATAGTAACCCGTCGTCGTATGATCGAGGTCGAACTCTTCTTTTTTGTGAAGCCCTCTAGCCTTAAAGGGTGTTATTTCGAACTTATCGAAATAGTCACCCGTCGTCGTTCGATAGAGGTTGAACTCTTCTTTTTTGCGAAGGCCCTTGGCCTTAAAGGGTGTTATTTCGAACTTATCGAAATAGTAATCCATCGTCGTTCGATCGAGGTCGAACTCTTCTTTTTGGCGAAAGCCCCTGGCCTTAAAGGGTGTTATTTCGAACTTATCGAAATAGTAACCCGTCGTCATTCGATCGAGGTCGAACTCTTCTTTTTGGCGAAGGCCCCTCGTCTTAAAGGGTGTTATTTCGAACTTATCGAAATAGTCACCCGTCGTCGTATGATCGAGGTGGAACTCTTCTTTTTGGCGTAGTCCTCTGGCCTTAAAGGGTGTTATTAAGAACTTATCGAAATAGTAATCCATCGTCGTTCGATCGAGGTCGAAATCTTCTTTTTGGCGAAAGCCCCTGGCCTTAAAGGGTGTTATTTCGAACTTATAGAAATAGTAACCCGTCGTCGTTCGATCGAAGTTGAACTCTTCTTTTTGGCGAAGGCCCCTCGTCTTAAAGGGTGTTATTTCGAACTTATCGAAATAGTAACCCGTCGTCATATGATATAGGTTGAACTATTCTTTTTTGCGAAGGCCCTTGGCCTAAAAGGGTGTTATTTCGAACATATCGAAATAGTTATCCATCGTCGTTCAATCGAGGTCGAACTCTTCTTTTTGGCGAAGGCCCTTGGCCTTAAAATTTGTTATTTCAAACTTGTCGAAATAGTAACCCGTCGTCGTATGATCGAGGTGGAACTCTTCTTTTTGGTGTAGGCCTCTGGCCTTAAAGGGTGTTATTTCGAACTTATCGAAATAGTAACCCGTTGTCGTTCGATCGAGGACGAACTCTTCTTTTTGACGAAGGCCTCTGGCCTTAAAGGGTGTTATTTCGAACTTATCGAAATAGTCACCCGTCGTCGTTTGATAGAGGTTGAACTCTTCTTTTTGGCGAAGGCCCTTGGCCTTAAAGGGTGTCATTTCGAACTTATCAAAATTGTAACCCATCGTCGTTCGATCGAGGTCGAACTCTTCTTTTTGTCGAAGGCCCCTGGCCTTAAAGGGTGTTATTTCAAACTTATCGAAATAGTAACCCGTCGTCGTTTGATCGAGGTCGAACACTTCTTTTTGGCGAAGGCCCCTGGTCTTAAAGGGTGTTATTTCGAATTTATCGAAATAGTAACTCGTCATCGTTCGATCAAGGTCGAACTCTTCTTTTTGGCGAAGGCCCCTAACCTTTATGGGTGTTATTTCGAACTTATCAAAATAGTAACCCATCGTCGTTCGATCGAGGTCAAACTCTTCTTTTTGGCGAAGGCCCCTAGCCTTTAAGGGTGTTATTTCGAACTTATCAAAATAGTAACCCATCGTCGTTCGATCGAGGTCGAACTCTTCTTTTTGGCGAAGGCCCCTGGCCTTAAAGGGTGTTATTTCGAACTTATCGAAATAGTAACCCGTCGTCGTATGATCGAGGTCGAACTCTTCTTTTTTGCGAAGGCCCTTGGCCTTAAAGGGTGTTATTTCGAACGTATCGAAATAGTAACCCGTCGTCGTTCGATCGAGGTCGAACTCTTCTTTTTGGCGAAGGCCCCTCATCTTAAAGGGTGTTATTTCGAACTTATCGAAATAGTAACCCGTCGTCGTATGATCGAGGTGGAACTCTTCTTTTTGGCGTAGGCCTATGGCCTTAAAGGGTGTTATTTCGAACTTATCGAAATAGTAATCCATCGTCGTTTGATCGAGGTCGAACTCTTCTTTTTGGCGAAAGCCCCTGGCCTTAAAGGGTGTTATTTCGAACTTATAGAAATAGTAACCCGTCGTCGTTCGATCGAAGTCGAACCCTTCTTTTTGGCGAAGGCCCCTCGTCTTAAAGGGTGTTATTTCGAACTTATCGAAATAGTAACCCGTCGTCATATGATAGAGGTTGAACTATTCTTTTTTGCGAAGGCCCTTGGCCAAAAAGGGTGTTATTTCGAACATATCGAAATAGTTATCCATCGTCGTTCAATCGAGGTCGAACTCTTCTTTTTGGCGAAGGCCCTTGGCCTTAAAATTTGTTATTTCAAACTTATCGAAATAGTAACCCGTCGTCGTATGATCTAGGTGGAACTCTTCTTTTTGGCGTAGGCCTCTGGCCTTAAAGGGTGTTATTTCGAACTTATCGAAATAGTAACCCGTCGTCGTTCGATCGAGGTCGAACTCTTCTTTTTGGCGAAGGCCTCTGGCATTAAAGGGTGTTATTTCGAACTTATCGAAATAGTCACCCGTCGTCGTTCGATAGAGGTTGAACTCTTCTTTTTTGCGAAGGCCCTTGGCCTTAAAGGGTGTTATTTCGAACTTATCGAAATAGTAATCCATCGTCGTTCGATCGAGGTCGAACTCTTCTTTTTGGCGAAAGCCCCTGGCCTTAAAGGGTGTTATTTCGAACTTATCGAAATAGTAACCCGTCGTCATTCGATCGAGGTCGAACTCTTCTTTTTGGCGAAGGCCCCTCGTCTTAAAGGGTGTTATTTCGAACTTATCGAAATAGTCACCCGTCGTCGTATGATCGAGGTGGAACTCTTCTTTTTGGCGTAGTCCTCTGGCCTTAAAGGGTGTTATTAAGAACTTATCGAAATAGTAATCCATCGTCGTTCGATCGAGGTCGAAATCTTCTTTTTGGCGAAAGCCCCTGGCCTTAAAGGGTGTTATTTCGAACTTATAGAAATAGTAACCCGTCGTCGTTCGATCGAAGTTGAACTCTTCTTTTTGGCGAAGGCCCCTCGTCTTAAAGGGTGTTATTTCGAACTTATCGAAATAGTAACCCGTCGTCATATGATATAGGTTGAACTATTCTTTTTTGCGAAGGCCCTTGGCCTAAAAGGGTGTTATTTCGAACATATCGAAATAGTTATCCATCGTCGTTCAATCAAGGTAGAACTCTTCTTTTTGGCGAAGGCCCTTGGCCTTAAAATTTGTTATTTCAAACTTGTCGAAATAGTAACCCGTCGTCGTATGATCGAGGTGGAACTCTTCTTTTTGGTGTAGGCCTCTGGCCTTAAAGGGTGTTATTTCGAACTTATCGAAATAGTAACCCGTTGTCGTTCGATCGAGGACGAACTCTTCTTTTTGACGAAGGCCTCTGGCCTTAAAGTGTGTTATTTCGAACTTATCGAAATAGTCACCCGTCGTCGTTTGATAGAGGTTGAACTCTTCTTTTTTGCGAAGGCCCTTGGCCTTAAAGGGTGTCATTTCGAACTTATCAAAATTGTAACCCATCGTCGTTCGATCGAGGTCGAACTCTTCTTTTTGTCGAAGGCCCCTGGCCTTAAAGGGTGTTATTTCAAACTTATCGAAATAGTAACCCGTCGTCGTTTGATCGAGGTCGAACACTTCTTTTTGGCGAAGGCCCCTGGTCTTAAAGGGTGTTATTTCGAATTTATCGAAATAGTAACTCGTCATCGTTCGATCAAGGTCGAACTCTTCTTTTTGGCGAAGGCCCCTAACCTTTATGGGTGTTATTTCGAACTTATCAAAATAGTAACCCATCGTCGTTCGATCGAGGTCAAACTCTTCTTTTTGGCGAAGGCCCCTAGCCTTTAAGGGTGTTATTTCGAACTTATCAAAATAGTAACCCATCGTCGTTCGATCGAGGTCGAACTCTTCTTTTTGGCGAAGGCCCCTGGCCTTAAAGGGTGTTATTTCGAACTTATCGAAATAGTAACCCGTCGTCGTATGATCGAGGTCGAACTCTTCTTTTTTGCGAAGGCCCTTGGCCTTAAAGGGTGTTATTTCGAACGTATCGAAATAGTAACCCGTCGTCGTTCGATCGAGGTCGAACTCTTCTTTTTGGCGAAGGCCCCTCATCTTAAAGGGTGTTATTTCGAACTTATCGAAATAGTAACCCGTCGTCGTATGATCGAGGTGGAACTCTTCTTTTTGGCGTAGGCCTATGGCCTTAAAGGGTGTTATTTCGAACTTATCGAAATAGTAATCCATCGTCGTTTGATCGAGGTCGAACTCTTCTTTTTGGCGAAAGCCCCTGGCCTTAAAGGGTGTTATTTCGAACTTATAGAAATAGTAACCCGTCGTCGTTCGATCGAAGTCGAACCCTTCTTTTTGGCGAAGGCCCCTCGTCTTAAAGGGTGTTATTTCGAACTTATCGAAATAGTAACCCGTCGTCATATGATAGAGGTTGAACTATTCTTTTTTGCGAAGGCCCTTGGCCAAAAAGGGTGTTATTTCGAACATATCGAAATAGTTATCCATCGTCGTTCAATCGAGGTCGAACTCTTCTTTTTGGCGAAGGCCCTTGGCCTTAAAATTTGTTATTTCAAACTTATCGAAATAGTAACCCGTCGTCGTATGATCTAGGTGGAACTCTTCTTTTTGGCGTAGGCCTCTGGCCTTAAAGGGTGTTATTTCGAACTTATCGAAATAGTAACCCGTCGTCGTTCGATCGAGGTCGAACTCTTCTTTTTGGCGAAGGCCTCTGGCCTTAAAGGGTGTTATTTCGAACTTATCGAAATAGTCACCCGTCGTCGTTCGATAGAGGTTGAACTCTTCTTTTTGGCGAAGGCCCCTGGCCATTAATGGGTGTTATTTCGATCTTTTTGGCGAAGGCCTCTGGCCTTAAAGGGTGTTATTTCGAACTTATCGAAATAGTCACCCGTCGTCGTTCGATAGAGGTTGAACTCTTCTTTTTGCGAAGGCCCTTGGCCTTAATGGGTGTTATTTCGAACTTATCGAAATAGTAATCCAACGTCGTTCGATCGAGATCGAAGTCTTCTTTTTGGCGAAAGCCCCTGGCCTTAAAGGGTGTTATCGAAATAGTAACCCGTCGTCGTATGATCGAGGTCGAACTCTTCTTTTTGGCGAAGGCCTTAGGCCTTAAAGGGTGTTATTTCGAACTTATCGAAATAGTCACCCGCCGTCGTTCGATAGAGGTTGAACTCTAATTTTTTTCTAAGGCCCTTGGCCTTAAAGGGTGTTATTTCGAACTTAACGAAATAGTAATCCATCGTCGTTCGATCGACGTCGAACTCTTCTTTTTGGCGAAGGCCCCTGGACTTCAAGGGTGTTATTTCGAACTTATCGAAATAGTAACCCGTCGTCGTTCGATCGAGGTCGAACTCTTCTCTTTGGCGAAGGCCCCTGGACGTAAAGGGTGTTATTTCGAACTTATCGAAATAGTAACCCGTCATCGTATGATCGAGGTCGAACTCTTCTCTTTGGCGAAGGCCCCTAGCCTTAAAGGGTGTTATTTCGAACTTATCGAAATAGTAACCCGTCGTCGTATGATCGAAGTCGAACTCTTCTTTTTTGCGAAGGCCCTTGGCCTTAAAGGGTGTTATTTCGAACGTATCGAAATAGTAACCCGTCGTCGTTCGATCGAGGTCGAACTATTCTTTTTGGCGAAGGCCCCTCATCTTAAAGGGTGTTATTTCGAACTTATCGAAATAGTAACCCGTCGTCGTTTGATCGAGGTCGAACTCTTCTTTTTGGCGTAGGCCCCTGGCCTTAAAGGATTGTTATTTCGAACTCATCGAAATAGTAACCCGTCGTCGTTCGATCGAGGTCGAACTCTTCTTTTAGGCGAAGGCCCCTGGCCTTAAGGGTGTTATTTCAAACTTATCTAAATAGTAACCCGTCGTCATATGATAGAGGTTGAACTCATCTTTTTTGCGAAGGCCCTTGGCCTTAAAGGGTGTTATTTCGAACATATCGAAATAGTAATCCATCGTCGTTCGATCGAGGTCGAACTCTTATTTTTGGCGAAGGCCCCTGGCCTTCAAGGGTGTTATTTCAAACTTATCGAAATAGTAACCCGTCGTCGTTTGATCGAGGTCGAACTCTTCTTTTTGGCGAAGGCCCCTGGCCTTAAAGGGTGTTATTTCGAACTTTTCGAAATAGTAACCCGTCGTCGTTTGATCGAGGTCGAACACTTCTTTTTGGCGAAGGCCCCTGGTCTTAAAGGGTGTTATTTCGAATTTATCGAAATAGTAACTCGTCATCGTTCGATCGAGGTCGAACTCTTCTTTTTGGCGAAGGCCCCTAACCTTTAAGAGTGTTATTTCGAACTTATCAAAATAGTAACCCATCGTCGTTCGATCGAGGTCAAACTCTTCTTTTTGGCGAAGGCCCCTAGCCTTTAAGGGTGTTATTTCGAACTTATCAAAATAGTAACCCATCGTCGTTCGATCGAGGTCGAACTCTTCTTTTTGGCGAAGGCCCCTGGCCTTCAAGGGTGTTATTTCGAACTTATCGAAATAGTAACCCGTCGTCGTTCGATCGAGGTCGAACTCTTCTTTTTGGCGAAGGCCCCTGGCCTTAAAGGGTGTTATTTCGAACTTATCGAAATAGTAACCCGTCGTCGTATGATCGAGGTCGAACTCTTCTTTTTGGCGAAGGCCCCTGGCCATAAAGGGTGTTATTTCGAACTTATTGAAATAGTAACCCGTCGTCATATGATAGAGGTTGAACTATTCTTTTTTGCGAAGGCCCTTGGCCTTAAAATCTGTTATTTCAAACTTATCGAAATAGTAACCCGTCGTCGTATGATCGAGGTGGAACTCTTCTTTTTGGCGTAGGACTCTGGCCTTAAAGGGTGTTATTTCGAACTTATCGAAATAGTAACCCGTCGTCGTTCGATCGAGGTCGAACTCTTCTTTTTGGCGAAGGCCTCTGGCCTTAAAGGGTGTTATTTCGAACTTATCGAAATAGTAACCCGTCGTCGTTCGATCGAGGTCGAACTCTTCTTTTTGGCGAAGGCCCCTGGCCTTAAAGGGTGTTATTTCGAGCATATCGAAATAGTTATCCATCGTCGTTCGATCGAGGTCAAACTCTTCTTTTTGGCGAAGACCCTTGGCCTTAAAATCTGTTATTTCAAACTTATCGAAATAGTAACCCGTCGTCGTATGATCGAGGTAGAACTCTTCTTTTTGGCGTAGGCCTCTTGCCTTAAAGGGTGTTATTTCGAACTTATCAAAATAGTAACTCGTCGTCGTTCGATCTAGGTTGAACTCTTCTTTTTGGCGAAGGACTCTGGCCTTAAAGGGTGTTATTTCGAACTTATCAAAATAGTAACCCATCGTCGTTCGATCGAGGTCGAACTCTTCTTTTTGGCGAAGGCCCCTGGCCTTAAAGGGTGTTATTTCGAACTTATCGAAATAGTAGCCCGTCGTTGTATGATCGAAGTTGAACTCTTCTTTTTTGCGAAGGCCCTTGGCCTTAAAGGGTGTTATTTCGAACGTATCAAAATAGTAATCCATCGCCGTTCGATCGAGGTCAAACACTTCTTATTTGCGAAGGCCCATGGCTTACAAGGGTGTTATTTCGAACTTAACGCAATAATAACCGTCTTCATTCAATCGAGGTCAAACTCTTCTTTTTGGCGAAGGCCCCTGGCCTTCAAGGGTGTTATTTTGAACTTATCGAAATAGTAACCCATCGTCATTTGATCGAGGTCGAATTCTTCTTTTTGGCGAAGGCCCTTGGCCTTAAAATCTGTTATTTCAAACTTATCGAAATAGTAACCCGTCGTCGTATGATCGAGGTAGAACTCTTCTTTTTGGCGTAGGCCTCTTGCCTTAAAGGGTGTTATTTCGAACTTATCGAAATAGTAACCCGTCGTCGTTCGATCGAGGTCGAACTCTTCTTTTTGGCGAAGGCCTCTGGCCTTAAAGGGTGTTATTTCGAACTTATCGAAATAGTAACCCGTCGTCGTTCGATCGAGGTCGAACTCTTCTTTTTGGCGAAGGCCCCTGGCCTTAAAGGGTGTTATTTCGAACTTATCGAAATAGTAACCCGTCGTCGTTCGATCGAGGTCGAACTCTTCTTTTTGGCGAAGGCCCCTGGCCTTAAAGGGTGTTATTTCGAACTTATCGAAATAGTAACCCGTCGTCGTTCGATCGAGGTCGAACTCTTCTTTTTGGCGAAGGCCCCTGGCCTTAAAGGGTGTTATTTCGAACTTATCGAAATAGTAACCCGTCGTCGTTCGATCGAGGTCGAACTCTTCTTTTTGGCGAAGGCCTCTGGCCTTAAAGGGTGTTATTTCGAACTTATCGAAATAGTAACCCGTCGTCGTTCGATCGAGGTCGAACTCTTCTTTTTGGCGAAGGCCCCTGGCCTTAAAGGGTGTTATTTCGAACATATCGAAATAGTTATCCATCGTCGTTCGATCGAGGTCAAACTCTTCTTTTTGGCGAAGACCCTTGGCCTTAAAATCTGTTATTTCAAACTTATCGAAATAGTAACCCGTCGTCGTATGATCGAGGTAGAACTCTTCTTTTTGGCGTAGGCCTCTTGCCTTAAAGGGTGTTATTTCGAACTTATCAAAATAGTAACTCGTCGTCGTTCGATCTAGGTTGAACTCTTCTTTTTGGCGAAGGACTCTGGCCTTAAAGGGTGTTATTTCGAACTTATCAAAATAGTAACCCATCGTCGTTCGATCGAGGTCGAACTCTTCTTTTTGGCGAAGGCCCCTGGCCTTAAAGGGTGTTATTTCGAACTTATCGAAATAGTAGCCCGTCGTTGTATGATCGAAGTTGAACTCTTCTTTTTTGCGAAGGCCCTTGGCCTTAAAGGGTGTTATTTCGAACGTATCAAAATAGTAATCCATCGCCGTTCGATCGAGGTCAAACACTTCTTATTTGCGAAGGCCCATGGCTTACAAGGGTGTTATTTCGAACTTAACGCAATAATAACCGTCTTCATTCAATCGAGGTCAAACTCTTCTTTTTGGCGAAGGCCCCTGGCCTTCAAGGGTGTTATTTTGAACTTATCGAAATAGTAACCCATCGTCATTTGATCGAGGTCGAACTCTTCTTTTCGGCGAAGGCCCTTGGCCTTAAAATCTGTTATTTCAAACTTATCGAAATAGTAACCCGTCGTCGTATGATCGAGGTAGAACTCTTCTTTTTGGCGTAGGCCTCTTGCCTTAAAGGGTGTTATTTCGAACTTATCGAAATAGTAACCCGTCGTCGTTCGATCGAGGTCGAACTCTTCTTTTTGGCGAAGGCCTCTGGCCTTAAAGGGTGTTATTTCGAACTTATTGAAATTGTAACCCATCGTCTTATGATAGAGGTTGAACTATTCTTTTTTTGCGAAAGCCCTTGGCCTTAAAGGGTGTTATTTCGAACATATCGAAATAGTTATCCATCGTCGTTCGATCGAGGTCAAACTCTTCTTTTTGGCGAAGGCCCTTGGCCTTAAAATCTGTTATTTCAAATTTATCGAAATAGTAACCCGTCGTCGTATGATCGAGGTAGAACTCTTCTTTTTGGCATAGGCCTCTTGCCTTAAAGGGTGTTATTTCGAACTTATCCAAATATTAACCAGTCGTCGTTCGATCGAGGTCGAACTCTTCTTTTTGGCGAAGGACTCTGGCCTTAAAGGGTGTTATTTCGAACTTATCGAAATAGTCACCCGTCGTCGTTTGATAGAGGTTGAACTCTTCTTTTTGGTGAAGGCCCCTGGCCTTAAAGGGTGTTATTTCGAACTTATCGAAATAGTAACCCGTCGTCGTATGATCGAGGTCGAACTCTTCTTTTTGGCGAAGGCCTTAGGCCTTAAAGGGTGTTATTTCAAACTTATCGAAATAGTCACCCGCCGTCGTTCGATAGAGGTTGAACTCTAATTTTTTTCTAAGGCCCTTGGCCTTAAAGGGTGTTATTTCGAACTTAACGAAATAGTAATCCATCGTCGTTCGATCGACGTCGAACTCTTCTTTTTGGCGAAGGCCCCTGGACTTCAAGGGTGTTATTTCGAACTTATCGAAATAGTAACCCGTCGTCGTTCGATCGAGGTCGAACTCTTCTCTTTGGCGAAGGCCCCTGGACGTAAAGGGTGTTATTTCGAACTTATCGAAATAGTAACCCGTCATCGTATGATCGAGGTCGAACTCTTCTCTTTGGCGAAGGCCCCTAGCCTTAAAGGGTGTTATTTCGAACTTATCGAAATAGTAACCCGTCGTCATATGATCGAAGTCGAACTCTTCTTTTTTGCGAAGGCCCTTGGCCTTAAAGGGTGTTATTTCGAACGTATCGAAATAGTAACCCGTCGTCGTTCGATCGAGGTCGAACTATTCTTTTTGGCGAAGGCCCCTCATCTTAAAGGGTGTTATTTCGAACTTATCGAAATAGTAACCCGTCGTCGTATGATCGAGGTGGAACTCTTCTTTTTGGCGTAGGCCTATGGCCTTAAAGGGTGTTATTTCGAACTTATCGAAATAGTAATCCATCGTCGTTTGATCGAGGTCGAACTCTTCTTTTTGGCGTAGGCCCCTGGCCTTAAAGGATTGTTATTTCGAACTCATCGAAATAGTAACCCGTCGTCGTTCGATCGAGGTCGAACTCTTCTTTTAGGCGAAGGCCCCTGGCCTTAAGGGTGTTATTTCAAACTTATCTAAATAGTAACCCGTCGTCGTATGATAGAGGTTGAACTCATCTTTTTTGCGAAGGCCCTTGGCCTTAAAGGGTGTTATTTCGAACATATCGAAATAGTAATCCATCGTCGTTCGATCGAGGTCGAACTCTTATTTTTGGCGAAGGCCCCTGGCCTTCAAGGGTGTTATTTCAAACTTATCGAAATAGTAACCCGTCGTCGTTTGATCGAGGTCGAACTCTTCTTTTTGGCGAAGGCCCCTGGCCTTAAAGGGTGTTATTTCGAACTTTTCGAAATAGTAACCCGTCGTCGTTTGATCGAGGTCGAACACTTCTTTTTGGCGAAGGCCCCTGGTCTTAAAGGGTGTTATTTCGAATTTATCGAAATAGTAACTCGTCATCGTTCGATCGAGGTCGAACTCTTCTTTTTGGCGAAGGCCCCTAACCTTTAAGAGTGTTATTTCGAACTTATCAAAATAGTAACCCATCGTCGTTCGATCGAGGTCAAACTCTTCTTTTTGGCGAAGGCCCCTAGCCTTTAAGGGTGTTATTTCGAACTTATCAAAATAGTAACCCATCGTCGTTCGATCGAGGTCGAACTCTTCTTTTTGGCGAAGGCCCCTGGCCTTCAAGGGTGTTATTTCGAACTTATCGAAATAGTCACCCGTCGTCGTTTGATAGAGGTTGAACTCTTCTTTTTTGCGAAGGCCCTTGGCCTTAAAGGGTGTTATTTCGAACTTATCAAAATAGTAACCCATCGTCGTTCGATCGAGGTCGAACTCTTCTTTTTGGCGTAGGCCTCTGGCCTTAAAGGGTGTTATTTCGAACTTATCGAAATAGTCACCCGTCGTCGTTCGATAGAGGTTGAACTCTTCTTTTTGCGAAGGCCCTTGGCCTTAATGGGTGTTATTTAGAACTTATCGAAATAGTAATCCATCATCGTTCGATCGAGATCGAACTCTTCTTTTGGCGAAAGCCCCTGGCCTTAAAGGGTGTTATTTCGAACTTATCGAAATAGTAACCCGTCGTTGTTTGATCGAGGTCGAACTCTTCTTTTGGCGAAGGCCCCTGGCCATAAAGGGTGTTATTTCGAACTTATCGAAATAGTAACCCGTCGTCATATGATAGAGGTTGAACTATTCTTTTTGCGAAGGCCCTTGGCCTTAAAATCTGTTATTTCAAACTTATCGAAATAGTAACCCGTCGTCGTATGATCGAGGTGGAACTCTTCTTTTTGGCGTAGGACTCTGGCCTTAAAGGGTGTTATTTCGAACTTATCGAAATAGTAACCCGTCGTCGTTCGATCGAGGTCGAACTCTTCTTTTTGGCGAAGGCCTCTGGCCTTAAAGGGTGTTATTTCGAACTTATCGAAATAGTAACCCGTCGTCGTTCGATCGAGGTCGAACTCTTCTTTTTGGCGAAGGCCCCTGGCCTTAAAGGGTGTTATTTCGAACATATCGAAATAGTTATCCATCGTCGTTCGATCGAGGTCAAACTCTTCTTTTTGGCGAAGACCCTTGGCCTTAAAATCTGTTATTTCAAACTTATCGAAATAGTAACCCGTCGTCGTATGATCGAGGTAGAACTCTTCTTTTTGGCGTAGGCCTCTTGCCTTAAAGGGTGTTATTTCGAACTTATCAAAATAGTAACTCGTCGTCGTTCGATCTAGGTTGAACTCTTCTTTTTGGCGAAGGACTCTGGCCTTAAAGGGTGTTATTTCGAACTTATCAAAATAGTAACCCATCGTCGTTCGATCGAGGTCGAACTCTTCTTTTTGGCGAAGGCCCCTGGCCTTAAAGGGTGTTATTTCGAACTTATCGAAATAGTAGCCCGTCGTTGTATGATCGAAGTTGAACTCTTCTTTTTTGCGAAGGCCCTTGGCCTTAAAGGGTGTTATTTCGAACGTATCAAAATAGTAATCCATCGCCGTTCGATCGAGGTCAAACACTTCTTATTTGCGAAGGCCCATGGCTTACAAGGGTGTTATTTCGAACTTAACGCAATAATAACCGTCTTCATTCAATCGAGGTCAAACTCTTCTTTTTGGCGAAGGCCCCTGGCCTTCAAGGGTGTTATTTTGAACTTATCGAAATAGTAACCCATCGTCATTTGATCGAGGTCGAACTCTTCTTTTTGGCGAAGGCCCTTGGCCTTAAAATCTATTATTTCAAACTTATCGAAATAGTAACCCGTCGTCGTTCGATCGAGGTCGAACTCTTCTTTTTGGCGAAGGCCCCTGGCCTTAAAGGGTGTTATTTCGAACTTATCGAAATAGTAACCCGTCGTCGTTCGATCGAGGTCGAACTCTTCTTTTTGGCGAAGGCCTCTGGCCTTAAAGGGTGTTATTTCGAACTTATCGAAATAGTAACCCGTCGTCGTTCGATCGAGGTCGAACTCTTCTTTTTGGCGAAGGCCCCTGGCCTTAAAGGGTGTTATTTCGAACTTATCGAAATAGTAACCCGTCGTCGTTCGATCGAGGTCGAAACACTTCTTATTTGCGAAGGCCCATGACCTACAAGGGTGTTATTTCGAACTTATCGTAATAATAACCGTCTTCGTTCAATCGAGGTCAAACTCTTCTTTTTGGCGAAGGCCACTGGCCTTCAAGGGTGTTATTTTGAACTTATCGAAATAGTAACCCATCGTCGTTCGATCGAGGTCGAACTCTTCTTTTTGGCGAAGGCCCCTGGCCTTAAAGGTTGTTATTTCGAACTTATCGAAATAGTAACCCGTCGTCGTATGATCGAGGTCGAACTCTTCTTTTTGGTGAAGCCCTCTAGCCTTAAAGGGTGTTATTTCGAACTTATCGAAATAGTCACCCGTCGTCGTTCGATAGAGGTTGAACTCTTCTCTTTTGCGAAGGCCCTTGGCCTTAAAGGGTGTTATTTCGAACTTATCGAAATAGTAATCCATCGTCGTTCGATCGAGGTCGAAATCTTCTTTTTGGCGAAAGCCCTTGGACTTAAAGGGTGTTATTTCGAACTTATCAAAATAGTAACCCGTCGTCGTTCGATCGAGGTCGAATTCTTCTTTTTGGCGAAGGCCCCTCGTCTTAAAGGGTGTTATTTTGAACTTATCGAAATAGTAACCCGTCGTCGTATGATCGAGGTGTAACTCTTCTTTTTGGCGTAGGCCTCTGGCCTTAAAGGGTGTTATTTCGAACTTATTGAAATAGTAACCCGTCGTCGTTCGATCGAGGTCGAACTTTTCTTTTTAGCGAAGGCCTCTGGCCTTAAAGTGTGTTATTTCAAACTTATCGAAATAGTCACCCGTCGTCGTTTGATAGAGGTTGAACTCTTCTTTTTTGCAAAGGCCCTTGGCCTTAAAGGGTGTTATTTCGAACTTATCAAAATTGTAACCCATCGTCGTTCGATCGAGGTTGAACTCTTCTTTTTGGCCAAGGCCCCTGGCCTTCAAGGGTGTTATTTCGAACTTATCGAAATAGTAACCCGTCGTCGTTCGATCGAGGTCGAACTCTTCTTTTTGGCAAAGGCCTCTGGCCTTAAAGGGTGTTATTTCGAACTTATCGAAATAGTAACCCGTCGTCGTTCGATCGAGGTCGAACTCTTCTTTTTGGCGAAGGCCCCTGGCCTTAAAGGGTGTTATTTCGAACTTATCGAAATAGTAACCCGTCGTCGTTTGATCGAGGTCGAACACTTCTTTTTGGCGAAGGCCCCTAGTCTTAAAGGGTGTTATTTTGAATTTATCGAAATAGTAACTCGTCATCGTTCGATCGAGGTCGAACTCTTCTGTTTGGTGATGGCCCCTAACCTTTAAGGAAGTTATTTCGAACTTATCAAAATAGTAACCCATCGTCGTTCGATCGAGGTCAAACTCTTCTTTTTGGCGAAGGCCCCTAGCCTTTAAGGGTGTTATTTCGAACTTATCAAAATAGTAACCCATCGTCGTTCGATCGAGGTCGAACTCTTCTTTTTGGCGAAGGCCCCTGGCCTTCAAGGGTGTTATTTCGAACTTATCGAAATAGTAACCCGTCGTCGTTCGATCGAGGTCGAACTCTTCTTTTTGGCGAAGGCCCCTGGCCTTAAAGGGTGTTATTTCGAACTTATCGAAATAGTAACCCGTCGTCGTTCGATCGAGGTCGAACTCTTCTTTTTGGCGAAGGCCCCTGGCCTTAAAGGGTGTTATTTCGAACATATCAAAATAGTAATCCATCGTCGTTCGATCGAGGTCGAACTCTTCTTTTTGGCGAAGGCCCCTGGCCTTCAAGGGTGTTATTACGAACTTATCGAAATAGTAACCCATCGTCGTTCGATCGAGGTCGAACTCTTCTTTTTGGCGAAGGCCCCTGGCCTTCAAGGGTGTTATTTCGAACTTATCGAAATAGTAACCCATCGTCGTTCGATCGAGGTCGAACTCTTCTTTTTGGCGAAGGCCCCTGGCCTTAAAGGGCGTTATTTCGAACTTATCGAAATAGTAACCCGTCGTCGTTCGATCGAGGTCGAACTCTTCTTTTTGGCGAAGGCCCCTGGCCTTAAAAGGTGTTATTTCGAACTTATCGAAATAGTAACCCGTCGTCGTTTAATCGAGGTCGAACACTTCTTTTTGGCGAAGGCCCCTGGTCTAAAAGGGTGTTATTTCGAATTTATCGAAATAGTAACTCGTCATCGTTCGATCGAGGTCGAACTCTTCTTTTTGGCGAAGGCCCCTGGTCTTAAAGGGTGTTATTTCGAACTTATCGAAATAGTAACCCGTCGTCGTTTGATCTAGGTCGAACACTTCTTTTTGACGAAGGCCCCTGGTCTTAAAGGGTGTTATTTCGAATTTATCGAAATAGTAACTCGTCATCGTTCGATCGAGGTCGAACTCTTCTTTTTGGCGAAGGCCCCTAGCCTTTAAGGGTGTTATTTCGAACTTATCAAAATAGTAACCCATCTTCGTTCGATCGAGGTCGAATTCTTCTTTTTGGCGAAGGCCCCTGGCCTTCAAGGGTGTTATTTCGAACTTATCGAAATAGTAACCCGTCGTCGTTCGATCGAGGTCGAACTCTTCTTTTTGGCGAAGGCCCCTGGCCTTAAAGGGTGTTATTTCGAACTTATCGAAATAGTAACCCGTCGTCGTTTGATCGAGGCCGAACTCTTCTTTTTGGCGAAGGCCTCTGGCCTTAAAGGGTGTTATTTCGAACTTATCGAAATAGTCACCCGTCGTCGTTCGATAGAGGTTGAACTCTTCTTTTTGCGAAGGCCCTTGGCCTTAATGGGTGTTATTTCGATCTTTTTGGCGAAGGCCTCTGGCCTTAAAGGGTGTTATTTCGAACTTATCAAAATAGTCACCCGTCGTCGTTCGATAGAGGTTGAACTCTTCTTTTTGCGAAGGCCCTTGGCCTTAATGGGTGTTATTTCAAACTTATCGAAATAGTAATCCAACGTCGTTCGATCGAGATCGAAGTCTTCTTTTTGGCGAAAGCCCCTGGCCTTAAAGGGTGTTATCGAAATAGTAACCCGTCGTCGTTTGATCGAGGTCGAACTCTTCTTTTTGGCGAAGGCCCACGGCCTTAAAGGGTGTTATTTCGAACTTATTGAAATAGTAACCCGTCGTCATATGATAGAGGTTGAACTATTCTTTTTGCGAAGGCCCTTGGCCTTAAAGGGTGTTATTTCGAACATATCGAAATAGTTATTCATCGTCGTTCGATCGAGGTCGAACTCTTCTTTTTGGCGAAGGCCCTTGGCCTTAAAATCTGTTATTTCAAACTTATCGAAATAGTAACCCGTCGTCGTATGATCGAGGTGGAACTCTTCTTTTTGGCGTAGGCCTCTGGCCTTAAAGGGTGTTATTTCAAACTTATCGAAATAGTAACCCGTCGTCGTTCGATCGAGGTCGAAATCTTCTTTTTTGCTAAGGCCCTTGGCCTTAAAAGGTGTTATTTCGAACTTAGCAAAATATTAATCCATCGTCGTTCGATCGAGGTCAAACTCTTCTTTTTGGCGAAGGCCCCTGGCCTTAAAGGATTGTTATTTCGAACTTATCAAAATAGTAACCCATCGTCGTTCGATCGAGGTCGAACTCTTCTTTTTGGCAAAGGCCCCTGGCCTTCAAGGGTGTTATTTCGAACTTATCGAAATAGTAACCCATCGTCGTTCGATCGAGGTCGAACTCTTCTTTTTGGCAAAGGCCTCTGGCCTTAAAGGGTGTTATTTCGAACTTATCGAAATAGTAACCCGTCGTCGTTCGATCGAGGTCGAACTCTTCTTTTGGCGAAGGCCCCTGGTCTTAAAGGGTGTTATTTCGAACTTATCGAAATAGTAACCCGTCGTCGTTTGATCTAGGTCGAACACTTCTTTTTGACGAAGGCCCCTGGTCTTAAAGGGTGTTATTTCGAATTTATCGAAATAGTAACTCGTCATCGTTCGATCGAGGTCGAACTCTTCTTTTTGGCGAAGGCCCCTAGCCTTTAAGGGTGTTATTTCGAACTTATCAAAATAGTAACCCATCTTCGTTCGATCGAGGTCGAATTCTTCTTTTTGGCGAAGGCCCCTGGCCTTCAAGGGTGTTATTTTGAACTTATCGAAATAGTAACCCGTCGTCGTTCGATCGAGGTCGAACTCTTCTTTTGGCGAAGGCCCCTGGCCTTAAAGGGTGTTATTTCGAACTTATCGAAATAGTAACCCGTCGTCGTTTGATCGAGGCCGAACTCTTCTTTTTGGCGAAGGCCTCTGGCCTTAAAGGGTGTTATTTCGAACTTATCGAAATAGTCACCCGTCGTCGTTCGATAGAGGTTGAACTCTTCTTTTTGCGAAGGCCCTTGGCCTTAATGGGTGTTATTTCGATCTTTTTGGCGAAGGCCTCTGGCCTTAAAGGGTGTTATTTCGAACTTATCGAAATAGTCACCCGTCGTCGTTCGATAGAGGTTGAACTCTTCTTTTTGCGAAGGCCCTTGGCCTTAATGGGTGTTATTTCGAACTTATCGAAATAGTAATCCAACGTCGTTCGATCGAGATCGAAGTCTTCTTTTTGGCGAAAGCCCCTGGCCTTAAAGGGTGTTATCGAAATAGTAACCCGTCGTCGTTTGATCGAGGTCGAACTCTTCTTTTTGGCGAAGGCCCACGGCCTTAAAGGGTGTTATTTCGAACTTATTGAAATAGTAACCCGTCGTCATATGATAGAGGTTGAACTATTCTTTTTTGCGAAGGCCCTTGGCCTTAAAGGGTGTTATTTCGAACATATCGAAATAGTTATTCATCGTCGTTCGATCGAGGTCGAACTCTTCTTTTTGGCGAAGGCCCTTGGCCTTAAAATCTGTTATTTCAAACTTATCGAAATAGTAACCCGTCGTCGTATGATCGAGGTGGAACTCTTCTTTTTGGCGTAGGCCTCTGGCCTTAAAGGGTGTTATTTCAAACTTATCGAAATAGTAACCCGTCGTCGTTCGATCGAGGTCGAAATCTTCTTTTTTGCTAAGGCCCTTGGCCTTAAAAGGTGTTATTTCGAACTTAGCAAAATATTAATCCATCGTCGTTCGATCGAGGTCAAACTCTTCTTTTTGGCGAAGGCCCCTGGCCTTAAAGGATTGTTATTTCGAACTTATCAAAATAGTAACCCATCGTCGTTCGATCGAGGTCGAACTCTTCTTTTTGGCAAAGGCCCCTGGCCTTCAAGGGTGTTATTTCGAACTTATCGAAATAGTAACCCATCGTCGTTCGATCGAGGTCGAACTCTTCTTTTTGGCAAAGGCCTCTGGCCTTAAAGGGTGTTATTTCGAACTTATCGAAATAGTAACCCGTCGTCGTTCGATCGAGGTCGAACTCTTCTTTTGGCGAAGGCCCCTGGCTTTAAAGGGTGTTATTTCGAATTTATCGAAATAGTAACTCATCATCGTTCGATCGAGGTCGAACTCTTCTTTTTGGCGAAGGCCCCTAACCTTTAAGGGTGTTATTTCGAACTTATAAAAATAGTAACCCATCGTCGTTCGATCGAGGTCAAACTCTTCTTTTTGGCGAAGGCCCCTAGCCTTTAAGGGTGTTATTTCGAACTTATCAAAATAGTAACCCATCGTCGTTCGATCGAGGTCGAACTCTTCTTTTTGGCGAAGGCCCCTGGCCTTAAAGGGTGTTATTTCGAACTTATCAAAATAGTAACCCATCGTCGTTCGATCGAGGTCGAACTCTTCTTTTTGGCGAAGGCCCCTGGCCTTCAAGGGTGTTATTTCGAACTTATCGAAATAGTAACCCGTCGTCGTTCGATCGAGGTCGAACTCTTCTTTTTGGCGAAGGCCCCTGGCCTTAAAGGGTGTTATTTCGAACTTATCGAAATAGTAACCCGTCGTCGTTCGATCGAGGTCGAACTCTTCTTTTTGGCGAAGGCCCCTGGCCTTAAAGGGTGTTATTTCGAACTTATCAAAATAGTAACCCATCGTCGTTCGATCGAGGTCGAACTCTTCTTTTTGGCGAAGGCCCCTGGCCTTCAAGGGTGTTATTACGAACTTATCGAAATAGTAACCCATCGTCGTTCGATCGAGGTCGAACTATTCTTTTTGGCGAAGGCCCCTGGCCATCAAGGGTGTTATTTCGAACTTATCGAAATAGTAACCCATCGTCGTTCGATCGAGGTCGAACTCTTCTTTTTGGCGAAGGCCCCTGGCCTTAAAGGGCGTTATTTCGAACTTATCGAAATAGTAACCCGTCGTCGTTCGATCGAGGTCGAACTCTTCTTTTTGGCGAAGGCCCCTGGCCTTTAAAGGTGTTATTTCGAACTTATCGAAATAGTAACCCGTCGTCGTTTGATCGAGGTCGAACACTTCTTTTTGGCGAAGGCCCCTGGTCTTAAAGGGTGTTATTTCGAATTTATCGAAATAGTAACTCGTCATCGTTCGATCGAGGTCGAACTCTTCTTTTTGGCGAAGGCCCCTGGTCTTAAAGGGTTTTATTTCGAATTTATCGAAATAGTAACTCGTCATCGTTCGATCGAGGTCGAACTCTTCTTTTTGGCGAAGGCCCCTGGTCTTAAAGGGTGTTATTTCGAACTTATCGAAATAGTAACCCGTCGTCGTTTGATCTAGGTCGAACACTTCTTTTTGACGAAGGCCCCTGGTCTTAAAGGGTGTTATTTCGAATTTATCGAAATAGTAACTCGTCATCGTTCGATCGAGGTCGAACTCTTCTTTTTGGCGAAGGCCCCTAGCCTTTAAGGGTGTTATTTCGAACTTATCAAAATAGTAACCCATCTTCGTTCGATCGAGGTCGAATTCTTCTTTTTGGCGAAGGCCCCTGGCCTTCAAGGGTGTTATTTCGAACTTATCGAAATAGTAACCCGTCGTCGTTCGATCGAGGTCGAACTCTTCTTTTGGCGAAGGCCCCTGGCCTTAAAGGGTGTTATTTCGAACTTATCGAAATAGTAACCCGTCGTCGTTTGATCGAGGCCGAACTCTTCTTTTTGGCGAAGGCCTCTGGCCTTAAAGGGTGTTATTTCGAACTTATCGAAATAGTCACCCGTCGTCGTTCGATAGAGGTTGAACTCTTCTTTTTGCGAAGGCCCTTGGCCTTAATGGGTGTTATTTCGATCTTTTTGGCGAAGGCCTCTGGCCTTAAAGGGTGTTATTTCGAACTTATCGAAATAGTCACCCGTCGTCGTTCGATAGAGGTTGAACTCTTCTTTTTGCGAAGGCCCTTGGCCTTAATGGGTGTTATTTCGAACTTATCGAAATAGTAATCCAACGTCGTTCGATCGAGATCGAAGTCTTCTTTTTGGCGAAAGCCCCTGGCCTTTAAAGGGTGTTATCGAAATAGTAACCCGTCGTCGTTTGATCGAGGTCGAACTCTTCTTTTTGGCGAAGGCCCACGGCCTTAAAGGGTGTTATTTCGAACTTATTGAAATAGTAACCCGTCGTCATATGATAGAGGTTGAACTATTCTTTTTTGCGAAGGCCCTTGGCCTTAAAGGGTGTTATTTCGAACATATCGAAATAGTTATTCATCGTCGTTCGATCGAGGTCGAACTCTTCTTTTTGGCGAAGGCCCTTGGCCTTAAAATCTGTTATTTCAAACTTATCGAAATAGTAACCCGTCGTCGTATGATCGAGGTGGAACTCTTCTTTTTGGCGTAGGCCTCTGGCCTTAAAGGGTGTTATTTCAAACTTATCGAAATAGTAACCCGTCGTCGTTCGATCGAGGTCGAAATCTTCTTTTTTGCTAAGGCCCTTGGCCTTAAAAGGTGTTATTTCGAACTTAGCAAAATATTAATCCATCGTCGTTCGATCGAGGTCAAACTCTTCGTTTTGGCGAAGGCCCCTGGCCTTAAAGGATTGTTATTTCGAACTTATCAAAATAGTAACCCATCGTCGTTCGATCGAGGTCGAACTCTTCTTTTTGGCAAAGGCCCCTGGCCTTCAAGGGTGTTATTTCGAACTTATCGAAATAGTAACCCATCGTCGTTCGATCGAGGTCGAACTCTTCTTTTTGGCAAAGGCCTCTGGCCTTAAAGGGTGTTATTTCGAACTTATCGAAATAGTAACCCGTCGTCGTTCGATCGAGGTCGAACTCTTCTTTTTGGCGAAGGCCCCTGGTCTTAAAGGGTGTTATTTCGAACTTATCGAAATAGTAACCCGTCATCGTTTGATCTAGGTCGAACACTTCTTTTTGACGAAGGCCCCTGGTCTTAAAGGGTGTTATTTCGAATTTATCGAAATAGTAACTCGTCATCGTTCGATCGAGGTCGAACTCTTCTTTTTGGCGAAGGCCCCTAGCCTTTAAGGGTGTTATTTCGAACTTATCAAAATAGTAACCCATCTTCGTTCGATCGAGGTCGAATTCTTCTTTTTGGCGAAGGCCCCTGGCCTTCAAGGGTGTTATTTCGAACTTATCGAAATAGTAACCCGTCGTCGTTCGATCGAGGTCGAACTCTTCTTTTTGGCGAAGGCCCCTGGCCTTAAAGGGTGTTATTTCGAACTTATCGAAATAGTAACCCGTCGTCGTTTGATCGAGGCCGAACTCTTCTTTTTGCGAAGGCCTCTGGCCTTAAAGGGTGTTATTTCGAACTTATCGAAATAGTCACCCGTCGTCGTTCGATAGAGGTTGAACTCTTCTTTTTTGCGAAGGCCCTTGGCCTTAATGGGTGTTATTTAGATCTTTTTGGCGAAGGCCTCTGGCCTTAAAGGGTGTTATTTCGAACTTATCGAAATAGTCACCCGTCGTCGTTCGATAGAGGTTGAACTCTTCTTTTTGCGAAGGCCCTTGGCCTTAATGGGTGTTATTTCGAACTTATCGAAATAGTAATCCAACGTCGTTCGATCGAGATCGAAGTCTTCTTTTTGGCGAAAGCCCCTGGCCTTAAAGGGTGTTATCGAAATAGTAACCCGTCGTCGTTTGATCGAGGTCGAACTCTTCTTTTTGGCGAAGGCCCACGGCCTTAAAGGGTGTTATTTCGAACTTATTGAAATAGTAACCCGTCGTCATATGATAGAGGTTGAACTATTCTTTTTGCGAAGGCCCTTGGCCTTAAAGGGTGTTATTTCGAACATATCGAAATAGTTATTCATCGTCGTTCGATCGAGGTCGAACTCTTCTTTTTGGCGAAGGCCCTTGGCCTTAAAATCTGTTATTTCAAACTTATCGAAATAGTAACCCGTCGTCGTATGATCGAGGTGGAACTCTTCTTTTTGGCGTAGGCCTCTGGCCTTAAAGGGTGTTATTTCAAACTTATCGAAATAGTAACCCGTCGTCGTTCGATCGAGGTCGAAATCTTCTTTTTTGCTAAGGCCCTTGGCCTTAAAAGGTGTTATTTCGAACTTAGCAAAATATTAATCCATCGTCGTTCGATCGAGGTCAAACTCTTCTTTTTGGCGAAGGCCCCTGGCCTTAAAGGATTGTTATTTCGAACTTATCAAAATAGTAACCCATCGTCGTTCGATCGAGGTCGAACTCTTCTTTTTGGCAAAGGCCCCTGGCCTTCAAGGGTGTTATTTCGAACTTATCGAAATAGTAACCCATCGTCGTTCGATCGAGGTCGAACTCTTCTTTTTGGCAAAGGCCTCTGGCCTTAAAGGGTGTTATTTCGAACTTATCGAAATAGTAACCCGTCGTCGTTCGATCGAGGTCGAACTCTTCTTTTTGGCGAAGGCCCCTGGCTTTAAAGGGTGTTATTTCGAATTTATCGAAATAGTAACTCATCATCGTTCGATCGAGGTCGAACTCTTCTTTTTGGCGAAGGCCCCTAACCTTTAAGGGTGTTATTTCGAACTTATAAAAATAGTAACCTATCGTCGTTCGATCGAGGTCAAACTCTTCTTTTTGGCGAAGGCCCCTAGCCTTTAAGGGTGTTATTTCGAACTTATCAAAATAGTAACCCATCGTCGTTCGATCGAGGTCGAACTCTTCTTTTTGGCGAAGGCCCCTGGCCTTAAAGGGTGTTATTTCGAACTTATCAAAATAGTAACCCATCGTCGTTCGATCGAGGTCGAACTCTTCTTTTTGGCGAAGGCCCCTGGCCTTCAAGGGTGTTATTTCGAACTTATCGAAATAGTAACCCGTCGTCGTTCGATCGAGGTCGAACTCTTCTTTTTGGCGAAGGCCCCTGGCCTTAAAGGGTGTTATTTCGAACTTATCGAAATAGTAACCCGTCGTCGTTCGATCGAGGTCGAACTCTTCTTTTTGGCGAAGGCCCCTGGCCTTAAAGGGTGTTATTTCGAACTTATCAAAATAGTAACCCATCGTCGTTCGATCGAGGTCGAACTCTTCTTTTTGGCGAAGGCCCCTGGCCTTCAAGGGTGTTATTACGAACTTATCGAAATAGTAACCCATCGTCGTTCGATCGAGGTCGAACTATTCTTTTTGGCGAAGGCCCCTGGCCATCAAGGGTGTTATTTCGAACTTATCGAAATAGTAACCCATCGTCGTTCGATCGAGGTCGAACTCTTCTTTTTGGCGAAGGCCCCTGGCCTTAAAGGGCGTTATTTCGAACTTATCGAAATAGTAACCCGTCGTCGTTCGATCGAGGTCGAACTCTTCTTTTTGGCGAAGGCCCCTGGCCTTTAAAGGTGTTATTTCGAACTTATCGAAATAGTAACCCGTCGTCGTTTGATCGAGGTCGAACACTTCTTTTTGGCGAAGGCCCCTGGTCTTAAAGGGTGTTATTTCGAATTTATCGAAATAGTAACTCGTCATCGTTCGATCGAGGTCGAACTCTTCTTTTTGGCGAAGGCCCCTGGTCTTAAAGGGTTTTATTTCGAATTTATCGAAATAGTAACTCGTCATCGTTCGATCGAGGTCGAACTCTTCTTTTTGGCGAAGGCCCCTGGCCTTAAAGGGTGTTATTTCGAACTTATCGAAATAGTAACCCGTCGTCGTTTGATCGAGGTCGAACACTTCTTTTTGACGAAGGCCCCTGGTCTTAAAGGGTGTTATTTCGAATTTATCGAAATAGTAACTCGTCATCGTTCGATCGAGGTCGAACTCTTCTTTTTGGCGAAGGCCCCTAGCCTTTAAGGGTATTATTTCGAACTTATCAAAATAGTAACCCATCGTCGTTCGATCGAGGTCGAATTCTTCTTTTTGGCGAAGGCCCCTGGCCTTCAAGGGTGTTATTTCGAACTTATCGAAATAGTAACCCGTCGTCGTTCGATAGAGGTTGAACTATTCTTTCTTGCGAAGGCCCTTGGCCTTAAAGGGTGTTATTTCGAACATATCGAAATAGTTATCTATCGTCGTTCGATCGAGGTCGAACTCTTCTTTTTGGCGAAGGCCCCTGTCCTTAAAGGTTGTTATTTCGAACGTATCGAAATAGTAACCCGTCGTCGTTTGATCGAGGTCGAACACTTCTTTTTGACGAAGGCCCCTGGTCTTAAAGGGTGTTATTTCGAATTTATCGAAATAGTAACTCGTCATCGTTCGATCGAGGTCGAACTCTTCTTTTTGGCGAAGGCCCCTAGCCTTTAAGGGTATTATTTCGAACTTATCAAAATAGTAACCCATCGTCGTTCGATCGAGGTCGAATTCTTCTTTTTGGCGAAGGCCCCTGGCCTTCAAGGGTGTTATTTCGAACTTATCGAAATAGTAACCCGTCGTCGTTCGATCGAGGTCGAACTCTTCTTTTTGGCGAAGGCCCCTGGCCTTAAAGGTTGTTATTTCGAACTTATCGAAATACTAACCCGTCGTCGTTCGATCGAGGTCGAACTCTTCTTTTTGGCGAAGGCCCCTGGCCTTCAAGCGTGTTATTTTGAACTTATCGAAATAGTAACCCATCGTCGTTCCATCGAGGTCGAACTCTTCTTTTTGGCGAAGGCCCCTGTCCTTAAAGGTTGTTATTTCGAACTTATCGAAATAGTAACCCGTCGTCGTATGATCGAGGTCGAACTCTTCTTTTTGGGGAAGGCCTGTGGCCTTAAAGGGTGTTATTTCGAACTTATCCAAATAGTCACCCGTCGTCGTTCGATAGAGGTTGAACTATTCTTTCTTGCGAAGGCCCTTGGCCTTAAAGGGTGTTATTTCGAACATATCGAAATAGTTATCTATCGTCGTTCGATCGAGGTCGAACTCTTCTTTTTGGCGAAGGCCCCTGTCCTTAAAGGTTGTTATTTCGAACGTATCGAAATAGTAACCCGTCATCGTATGATCGAGGTCGAACTCTTCTTTTTGGCGAAGGCCTCAGGCCTTAAAGGGTGTTATTTCGAACTTATCGAAATAGTCACCCGTCGTCGTTCGATAGAGGTTGAAATCTTCTTTTTTGCTAAGGCCCTTGGCCTTAAAGGGTGTTATTTCGAACTTAACGAAATAGTAATCCATCGTCGTTCGATCGAGGTCGAACTCTTCTTTTTGGCGAAGGCCCCTGGCCTTAAAGGATTGTTATTTCGAACTTATCGAAATAGTAACCCGTCGTCTTTCGATCGAGGTTGAACTCATCTTTTAGGCGAAGGCCCCTGGCCTTAAAGGGTGTTATTTCGAACTTATCGAAATAGTAACCCGTCGTCATATGATAGAGGTTGAACTCTTCTTTTTTGCGAAGGCCCTTGGCCTTAAAGGGTGTTATTTCGAACATATCGAAATAGTAATCCATCGTCGTTCGATCGAGGTCGAACTCTTCTTTTTGGCGAAGGCCCCTGGCCTTCAAGGGTGTTATTTCGAACTTATCGAAATAGTAACCCGTCGTCGTTCGATCGAGGTCGAACTCTTCTTTTTGGCGAAGGCCCCTGGCCTTAAAGGGTGTTATTTCGAACTTATCGAAATAGTAACCCGTCGTCGTTCGATCGAGGTCGAACTCTTCTTTTTGGTGAAGCCCCTGGCCTTAAAGGGTGTTATTTCGAACTTATCGATATAGTAACCCATCGTCGTTTGATCGAGGTCGAACACTTCTTTTTGGCAAAGGCCCCTGGTCTTAAAGGGTGTTATTTCTAATTTATCGAAATAGTAACTCGTCATCGTTCGATCGAGGTCGAACTCTTCTTTTTGGCAAAGGCCCCTAGCCTTTAAGGGTGTTATTTCGAACTTATCAAAATAGTAATCCATCGCCGTTCGATCGAGGTTGAACTATTCTTTCTTGCGAAGGCCCTTGGCCTTAAAGGGTGTTATTTCGAACTTATCGAAATAGTTATCTATCGTCGTTCGATCGAGGTCGAACTCTTCTTTTTGGCGAAGGCCCCTGTCCTTAAAGGGTGTTATTTCGAACTTATTGAAATAGTAACCCGTCGTCGTTCGATCGAGGTCCAACTCTTCTTTTTGGCGAAAGCCCCTGGCCTTAAAGGGTGTTATTTCGAACATATCGAAATAGTAACCCGTCGTCGTATGATCGAGGTCGAACTCTTCTTTTTAGCGAAGGCCTCAGGCCTTAAAGGGTGTTATTTCGAACTTATCGAAATAGTCACCCGTTGTCTTTCGATAGAGGTTGAACTCTTCTTTTTTGCTAAGGCCCTTGGCCTTAAAGGGTGTTATTTCGAACTTAACGAAATAGTAAACCATTGTCGTTCGATCGAGGTCAAACTCTTCTTTTTGGCGAAGGCTCCTGGCCTTAAAGGATTGTTATTTCGAACTTTTCGAAATAGTAACCCGTCGTCTTTCGATCGAGGTTGAACTCTTCTTTTAGGCGAAGGCCCCTGGCCTTAAAGGGTGTTATTTCGAACTTATCTAAATAGTAACCCGTCGTCGTATGATAGTGGTTGAACTCTTCTTTTTTGCGAAGGCCCTTGGCCTTAAAGGTTGTTATTTCGAACTTATCGAAATAGTAACCCGTCGTCGTATGATCGAGGTCGAACTCTTCTTTTTGGCGAAGGCCTCTGGCCTTAAAGGGTGTTATTTCGAACTTATCGAAATAGTCACCCGTCGTCGTTCGATAGAGGTTGAACTCTTCTTTTTGCGAAGGCCCTTGGCCTTAATGGGTGTTATTTCGAACTTATCGAAATAGTAATCCATCGTCGTTCGATCGATATCGAACTCTTCTTTTTGGCGAAAGCCCCTGGCCTTAAAGGGTGTTATTTCGAACTTATCGAAATAGTAACCCGTCGTCGTTCGATCGAGGTCGAACTCTTCTTTTTGGCGAAGGCACCTGGCCTTAAAGGGTGTTATTTCGAACTTATCGAAATAGTAACCCGTCGTCGTTCGATCGAGGTCGAACTCTTCTTTTTGGCGAAGCCCCTGGCCTTAAAGGGTGTTATTTCGAACTTATCGAAATAGTAACCCATCGTCGTTTGATCGAGGTCGAACACTTCTTTTTGGCAAAGGCCCCTGGTCTTAAAGGGTGTTATTTCTAATTTATCGAAATAGTAACTCGTCATCGTTCGATCGAGGTCGAACTCTTCTTTTTGGCAAAGGCCCCTAGCCTTTAAGGGTGTTATTTCGAACTTATCAAAATAGTAATCCATCGCCGTTCGATCGAAGTTGAACTATTCTTTCTTGCGAAGGCCCTTGGCCTTAAAGGGTGTTATTTCGAACTTATCGAAATAGTTATCTATCGTCGTTCGATCGAGGTCGAACTCTTCTTTTTGGCGAAGGCCCCTGTCCTTAAAGGGTGTTATTTCGAACTTATTGAAATAGTAACCCGTCGTCGTTCGATCGAGGTCGAACTCTTCTTTTTGGCGAAAGCCCCTGGCCTTAAAGGGTGTTATTTCGAACATATCGAAATAGTAACCCGTCGTCGTATGATCGAGGTCGAACTCTTCTTTTTAGCGAAGGCCTCAGGCCTTAAAGGGTGTTATTTCGAACTTATCGAAATAGTCACCCGTTGTCTTTCGATAGAGGTTGAACTCTTCTTTTTTGCTAAGGCCCTTGGCCTTAAAGGGTGTTATTTCGAACTTAACGAAATAGTAAACCATTGTCGTTCGATCGAGGTCAAACTCTTCTTTTTGGCGAAGGCTCCTGGCCTTAAAGGATTGTTATTTCGAACTTTTCGAAATAGTAACCCGTCGTCTTTCGATCGAGGTTGAACTCTTCTTTTAGGCGAAGGCCCCTGGCCTTAAAGGGTGTTATTTCGAACTTATCTAAATAGTAACCCGTCGTCGTATGATAGTGGTTGAACTCTTCTTTTTTGCGAAGGCCCTTGGCCTTAAAGGTTGTTATTTCGAACTTATCGAAATAGTAACCCGTCGTCGTATGATCGAGGTCGAACTCTTCTTTTTGGCGAAGGCCTCTGGCCTTAAAGGGTGTTATTTCGAACTTATCGAAATAGTCACCCGTCGTCGTTCGATAGAGGTTGAACTCTTCTTTTTGGCGAAGGCCCCTAGCCTTAAAGGGTGTTATTTCGAACTTATCGAAATAGTAATCCATCGTCGTTCGATCGATATCGAACTCTTCTTTTTGGCGAAGGCCTCTGGCCTTAAAGGGTGTTATTTCGAACTTATCGAAATAGTCACCCGTCGTCGTTCGATAGAGGTTGAACTCTTCTTTTTTGCGAAGGCCCTTGGCCTTAATGGGTGTTATTTCGAACTTATCGAAATAGTAATCCAACGTCGTTCGATCGAGATCGAAGTCTTCTTTTTGGCGAAAGCCCCTGGCCTTAAAGGGTGTTATCAAAATAGTAACCCGTCTTCGTTTGATCGAGGTCGAACTCTTATTTTTGGCGAAGGCCCCTGGCCTTAAAGGGTGTTATTTCGAACTTATCGAAATAGTAACCCGTCGTCATATGATAGAGGTTGAACTATTCTTTTTTGCGAAGGACCTTGGCCTTATAGGGTGTTATTTCGAACATATCGAAATAGTTATCCATCGTCGTTCGATCGAGGTCGAACTCTTCTTTTTGGCGAAGGCCCTTGGCATTAAAATCTGTTATTTCAAACTTATCGAAATAGTAACCCGTCATCGTATGATCGAGGTGGAACTCTTCTTTTTGGCGTAGGCCTCTGGCCTTAAAGGGTGTTATTTCGAACTTATCGAAATAGTAACCCGTCGTCGTTCGATCGAGGTCGAACTCTTCTTTTTAGCGAAGGCCTCTGGCCTTAAAGGGTGTTATTTCGAACTTATCGAAATACTAACCCGTCGTCGTTTGATAGAGGTTGAACTCTTCTTTTTTCCAAAGGCCCTTGGCCTTAAAGGGTGTTATTTGGAACTTATCGAAACAGTAACCCATCGTCGTTCGATCGAGGTCGAACTCTTCTTTTTAGCGAAGGCTCCTGGCCTTAAAGGGTGTTATTTCGAACTTATCAAAATAGTAACCCATCGTCGTTCGATCGAGGTCGAACTCTTCTTTTTGGCAAAGGCCCCTGGCCTTAAAGGGTGTTATTTCGAACTTATCAAAATAGTAACCCATCGTCGTTCGATCGAGGTCGAACTCTTCTTTTTGGCAAAGGCCCCTGGCCTTCAAGGGTGTTATTTCGAACTTATCGAAATAGTAACCCGTCGTCGTTCGATCGAGGTCGAACTCTTCTTTTTGGCGAAGGCTCCTGGCCTTAAAGGGTGTTATTTCGAACTTATCGAAATAGTAACCCGTCGTCGTATGATCGAGGTCGAACTCTTCTTTTTAGCGAAGGCCTCAGGCCTTAAAGGGTGTTATTTCGAACTTATCCAAATAGTCACCCGTCGTCGTTCGATAGAGGTTGAACTCTTCTTTTTTGCTAAGGCCCTTGGCCTTAAAGGGTGTTATTTCGAACTTAATGAAATAGTAATCCATCGTCGTTTGATCGAGGTCGGACTCTTCTTTTTGGCGAAGGCCCCTGGCCTTACAGGGTGTTATTTCGAACTTATCGAAATAGTAACCCGTCGTCGTTTGATCGAGGCCGAACTCTTCTTTTTGGCGAAGGCCTCTGGCCTTAAAGGGTGTTATTTCGAACTTATCGAAATAGTCACCCGTCGTCGTTCGATAGAGGTTGAACTCTTCTTTTTGCGAAGGCCCTTGGCATTAATGGGTGTTATTTCGATCTTTTTGGCGAAGGCCTCTGGCCTTAAAGGGTGTTATTTCGAACTTATCGAAATAGTCACCCGTCGTCGTTCGATAGAGGTTGAACTCTTCTTTTTTGCGAAGGCCCTTGGCATTAATGGGTGTTATTTCGATCTTTTTGGCGAAGGCCTCTGGCCTTAAAGGGTGTTATTTCGAACTTATCGAAATAGTCACCCGTCGTCGTTCGATAGAGGTTGAACTCTTCTTTTTTGCGAAGGCCCTTGGCCTTAATGGGTGTTATTTCGATCTTTTTCGCGAAGGCCTCTGGCCTTAAAGGGTGTTATTTCGAACTTATCGAAATAGTCACCCGTCGTCGTTCGATAGAGGTTGAACTCTTCTTTTTTGCGATGGCCTTTGGCCTTAATGGGTGTTATTTCGAACTTATCGAAATAGTAATCCATCGTCGTTCGATCGAGATCGAACTCTTCTTTTTGGCGAAAGCCTCAGGCCTTAAAGGGTGTTATTTCGAACTTATCCAAATAGTCACCCGTCGTCGTTCGATAGAGGTTGAACTCTTCTTTTTGCGAAGGCCTTTGGCCTTAAAGGGTGTTATTTCGAACTTAACAAAGTAGTAATCCATCGTTGTTCGATCGAGGTCGGACTCTTCTTTTTGGCGAAGGCCTCTGGCCTTACAGGGTGTTATTTCGAACTTATCGAAATAGTAACCCGTCGTCGTTCGATCGAGGTCGAATTCTTCTTTTTGGCGAAGGCCCCTGGCCTTAAAGGGTGTTATTTCGATCTTATCGAAATAGAAGCCCGTCATCGTATGATAGAGGTTGAACTCTTCTTTTTTGCGAAGGCCCTTGGCCTTAAATAGTGTTATTTCGAACATATCAAAATAGTAATCCATCGTCGTTCGATCGAGGTCGAACTCTTCTTTTTGGCGAATGCCCTTGGCCTTAAAATGTGTTATTTCAAACTTATCAAAATAGTAACCTGTCGTCATTCAATCGAGGTCAAACTCTTCTTTTTGGCGAAGGCCCCTATCCTTTAAGCGTGTTATTTCGAACTTATCAAAATAGTAACCCGTCGTTGTTTGATCGAGGTCGAACTCTTCTTTTTGGAGAAGGCCCCTTTCCTTAAAGGGTGTTATTTTGAACTTATCAAAATAGTAACCCGTCGTCGTTCGATCGAGGTCGAACTCTTCTTTTTGGCGAAGGCCCCTGTCCTTAAAGTGTGTTATTTCGAAGTTATCGAAATAGTAACCCGTCGTCATTCGATCGAGGTCGAACTCTTCTTTTTGGCGAAGGCCCCTATCCTTTAAGGGTGTTATTTCGAACTTATCGAAATAGTAACCCGTCGTCATTCGATCGAGGTCGAACTCTTCTTTTGGCGAAGGCCCCTGGCCTTAAAGGGTGTTATTTCGAACTTATAGAAATAGTAACCCGTCGTCGTATGATCGAGGTCGAACTCTTCTTTTTGCGAAGGCCCTTGGCCTTAAAGGGTGTTATTTCGAACGTATCGAAATAGTAATCCATCACCGTTCGATCGAGGTCAAACACTTCTTATTTGCGAAGGCCCCTGGCCTACAAGGGTGTTATTTCGAACTTATCGTAATAATAACCGTCTTCGTTCGATCGAGGTCAAATGTTTCTTTTTGGCGAAGGCCCCTGGCCTTCAAGCGTGTTATTTTGAACTTATCGAAATAGTAACCCATCGTCGTTCCATCGAGGTCGAACTCTTCTTTTTGGCGAAGGCCCTTGTCCTTAAAGGTTGTTATTTCGAACTTATCGAAATAGTAACCCGTCGTCGTATGATCGAGGTCGAACTCTTCTTTTTGGCGAAGGCCTGTGGCCTTAAAGGGTGTTATTTCGAACTTATCCAAATAGTCACCCGTCGTCGTTCGATAGAGGTTGAACTATTCTTTATTGCGAAGGCCCTTGGCCTTAAAGGGTGTTATTTCGAACATATCGAAATAGTTATCTATTGTCGTTCGATCGAGGTCGAACTCTTCTTTTTGGCGAAGGCCCCTATCCTTAAAGGTTGTTATTTCGAACGTATCGAAATAGTAACCTGTCATCGTATGATCGAGGTCGAACTCTTCTTTTTGGCGAAGGCCTCAGGCCTTAAAGGGTGTTATTTCGAACTTATCGAAATAGTCACCCGTCGTCGTTCGATAGAGGTTGAAATCTTCTTTTTTGCTAAGGCCCTTGGCCTTAAAGGGTGTTATTTCGAACTTAACGAAATAGTAATCCATCGTCGTTCGATCGAGGTCGAACTCTTCTTTTTGGCGAAGGCCCCTGGCCTTAAAGGATTGTTATTTCGAACTTATCGAAATAGTAACCCGTCGTCTTTCGATCGAGGTTGAACTCATCTTTTAGGCGAAGGCCCCTGGCCTTAAAGGGTGTTATTTCGAACTTATCTAAATAGTCACCCGTCGTCGTATGATAGAGGTTGAACTCTTTTTTTTTGCGAAGGCCCTTGGCCTTAAAGGGTGTTATTTCGAACATATCGAAATAGTAATCCATCGTCGTTCGATCGAGGTCGAACTCTTCTTTTTGGCGAAGGCCCCTGGCCTTCAAGGGTGTTATTTCGAACTTATCGAAATAGTAACCCGTCGTCGTTCAATCGAGGTCGAACTCTTCTTTTTGGCGAAGCCCCTGGCCTTAAAGGGTGTTATTTCGAACTTATCGAAATAGTAACCCGTCGTCGTTTGATCGAGGTCGAACACTTCTTTTTGGGAAAGGCCCCTGGTCTTAAAGGGTGTTATTTCTAATTTATCGAAATAGTAACTCGTCATCGTTCGATCGAGGTCGAACTCTTCTTTTTGGCAAAGGCCCCTAGCCTTCAAGGGTGTTATTTCAAACTTATCAAAATAGTAACGCATCGCCGTTCGATCGAGGTCAAACTCTTCTTTTTGGTGAAGGCCCCTAGCCTTTAAGGGTGTTATTTCGAACTTATCAAAATAGTAACCCATCGTCGTTCGATCGAGGTCGAACTCTTCTTTTTGGCGAAGGCCACTGGCCTTCAAGGGTGTTATTTCGAACTTATTGAAATAGTAACCCGTCGTTGTTCGATCGAGGTCGAACTCTTCTTTTTGGCGAAAGCCCCTGGCCTTAAAGGGTGTTATTTCGAACTTATCGAAATAGTAACCCGTCGTCGTATGATCGAGGTCGAACTCTTCTTTTTGGCGAAGGCCCTTGGCCTTAAAGGGTGTTATTTCGAACGTATCGAAATAGTAATCCATCACCGTTCGATCGAGGTCAAACACTTCTTATTTGCGAAGGCCCCTGGCCTACAAGGGTGTTATTTCGAACTTATCGTAATAATAACCGTCTTCGTTCGATCGAGGTCAAATGCTTCTTTTTGGCGAAGGCCCCTGGCCTTCAAGCGTGTTATTTTGAACTTATCGAAATAGTAACCCATCGTCGTTCGATGGAGGTCGAACTCTTCTTTTTGGCGAAGGCCCCTGTCCTTAAAGGTTGTTATTTCGAACTTATCGAAATAGTAACCCGTCGTCGTATGATCGAGGTCGAACTCTTCTTTTTGGCGAAGGCCTGTGGCCTTAAAGGGTGTTATTTCGAACTTATCCAAATAGTCACCCGTCGTCGTTCGATAGAGGTTGAACTATTCTTTCTTGCGAAGGCCCTTGGCCTTAAACGGTGTTATTTCGAACATATCGAAATAGTTATCTATCGTCGTTCGATCGAGGTCGAACTCTTCTTTTTGGCGAAGGCCCCTATCCTTAAAGGTTGTTATTTCGAACGTATCGAAATAGTAACCCGTCATCGTATGATCGAGGTCGAACTCTTCTTTTTGGCGAAGGCCTCAGGCCTTAAAGGGTGTTATTTCGAACTTATCGAAATAGTCACCCGTCGTCGTTCGATAGAGGTTGAAATCTTCTTTTTTGCTAAGGCCCTTGGCCTTAAAGGGTGTTATTTCGAACTTAGCGAAATAGTAATCCATCGTCGTTCGATCGAGGTCGAACTCTTCTTTTTGGCGAAGGCCCCTGGCCTTAAAGGATTGTTATTTCGAACTTATCGAAATATTAACCCGTCGTCTTTCGATTGAGGTTGAACTCTTCTTTTAGGCGAAGGCCCCTGGCCTTAAAGGGTGTTATTTCGAACTTATCTAAATAGTCACCCGTCGTCGTATGATAGAGGTTGAACTCTTCTTTTTTGGCGAAGGCCCCTGGCCTTAAAGGGTGTTATTTCGAACTTATCGAAATAGTAACCCGTCGTCGTTCGATCGAGGTCGAACTCTTCTTTTTGGCGAAGGCCCCTGGCCTTAAAGGGTGTTATTTCGAACTTATCGAAATAGTAACCCGTCGTCGTTCGATCGAGGTCGAACTCTTCTTTTTGGCGAAGGCCCCTGGCCTTAAAGGGTGTTATTTCGAACTTATCGAAATAGTAACCCGTCGTCGTTTGATCGAGGTCGAACACTTCTTTTTGGCAAAGGCCCCTGGTCTTAAAGGGTGTTATTTCTAATTTATCGAAATAGTAACTCGTCATCGTTCGATCGAGGTCGAACTCTTCTTTTTGGCAAAGGCCCCTAGCCTTTAAGGGTGTTATTTCAAACTTATCAAAATAGTAACCCATCGCCGTTCGATCGAGGTCAAACTCTTCTTTTTGGTGAAGGCCCCTAGCCTTTAAGGGTGTTATTTCGAACTTATCAAAATAGTAACCCATCGTCGTTCGATCGAGGTCGAACTCTTCTTTTGGCGAAGGCCACTGGCCTTCAAGGGTGTTATTTCGAACTTATTGAAATAGTAACCCGTCGTCGTTCGATCGAGGTCGAACTCTTCTTTTTGGCGAAAGCCCCTGGCCTTAAAGGGTGTTATTTCGAACTTATCGAAATAGTAACCCGTCGTCGTATGATCGAGGTCGAACTCTTCTTTTTAGCGAAGGCCTCAGGCCTTAAAGGGTGTTATTTCGAACTTATCGAAATAGTCACCCGTTGTCTTTCGATAGAGGTTGAACTCTTCTTTTTTGCTAAGTCCCTTGGCCTTAAAGGGTGTTATTTCGAACTTAACGAAATAGTAAACCATCGTCGTTCGATCGAGGTCAAACTCTTCTTTTTGGCGAAGGCCCCTGGCCTTAAAGGATTGTTATTTCGAACTTTTCGAAATAGTAACCCGTCGTCTTTCGATCGAGGTTGAACTCTTCTTTTAGGCGAAGGCCCCTGGCCTTAAAGGGTGTTATTTCGAACTTATCTAAATAGTAACCCTTCGTCGTATGATAGTGGTTGAACTCTTCTTTTTTGCGAAGGCCCTTGGCCTTAAAGGTTGTTATTTCGAACGTATCGAAATAGTAACCCGTCGTCGTATGATTGAGGTCGAACTCTTCTTTTTGGCGAAGGCCTCTGGCCTTAAAGGGTGTTATTTCGAACTTATCGAAATAGTCACCCGTCGTCGTTCGATAGAGGTTGAACTCTTCTTTTTGCGAAGGCCCTTGGCCTTAATGGGTGTTATTTTGAACTTATCGAAATAGTAATCCATCGTCGTTCGATCGAGATCGAACTCTTCTTTTTGGCGAAAGCCCCTGGCCTTAAAGGGTGTTATTTCGAACTTAGCGAAATAGTAATCCGTCGTCGTTCGATCGAGGTCAAACTCTTCTTTTTGGCGAAGGCCCCTGGCCTTAAAGGATTGCTATTTCGAACTTATCGAAATAGTAACCCGTCGTCTTTCGATCGAGGTTGAACTCTTCTTTTAGGCGAAGGCCCCTGGACTTAAAGGGTGTTATTTTGAACTTATCTAAATTGTAACCCGTGTTCGTATGATAGAGGTTGAACTCTTCTTTTTTGCGAAGGCCCTTGGCCTTAAAGGTTGTTATTTCGAACGTATCGAAATAGTAACCCGTCGTCGTATGATCGAGGTCGAACTCTTCTTTTTGGCGAAGGCCTCTGGCCTTAAAGGGTGTTATTTCGAACTTATCGAAATAGTCACCCGTCGTCGTTCGATAGAGGTTGAACTCTTCTTTTTTGCGAAGGCCCTTGGCCTTAATGGGTGTTATTTCGAACTTATCGAAATAGTAATCCATCGTCGTTCGATCGAGATCGAACTCTTCTTTTTGGCGAAAGCCCCTGGCCTTAAAGGGTGTTATTTCGAACTTATCGAAATAATAATCCGTCGTCGTTTGATCGAGGTCGAACTCTTCTTTTTGGCGAAGGCCCCTGGCCTTAAAGGGTGTTATTTCGAACTTATCGAAATAGTAACTCGTCGTCATATGATAGAGGTTGAACTATTCTTTTTTGCGAAGGCCCTTGGCCTTAAAGGGTGTTATTTCGAACATATCGAAATAGTTATCCATTGTCGTTCGATCGAGGTCGAACTCTTCTTTTTGGCGAAGGCCCTTGGCCTTAAAATCTGTTATTTCAAACTTATCGAAATAGAAACCCGTCGTCGTATGATCGAGGTGGAACTCTTCTTTTTGGCGTAGGCCTCTGGCCTTAAAGGGTGTTATTTCGAACTTATCGAAATAGTCACCCGTCGTCGTTTGATAGAGGTTAAACTCTTCTTTTTGCGAAGGCCCTTGGCCTTAAAGGGTGTTATTTCGAACTTATCAAAATAGTAACCCATCGTCGTTCGATCGAGGTCGAACTCTTCTTTTTGGCGAAGGCCCCTGGCCTTCAAGGGTGTTATTTCGAACTTATCGAAATAGTAACCCGTCGTCGTTCGATCGAGGTCGAACTCTTCTTTTTGGCGAAGGCCCCTGGCCTTAAAGGGTGTTATTTCGAACTTATCGAAATAGTAACCCGTCGTCGTATGATCGAGGTCGAACTCTTCTTTTTGCGAAGGCCCTTGGCCTTAAAGGGTGTTATTTTGAACATATCGAAATAGTTATCCATCGTCGTTCGATTGAGGTCGAACTCTTCTTTTTGGCGAAGGCCCTTGGCCTTAAAATCTGTTATTTCAAACTTATCGAAATAGAAACCCGTCGTCGTATGATCGAGGTGGAACTCTTCTTTTTGGCGTAGGCCTCTGGCCTTAAAGGGTGTTATTTCGAACTTATCGAAATAGTCACCCATCGTCGTTTGATAGAGGTTAAACTCTTCTTTTTTGCGAAGGCCCTTGGCCTTAAAGGGTGTTATTTCGAACTTATCAAAATAGTAACCCATCGTCGTTCGATCGAGGTCGAACTCTTCTTTTTGGAAAAGGCCCCTGGCCTTCAAGGGTGTTATTTCGAACTTATCGAAATAGTAACCCGCCGTCGTTCGATCGAGGTCGAACCTTTCTTTTTGGCGAAGGCTCCTGACCTTAAAGGGTGTTATTTCGAACTTATCGAAATAGTAACCCGTCGTCGTATGATCGAGGTTGAACTCTTCTTTTTTGCTAAGGCCCTTGGCCTTAAAGGGTGTTATTTCGAACATATCGAAATAGTTATCCATCGTCGTTCGATAGAGGTCAAACTCTTCTTTTTGGCGAAGGCCCTTGGCCTTAAAATCTATTATTTCAAACTTATCGAAATAATAACCCGTCGTCGTATGATCGAGGTGGAACTCTTCTTTTTGGCGTAGGCCTCTGGCCTTAAAGGGTTTTATTTCGAACTTATCGAAATAGTCACCCGTCGTCGTTTGATAGAGGTTGAACTTTTCTTTTTTGCGAAGGCCCTTGGCCTTAAAGGGTGTTATTTCGAACTTATCAAAATAGTAACCCATCGTCGTTCGATTGAGGTCGAACTCTTCTTTTTGGCAATGGCCCCTGGACTTCAATGGTGTTATTTCGAACTTATCGAAATAGTAACCCGTCGTCGTTCGATCGAGGTCGAACTCTTCTTTTTGGCGAAGGCTCCTGGCCTTAAAGGGTGTTATTTCGAACTTATCGAAATAGTAACCCGTCGTCGTATGATCGAGGTCGAACTCTTCTTTTTAGCGAAGGCCTCAGGCCTTAAAGGGTGTTATTTCGAACTTATCCAAATAGTCACCCGTCGTCGTTCGATAGAGGTTGAACTCTTCTTTTTTGCTAAGGCCCTTGGCCTTAAAGGGTGTTATTTCGAACATATCGAAATAGTTATCCATCGTCGTTCGATCGAGGTCGAACTCTTCTTTTGGCGAAGGCCCCTGGCCTTAAAGGGTGTTATTTCGAACTTATAGAAATAGTAACCCGTCGTCGTATGATCGAGGTCGAACTCTTCTTTTTGCGAAGGCCCTTGGCCTTAAAGGGTGTTATTTCGAACGTATCGAAATAGCAATCCATCACCGTTCGATCGAGGTCAAACACTTCTTATTTGCGAAGGCCCCTGGCCTACAAGGGTGTTATTTCGAACTTATCGTAATAATAACCGTCTTCATTCGATCGAGGTCAAACGCTTCTTTTTGGCGATGGCCCCTGGCCTTCAAGCGTGTTATTTTGAACTTATCGAAATAGTAACCCATCGTCGTTCCATCGAGGTCGAACTCTTCATTTTGGCGAAGGCCCATGTCCTTAAAGGTTGTTATTTCAAACTTATCGAAATAGTAACCCGTCGTCATATGATCGAGGTCGAACTCTTCTTTTTGGCGAAGGCCTGTGGCCTTAAAGGGTGTTATTTCGAACTTATCCAAATAGTCACCCGTCGTCGTTCGATAGAGGTTGAACTATTCTTTCTTGCGAAGGCCCTTGGCCTTAAAGGGTGTTATTTCGAACATATCGAAATAGTTATCCATCGTCGTTCGATCGAGATCGAACTCTTCTTTTTGGCGAAGGCCCTTGTCCTTAAAGGTTGTTATTTCGAACGTATCGAAATAGTAACCCGTCGTCGTATGATCGAGGTCGAACTCTTCTTTTTGGCGAAGGCCTCAGGCCTTAAAGGGTGTTATTTCGAACTTATCGAAATAGTCACCCGTCGTCGTTCGATAGAGGTTGAAATCTTCTTTTTTGCTAAGGCCCTTGGCCTTAAAGGGTGTTATTTCGAACTTAACGAAATAGTAATCCATCGTCGTTCGATCGAGGTCGAACTCTTCTTTTTGGCGAAGGCCCCTGGCCTTAAAGGATTGTTATTTCGAACTTATCGAAATAGTAACCCGTCGTCTTTCGATCGAGGTTGAACTCATCTTTTAGGCGAAGGCCCCTGGCCTTAAAGGGTGTTATTTCGAACTTATCTAAATAGTAACCCGTCGTCGTATGATAGAGGTTGAACTCTTTTTTTTTGCGAAGGCCCTTGGCCTTAAAGGGTGTTATTTCGAACATATCGAAATAGTAATCCATCGTCGTTCGATCGAGGTCGAACTCTTCTTTTTGGCGAAGGCCCCTGGCCTTCAAGGGTGTTATTTCGAACTTATCGAAATAGTAACCCGTCGTCGTTCGATCGAGGTCGAACTCTTCTTTTTGGCGAAGGCCCCTGGCCTTAAAGGGTGTTATTTCGAACTTATCGAAATAGTAACCCGTCGTCGTTCGATCGAGGTCGAACTCTTCTTTTTGGCGAAGGCCCCTGGCCTTAAAGGGTGTTATTTCGAACTTATCGAAATAGTAACCCGTCGTCGTTTGATCGAGGTCGAACACTTCTTTTTGGCAAAGGCCCCTGGTCTTAAAGGGTGTTATTTCTAATTTATCGAAATAGTAACTCGTCATCGTTCGATCGAGGTCGAACTCTTCTTTTTGGCAAAGGCCCCTAGCCTTTAAGGGTGTTATTTCAAACTTATCAAAATAGTAACCCATCGCCGTTCGATCGAGGTCAAACTCTTCTTTTTGGCGAAGGCCCCTAGCCTTTAAGGGTGTTATTTCGAACTTATCAAAATAGTAACCCATCGTCGTTCGATCGAGGTCGAACTCTTCTTTTTGGCGAAGGCCACTGGCCTTCAAGGGTGTTATTTCGAACTTATCGAAATAGTAACTCGTCGTCGTTCGATCGAGGTCGAACTCTTCTTTTTGGCGAAAGCCCCTGGCCTTAAATGGTGTTATTTCGAACTTATCGAAATAGTAACCCGTCGTCGTATGATCGAGGTCGAACTCTTCTTTTTAGCGAAGGCCTCAGGCCTTAAAGGGTGTTATTTCGAACTTATCGGAATAGTCACCCGTTGTCTTTCGATAGAGGTTGAACTCTTCTTTTTTGCTAAGGCCCTTGGCCTTAAAGGGTGTTATTTCGAACTTAACGAAATAGTAATCCATCGTCGTTCGATCGAGGTCAAACTCTTCTTTTTGGCGAAGGCCCCTGGCCTTAAAGGATTGCTATTTCGAACTTATCGAAATAGTAACCCGTCGTCTTTCGATCGAGGTTGAACTCTTCTTTTAGGAGAAGGCCCCTGGCCTTAAAGGGTGTTATTTCGAACTTATCGAAATAGTAACCCATCGTCGTTCGATCGAGGTCGAACTCTTCTTTTTGGCGAAGGCCCCTGTCCTTAAAGGGTGTTATTTCGAACTTATCGAAATAGTAACCCGTCGTCGTATGATCGAGGTCGAACTCTTCTTTTTGGCGAAGGCCTCTGGCCTTAAAGGGTGTTATTTCGAACTTATCGAAATAGTCACCCGTCGTCGTTCGATAGAGGTTGAACTCTTCTTTTTGGCGAAGGCCCTTGGCCTTAATGGGTGTTATTTCGAACTTATCGAAATAGTAATCCATCGTCGTTCGATCGAGATCGAACTCTTCTTTTTGGCGAAAGCCCCTGGCCTTAAAGGGTGTTATTTCGAACTTATCGAAATAATAATCCATCGTCGTTTGATCGAGGTCGAACTCTTCTTTTTAGCGAAGGCCCCTGGCCTTAAAGGGTGTTATTTCGAACTTATCGAAATAGTAACTCGTCGTCATATGATAGAGGTTGAACTATTCTTTTTGCGAAGGCCCTTGGCCTTAAAGGGTGTTATTTCGAACATATCGAAATAGTTATCCATTGTCGTTCGATCGAGGTCGAACTCTTCTTTTTGGCGAAGGCCCTTGGCCTTAAAATCTGTTATTTCAAACTTATCGAAATAGAAACCCGTCGTCGTATGATCGAGGTGGAACTCTTCTTTTTGGCGTAGGCCTCTGCCCTTAAAGGGTGTTATTTCTAACTTATCGAAATAGTCACCCGTCGTCGTTTGATAGAGGTTAAACTCTTCTTTTTTGCGAAGGCCCTTGGTCTTAAAGGGTGTTATTTCGAACTTATCAAAATAGTAACCCATTGTCGTTCGATCGAGGTCGAACTCTTCTTTTTGGCGAAGGCCCCTGGCCTTCAAGGGTGTTATTTCGAACTTATCGAAATAGTAACCCGTCGTCGTTCGATCGAGGTCGAACTCTTCTTTTTGGCAAAGGCCCCTGGCCTTAAAGGGTGTTATTTCGAACTTATCGAAATAGTATCCCGTCGTCGTTCGATCGAGGTCAAACTCTTCTTTTTGGCGAAGGCCCCTGGCCTTAAAGGGTGTTATTTCGAACTTATCGAAATAGTAACCCGTCGTCGTTTGATCGAGGTCGAACACTTCTTTTTGGCAAAGGCCCCTGGTCTTAAAGGGTGTTATTTCTAATTTATCGAAATAGTAACTCGTCATCGTTCGATCGAGGTCGAACTCTTCTTTTTGGCAAAGGCCCCTAGCCTTTAAGGGTGTTATTTCAAACTTATCAAAATAGTAACCCATCGCCGTTCGATCGAGGTCAAACTCTTCTTTTTGGCGAAGGCCCCTAGCCTTTAAGGGTGTTATTTCGAACTTATCAAAATAGTAACCCATCGTCGTTCGATCGAGGTCGAACTCTTCTTTTTGGTGAAGGCCACTGGCCTTCAAGGGTGTTATTTCGAACTTATCGAAATAGTAACTCGTCGTCGTTCGATCGAGGTCGAACTCTTCTTTTTGGCGAAAGCCCCTGGCCTTAAAGGGTGTTATTTCGAACTTATAGAAATAGTAACCCGTCGTCGTATGATCGAGGTCGAACTCTTCTTTTTTGCGAAGGCCCTTGGCCTTAAAGGGTGTTATTTCGAACGTATCGAAATAGCAATCCATCACCGTTCGATCGAGGTCAAACACTTCTTATTTGCGAAGGCCCCTGGCCTACAAGGGTGTTATTTCGAACTTATCGTAATAATAACCGTCTTCATTCGATCGAGGTCAAACGCTTCTTTTTGGCGATGGCCCCTGGCCTTCAAGCGTGTTATTTTGAACTTATCGAAATAGTAACCCATCGTCGTTCCATCGAGGTCGAACTCTTCATTTTGGCGAAGGCCCCAGTCCTTAAAGGTTGTTATTTCAAACTTATCGAAATAGTAACCCGTCGTCGTATGATCGAGGTCGAACTCTTCTTTTTGGCGAAGGCCCCTGGCCTTCAAGGGTGTTATTTCGAACTTATCGAAATAGTAACCCGTCGTCGTTCGATCGAGGTCGAACTCTTCTTTTTGGCGAAGGCTCCTGGCCTTAAAGGGTGTTATTTCGAACTTATCGAAATAGTAACCCGTCGTCGTATGATCGAGGTCGAACTCTTCTTATTAGCGAAGGCCTCAGGCCTTAAAGGGTGTTATTTCGAACTTATCCAAATAGTCACCCGTCGTCGTTCAATAGAGGTTGAACTCTTCTTTTTTGCTAAGGCCCTTGGCCTTAAAGGGTGTTATTTCGAACATATCGAAATAGTTATCCATCGTCGTTCGATAGAGGTCAAACTCTTCTTTTTGGCGAAGGCCCTTGGCCTTAAAATCTGTTATTTCAACTTATCGAAATAGTAACTCGTCGTCATATGATAGAGGTTGAACTATTCTTTTTTGCGAAGGCCCTTGGCCTTAAAGGGTGTTATTTCGAACATATCAAAATAGTTATCCATTGTCGTTCGATCGAGGTCGAACTCTTCTTTTTGGCGAAGGCCCTTGGCCTTAAAATCTGTTATTTCAAACTTATCAAAATAGAAACACGTCGTCGTATGATCGAGGTGGAACTCTTCTTTTTGGCGTAGGCCTCTGGCCTTAAAGGGTGTTATTTCGAACTTATCGAAATAGTCACCCGTCGTCGTTTGATAGAGGTTAAACTCTTCTTTTTGCGAAGGCCCTTGGCCTTAAAGGGTGTTATTTCGAACTTATCAAAATAGTAACCCATCGTCGTTCGATCGAGGTCGAACTCTTCTTTTTGGCGAAGGCCCCTGGCCTTCAAGGGTGTTATTTCGAACTTATCGAAATAGTAACCCGTCGTCGTTCGATCGAGGTCGAACTTTTCTTTTTGGCGAAGGCCCCTGGCCTTAAAGGGTGTTATTTCGAACTTATCGAAATAGTATCCCGTCGTCGTTCGATCGAGGTCGAACTCTTCTTTTTGGCGAAGGCCCCTGGCCTTAAAGGGTGTTATTTCGAACTTATCGAAATAGTAACCCGTCGTCGTTTGATCGAGGTCGAACACTTCTTTTTGGCAAAGGCCCCTGGTCTTAAAGGGTGTTATTTCTAATTTATCGAAATAGTAACTCGTCATCGTTCGATCGAGGTCGAACTCTTCTTTTTGGCAAAGGCCCCTAGCCTTTAAGGGTGTTATTTCAAACTTATCAAAATAGTAACACATCGCCGTTCGATCGAGGTCAAACTCTTCTTTTTGGCGAAGGCCCCTATCCTTTAAGGGTGTTATTTCGAACTTATCAAAATAGTAACCCATCGTCGTTCGAACGAGGTCGAACTCTTCTTTTTGGCGAAGGCCCCTGGCCTTAAAGGGTGTTATTTCGAACTTATAGAAATAGTAACCCGTCGTTGTATGATCGAGGTCGAACTCTTCTTTTTTGCGAAGGCCCTTGGCCTTAAAGGGTGTTATTTCGAACGTATCGAAATAGCAATCCATCACCGTTCGATCGAGGTCAAACACTTCTTATTTGCGAAGGCCCCTGGCCTACAAGGGTGTTATTTCGAACTTATCGTAATAATAACCGTCTTCATTCGATCGAGGTCAAACGCTTCTTTTTGGCGATGGCCCCTGGCCTTCAAGCGTGTTATTTTGAACTTATCGAAATAGTAACCCATCGTCGTTCCATCGAGGTCGAACTCTTCATTTTGGCGAAGGCCCCTGTCCTTAAAGGTTGTTATTTCAAACTTATCGAAATAGTAACCCGTCGTCGTATGATCGAGGTCGAACTCTTCTTTTTGGCGAAGGCCCCTGGCCTTCAAGGGTGTTATTTCGAACTTATCGAAATAGTAACCCGTCGTCGTTCGATCGAGGTCGAACTCTTCTTTTTGGCGAAGGCTCCTGGCCTTAAAGGGTGTTATTTCGAACTTATCGAAATAGTAACCCGTCGTCGTATGATCGAGGTCGAACTCTTCTTTTTAGCGAAGGCCTCAGGCCTTAAAGGGTGTTATTTCGAAACTTATCCAAATAGTCACCCGTCGTCGTTCAATAGAGGTTGAACTCTTCTTTTTTGCTAAGGCCCTTGGCCTTAAAGGGTGTTATTTCGAACATATCGAAATAGTTATCCATCGTCGTTCGATAGAGGTCAAACTCTTCTTTTTGGCGAAGGCCCTTGGCCTTAAAATCTGTTATTTCAACTTATCGAAATAGTAACTCGTCGTCATATGATAGAGGTTGAACTATTCTTTTTTGCGAAGGCCCTTGGCCTTAAAGGGTGTTATTTCGAACATATCAAAATAGTTATCTATTGTCGTTCGATCGAGGTCGAACTCTTCTTTTTGGCGAAGGCCCTTGGCCTTAAAATCTGTTATTTCAAACTTATCGAAATAGAAACACGTCGTCGTATGATCGAGGTGGAACTCTTCTTTTTGGCGTAGGCCTCTGGCCTTAAAGGGTGTTATTTCGAACTTATCGAAATAGTCACCCGTCGTCGTTTGATAGAGGTTAAACTCTTCTTTTTGCGAAGGCCCTTGGCCTTAAAGGGTGTTATTTCGAACTTATCAAAATAGTAACCCATCGTCGTTCGATCGAGGTCGAACTCTTCTTTTTGGCGAAGGCCCCTGGCCTTCAAGGGTGTTATTTCGAACTTATCGAAATAGTAACCCGTCGTCGTTCGATCGAGGTCGAACTTTTCTTTTTGGCGAAGGCCCCTGGCCTTAAAGGGTGTTATTTCGAACTTATCGAAATAGTATCCCGTCGTCGTTCGATCGAGGTCGAACTCTTCTTTTTGGCGAAGGCCCCTGGCCTTAAAGGGTGTTATTTCGAACTTATCGAAATAGTAACCCGTCGTCGTTTGATCGAGGTCGAACACTTCTTTTTGGCAAAGGCCCCTGGTCTTAAAGGGTGTTATTTCTAATTTATCGAAATAGTAACTCGTCATCGTTCGATCGAGGTCGAACTCTTCTTTTTGGCAAAGGCCCCTAGCCTTTAAGGGTGTTATTTCAAACTTATCAAAATAGTAACACATCGCCGTTCGATCGAGGTCAAACTCTTCTTTTTGGCGAAGGCCCCTATCCTTTAAGGGTGTTATTTCGAACTTATCAAAATAGTAACCCATCGTCGTTCGAATCGAGGTCGAACTCTTCTTTTTGGCGAAGGCCCCTGGCCTTAAAGGGTGTTATTTCGAACTTATAGAAATAGTAACCCGTCGTCGTATGATCGAGGTCGAACTCTTCTTTTTTGCGAAGGCCCTTGGCCTTAAAGGGTGTTATTTCGAACGTATCGAAATAGCAATCCATCACCGTTCGATCGAGGTCAAACACTTCTTATTTGCGAAGGCCCCTGGCCTACAAGGGTGTTATTTCGAACTTATCGTAATAATAACCGTCTTCATTCGATCGAGGTCAAACGCTTCTTTTTGGCGATGGCCCCTGGCCTTCAAGCGTGTTATTTTGAACTTATCGAAATAGTAACCCATCGTCGTTCCATCGAGGTCGAACTCTTCATTTTGGCGAAGGCCCCTGTCCTTAAAGGTTGTTATTTCAAACTTATCGAAATAGTAACCCGTCGTCGTATGATCGAGGTCGAACTCTTCTTTTTGGCGAAGGCCCCTGGCCTTCAAGGGTGTTATTTCGAACTTATCGAAATAGTAACCCGTCGTCGTTCGATCGAGGTCGAACTCTTCTTTTTGGCGAAGGCTCCTGGCCTTAAAGGGTGTTATTTCGAACTTATCGAAATAGTAACCCGTCGTCGTATGATCGAGGTCGAACTCTTCTTATTAGCGAAGGCCTCAGGCCTTAAAGGGTGTTATTTCGAACTTATCCAAATAGTCACCCGTCGTCGTTCAATAGAGGTTGAACTCTTCTTTTTTGCTAAGGCCCTTGGCCTTAAAGGGTGTTATTTCGAACATATCGAAATAGTTATCCATCGTCGTTCGATAGAGGTCAAACTCTTCTTTTTGGCAAAGGCCCTTGGCCTTAAAATCTGTTATTTCAACTTATCGAAATAGTAACTCGTCGTCATATGATAGAGGTTGAACTATTCTTTTTTGCGAAGGCCCTTGGCCTTAAAGGGTGTTATTTCGAACATATCAAAATAGTTATCCATTGTCGTTCGATCGAGGTCGAACTCTTCTTTTTGGCGAAGGCCCTTGGCCTTAAAATCTGTTATTTCAAACTTATCGAAATAGAAACACGTCGTCGTATGATCGAGGTGGAACTCTTCTTTTTGGCGTAGGCCTCTGGCCTTAAAGGGTGTTATTTCGAACTTATCGAAATAGTCACCCGTCGTCGTTTGATAGAGGTTAAACTCTTCTTTTTGCGAAGGCCCTTGGCCTTAAAGGGTGTTATTTCGAACTTATCAAAATAGTAACCCATCGTCGTTCGATCGAGGTCGAACTCTTCTTTTTGGCGAAGGCCCCTGGCCTTCAAGGGTGTTATTTCGAACTTATCGAAATAGTAACCCGTCGTCGTTCGATCGAGGTCGAACTTTTCTTTTTGGCGAAGGCCCCTGGCCTTAAAGGGTGTTATTTCGAACTTATCGAAATAGTATCCCGTCGTCGTTCGATCGAGGTCGAACTCTTCTTTTTGGCGAAGGCCCCTGGCCTTAAAGGGTGTTATTTCGAACTTATCGAAATAGTAACCCGTCGTCGTTTGATCGAGGTCGAACACTTCTTTTTGGCAAAGGCCCCTGGTCTTAAAGGGTGTTATTTCTAATTTATCGAAATAGTAACTCGTCATCGTTCGATCGAGGTCGAACTCTTCTTTTTGGCAAAGGCCCCTAGCCTTTAAGGGTGTTATTTCAAACTTATCAAAATAGTAACACATCGCCGTTCGATCGAGGTCAAACTCTTCTTTTTGGCGAAGGCCCCTATCCTTTAAGGGTGTTATTTCGAACTTATCAAAATAGTAACCCATCGTCGTTCGAACGAGGTCGAACTCTTCTTTTTGGCGAAGGCCCCTGGCCTTAAAGGGTGTTATTTCGAACTTATAGAAATAGTAACCCGTCGTCGTATGATCGAGGTCGAACTCTTCTTTTTGCGAAGGCCCTTGGCCTTAAAGGGTGTTATTTCGAACGTATCGAAATAGCAATCCATCACCGTTCGATCGAGGTCAAACACTTCTTATTTGCGAAGGCCCCTGGCCTACAAGGGTGTTATTTCGAACTTATCGTAATAATAACCGTCTTCATTCGATCGAGGTCAAACGCTTCTTTTTGGCGATGGCCCCTGGCCTTCAAGCGTGTTATTTTGAACTTATCGAAATAGTAACCCATCGTCGTTCCATCGAGGTCGAACTCTTCATTTTGGCGAAGGCCCCTGTCCTTAAAGGTTGTTATTTCAAACTTATCGAAATAGTAACCCGTCGTCGTATGATCGAGGTCGAACTCTTCTTTTTGGCGAAGGCCTGTGGCCTTAAAGGGTGTTATTTCGAACTTATCCAAATAGTCACCCGTCGTCGTTCGATAGAGGTTGAACTATTCTTTCTTGCGAAGGCCCTTGGCCTTAAAGGGTGTTATTTCGAACATATCGAAATAGTTATCCATCGTCGTTCGATCGAGATCGAACTCTTCTTTTTGGCGAAGGCCCTTGTCCTTAAAGGTTGTTATTTCGAACGTATCGAAATAGTAACCCGTCGTCGTATGATCGAGGTCGAACTCTTCTTTTTGGCGAAGGCCTCAGGCCTTAAAGGGTGTTATTTCGAACTTATCGAAATAGTCACCCGTCGTCGTTCGATAGAGGTTGAAATCTTCTTTTTTGCTAAGGCCCTTGGCCTTAAAGGGTGTTATTTCGAACTTAACGAAATAGTAATCCATCGTCGTTCGATCGAGGTCGAACTCTTCTTTTTGGCGAAGGCCCCTGGCCTTAAAGGATTGTTATTTCGAACTTATCGAAATAGTAACCCGTCGTCTTTCGATCGAGGTTGAACTCATCTTTTAGGCGAAGGCCCCTGGCCTTAAAGGGTGTTATTTCGAACTTATCTAAATAGTAACCCGTCGTCGTATGATAGAGGTTGAACTCTTTTTTTTTGCGAAGGCCCTTGGCCTTAAAGGGTGTTATTTCGAACATATCGAAATAGTAATCCATCGTCGTTCGATCGAGGTCGAACTCTTCTTTTTGGCGAAGGCTCCTGGCCTTAAAGGGTGTTATTTCGAACTTATCGAAATAGTAACCCGTCGTCGTATGATCGAGGTCGAACTCTTCTTATTAGCGAAGGCCTCAGGCCTTAAAGGGTGTTATTTCGAACTTATCCAAATAGTCACCCGTCGTCGTTCAATAGAGGTTGAACTCTTCTTTTTTGCTAAGGCCCTTGGCCTTAAAGGGTGTTATTTCGAACATATCGAAATAGTTATCCATCGTCGTTCGATAGAGGTCAAACTCTTCTTTTTGGCGAAGGCCCTTGGCCTTAAAATCTGTTATTTCAACTTATCGAAATAGTAACTCGTCGTCATATGATAGAGGTTGAACTATTCTTTTTTGCGAAGGCCCTTGGCCTTAAAGGGTGTTATTTCGAACATATCGAAATAGTTATCCATTGTCGTTCGATCGAGGTCGAACTCTTCTTTTTGGCGAAGGCCCTTGTCCTTAAAATCTGTTATTTCAAACTTATCGAAATAGAAACACGTCGTCGTATGATCGAGGTGGAACTCTTCTTTTTGGCGTAGGCCTCTGGCCTTAAAGGGTGTTATTTCGAACTTATCGAAATAGTCACCCGTCGTCGTTTGATAGAGGTTAAACTCTTCTTTTTTGCGAAGGCCCTTGGCCTTAAAGGGTGTTATTTCGAACTTATCAAAATAGTAACCCATCGTCGTTCGATCGAGGTCGAACTCTTCTTTTTGGCGAAGGCCCCTGGCCTTCAAGGGTGTTATTTCGAACTTATCGAAATAGTAACCCGTCGTCGTTCGATCGAGGTCGAACTTTTCTTTTTGGCGAAGGCCCCTGGCCTTAAAGGGTGTTATTTCGAACTTATCGAAATAGTATCCCGTCGTCGTTCGATCGAGGTCGAACTCTTCTTTTTGGCGAAGGCCTGTGGCCTTAAAGGGTGTTATTTCGAACTTATCCAAATAGTCACCCGTCGTCGTTCGATAGAGGTTGAACTATTCTTTCTTGCGAAGGCCCTTGGCCTTAAAGGGTGTTATTTCGAACATATCGAAATAGTTATCCATCGTCGTTCGATCGAGATCGAACTCTTCTTTTTGGCGAAGGCCCTTGTCCTTAAAGGTTGTTATTTCGAACGTATCGAAATAGTAACCCGTCGTCGTATGATCGAGGTCGAACTCTTCTTTTTGGCGAAGGCCTCAGGCCTTAAAGGGTGTTATTTCGAACTTATCGAAATAGTCACCCGTCGTCGTTCGATAGAGGTTGAAATCTTCTTTTTTGCTAAGGCCCTTGGCCTTAAAGGGTGTTATTTCGAACTTAACGAAATAGTAATCCATCGTCGTTCGATCGAGGTCGAACTCTTCTTTTTGGCGAAGGCCCCTGGCCTTAAAGGATTGTTATTTCGAACTTATCGAAATAGTAACCCGTCGTCTTTCGATCGAGGTTGAACTCATCTTTTAGGCGAAGGCCCCTGGCCTTAAAGGGTGTTATTTCGAACTTATCTAAATAGTAACCCGTCGTCGTATGATAGAGGTTGAACTCTTTTTTTTTGCGAAGGCCCTTGGCCTTAAAGGGTGTTATTTCGAACATATCGAAATAGTAATCCATCGTCGTTCGATCGAGGTCGAACTCTTCTTTTTGGCGAAGGCCCCTGGCCTTCAAGGGTGTTATTTCGAACTTATCGAAATAGTAACCCGTCGTCGTTCGATCGAGGTCGAACTCTTCTTTTTGGCGAAGGCCCTTGGCCTTAAAATCTGTTATTTCAAACTTATCGAAATAGAAACACGTCGTCGTATGATCGAGGTGGAACTCTTCTTTTTGGCGTAGGCCTCTGGCCTTAAAGGGTGTTATTTCGAACTTATCGAAATAGTCACCCGTCGTCGTTTGATAGAGGTTAAACTCTTCTTTTTGCGAAGGCCCTTGGCCTTAAAGGGTGTTATTTCGAACTTATCAAAATAGTAACCCATCGTCGTTCGATCGAGGTCGAACTCTTCTTTTTGGCGAAGGCCCCTGGCCTTCAAGGGTGTTATTTCGAACTTATCGAAATAGTAACCCGTCGTCGTTCGATCGAGGTCGAACTTTTCTTTTTGGCGAAGGCCCCTGGCCTTAAAGGGTGTTATTTCGAACTTATCGAAATAGTATCCCGTCGTCGTTCGATCGAGGTCGAACTCTTCTTTTTGGCGAAGGCCCCTGGCCTTAAAGGGTGTTATTTCGAACTTATCGAAATAGTAACCCGTCGTCGTTTGATCGAGGTCGAACACTTCTTTTTGGCAAAGGCCCCTGGTCTTAAAGGGTGTTATTTCTAATTTATCGAAATAGTAACTCGTCATCGTTCGATCGAGGTCGAACTCTTCTTTTTGGCAAAGGCCCCTAGCCTTTAAGGGTGTTATTTCAAACTTATCAAAATAGTAACACATCGCCGTTCGATCGAGGTCAAACTCTTCTTTTTGGCGAAGGCCCCTATCCTTTAAGGGTGTTATTTCGAACTTATCAAAATAGTAACCCATCGTCGTTCGAATCGAGGTCGAACTCTTCTTTTTGGCGAAGGCCCCTGGCCTTAAAGGGTGTTATTTCGAACTTATAGAAATAGTAACCCGTCGTCGTATGATCGAGGTCGAACTCTTCTTTTTTGCGAAGGCCCTTGGCCTTAAAGGGTGTTATTTCGAACGTATCGAAATAGCAATCCATCACCGTTCGATCGAGGTCAAACACTTCTTATTTGCGAAGGCCCCTGGCCTACAAGGGTGTTATTTCGAACTTATCGTAATAATAATCGTCTTCATTCGATCGAGGTCAAACGCTTCTTTTTGGCGATGGCCCCTGGCCTTCAAGCGTGTTATTTTGAACTTATCGAAATAGTAACCCATCGTCGTTCCATCGAGGTCGAACTCTTCATTTTGGCGAAGGCCCCTGTCCTTAAAGGTTGTTATTTCAAACTTATCGAAATAGTAACCCGTCGTCGTTCGATCGAGGTCGAACTCTTCTTTTTGGCGAAGGCCTGTGGCCTTAAAGGGTGTTATTTCGAACTTATCCAAATAGTCACCCGTCGTCGTTCGATAGAGGTTGAACTATTCTTTCTTGCGAAGGCCCTTGGCCTTAAAGGGTGTTATTTCGAACATATCGAAATAGTTATCCATCGTCGTTCGATCGAGATCGAACTCTTCTTTTTGGCGAAGGCCCTTGTCCTTAAAGGTTGTTATTTCGAACGTATCGAAATAGTAACCCGTCGTCGTATGATCGAGGTCGAACTCTTCTTTTTGGCGAAGGCCTCAGGCCTTAAAGGGTGTTATTTCGAACTTATCGAAATAGTCACCCGTCGTCGTTCGATAGAGGTTGAAATCTTCTTTTTTGCTAAGGCCCTTGGCCTTAAAGGGTGTTATTTCGAACTTAACGAAATAGTAATCCATCGTCGTTCGATCGAGGTCGAACTCTTCTTTTTGGCGAAGGCCCCTGGCCTTAAAGGATTGTTATTTCGAACTTATCGAAATAGTAACCCGTCGTCTTTCGATCGAGGTTGAACTCATCTTTTAGGCGAAGGCCCCTGGCCTTAAAGGGTGTTATTTCGAACTTATCTAAATAGTAACCCGTCGTCGTATGATAGAGGTTGAACTCTTTTTTTTGCGAAGGCCCTTGGCCTTAAAGGGTGTTATTTCGAACATATCGAAATAGTAATCCATCGTCGTTCGATCGAGGTCGAACTCTTCTTTTTGGCGAAGGCTCCTGGCCTTAAAGGGTGTTATTTCGAACTTATCGAAATAGTAACCCGTCGTCGTATGATCGAGGTCGAACTCTTCTTATTAGCGAAGGCCTCAGGCCTTAAAGGGTGTTATTTCGAACTTATCCAAATAGTCACCCGTCGTCGTTCAATAGAGGTTGAACTCTTCTTTTTTGCTAAGGCCCTTGGCCTTAAAGGGTGTTATTTCGAACATATCGAAATAGTTATCCATCGTCGTTCGATAGAGGTCAAACTCTTCTTTTTGGCGAAGGCCCTTGGCCTTAAAATCTGTTATTTCAACTTATCGAAATAGTAACTCGTCGTCATATGATAGAGGTTGAACTATTCTTTTTTGCGAAGGCCCTTGGCCTTAAAGGGTGTTATTTCGAACATATCGAAATAGTTATCCATTGTCGTTCGATCGAGGTCGAACTCTTCTTTTTGGCGAAGGCCCTTGTCCTTAAAATCTGTTATTTCAAACTTATCGAAATAGAAACACGTCGTCGTATGATCGAGGTGGAACTCTTCTTTTTGGCGTAGGCCTCTGGCCTTAAAGGGTGTTATTTCGAACTTATCGAAATAGTCACCCGTCGTCGTTTGATAGAGGTTAAACTCTTCTTTTTTGCGAAGGCCCTTGGCCTTAAAGGGTGTTATTTCGAACTTATCAAAATAGTAACCCATCGTCGTTCGATCGAGGTCGAACTCTTCTTTTTGGCGAAGGCCCCTGGCCTTCAAGGGTGTTATTTCGAACTTATCGAAATAGTAACCCGTCGTCGTTCGATCGAGGTCGAACTTTTCTTTTTGGCGAAGGCCCCTGGCCTTAAAGGGTGTTATTTCGAACTTATCGAAATAGTATCCCGTCGTCGTTCGATCGAGGTCGAACTCTTCTTTTTGGCGAAGGCCTGTGGCCTTAAAGGGTGTTATTTCGAACTTATCCAAATAGTCACCCGTCGTCGTTCGATAGAGGTTGAACTATTCTTTCTTGCGAAGGCCCTTGGCCTTAAAGGGTGTTATTTCGAACATATCGAAATAGTTATCCATCGTCGTTCGATCGAGATCGAACTCTTCTTTTTGGCGAAGGCCCTTGTCCTTAAAGGTTGTTATTTCGAACGTATCGAAATAGTAACCCGTCGTCGTATGATCGAGGTCGAACTCTTCTTTTTGGCGAAGGCCTCAGGCCTTAAAGGGTGTTATTTCGAACTTATCGAAATAGTCACCCGTCGTCGTTCGATAGAGGTTGAAATCTTCTTTTTTGCTAAGGCCCTTGGCCTTAAAGGGTGTTATTTCGAACTTAACGAAATAGTAATCCATCGTCGTTCGATCGAGGTCGAACTCTTCTTTTTGGCGAAGGCCCCTGGCCTTAAAGGATTGTTATTTCGAACTTATCGAAATAGTAACCCGTCGTCTTTCGATCGAGGTTGAACTCATCTTTTAGGCGAAGGCCCCTGGCCTTAAAGGGTGTTATTTCGAACTTATCTAAATAGTAACCCGTCGTCGTATGATAGAGGTTGAACTCTTTTTTTTGCGAAGGCCCTTGGCCTTAAAGGGTGTTATTTCGAACATATCGAAATAGTAATCCATCGTCGTTCGATCGAGGTCGAACTCTTCTTTTTGGCGAAGGCCCCTGGCCTTCAAGGGTGTTATTTCGAACTTATCGAAATAGTAACCCGTCGTCGTTCGATCGAGGTCGAACTCTTCTTTTTGGCGAAGGCCCCTGGCCTTAAAGGGTGTTATTTCGAACTTATCGAAATAGTAACCCGTCGTCGTTCGATCGAGGTCGAACTTTTCTTTTTGGCGAAGGCCCCTGGCCTTAAAGGGTGTTATTTCGAACTTATCGAAATAGTAACCCGTCGTCGTTTGATCGAGGTCGAACACTTCTTTTTGGCAAAGGCCCCTGGTCTTAAAGGGTGTTATTTCTAATTTATCGAAATAGTAACTCGTCATCGTTCGATCGAGGTCGAACTCTTCTTTTTGGCAAAGGCCCCTAGCCTTTAAGGGTGTTATTTCAAACTTATCAAAATAGTAACCCATCGCCGTTCGATCGAGGTCAAACTCTTCTTTTTGGCGAAGGCCCCTAGCCTTTAAGGGTGTTATTTCGAACTTATCAAAATAGTAACCCATCGTCGTTCGATCGAGGTCGAACTCTTCTTTTTGGCGAAGGCCACTGGCCTTCAAGGGTGTTATTTCGAACTTATCGAAATAGTAACTCCTCGTCGTTCGATCGAGGTCGAACTCTTCTTTTTGGCGAAAGCCCCTGGCCTTAAAGGGTGTTATTTTGAACTTATCGAAATAGTAACCCGTCGTCGTATGATCGAGGTCGAACTCTTCTTTTTAGCGAAGGCCTCAGGCCTTAAAGGGTGTTATTTCGAACTTATCGGAATAGTCACCCGTTGTCTTTCGATAGAGGTTGAACTCTTCTTTTTTGCTAAGGCCCTTGGCCTTAAAGGGTGTTATTTCGAACTTAACGAAATAGTAATCCATCGTCGTTCGATCGAGGTCAAACTCTTCTTTTTGGCGAAGGCCCCTGGCCTTAAAGGATTGCTATTTCGAACTTATCGAAATAGTAACCCGTCGTCTTTCGATCGAGGTTGAACTCTTCTTTTAGGCGAAGGCCCCTGGCCTTAAAGGGTGTTATTTCGAACTTATCTAAATAGTAACCCGTGGTCGTATGATAGAGGTTGAACTCTTCTTTTTTGCGAAGGCCCTTGGCCTTAAAGGTTGTTATTTCGAACTTATCGAAATAGTAACCCGTCGTCGTATGATCGAGGTCGAACTCTTCTTTTTGGCGAAGGCCTCTGGCCTTAAAGGGTGTTATTTCGAACTTATCGAAATAGTCACCCGTCGTCGTTCGATAGAGGTTGAACTCTTCTTTTTGCGAAGGCCCTTGGCCTTAATGGGTGTTATTTCAAACTTATCGAAATAGTAATCCATCGTCGTTCGATCGAGATCGAACTCTTCTTTTTGGCGAAAGCCCCTGGCCTTAAAGGGTGTTATTTCGAACTTATCGAAATAATAATCCATCGTCGTTTGATCGAGGTCGAACTCTTCTTTTTAGCGAAGGCCCCTGGCCTTAAAGGGTGTTATTTCGAACTTATCGAAATAGTAACTCGTCGTCATATGATAGAGGTTGAACTATTCTTTTTTGCGAAGGCCCTTGGCCTTAAAGGGTGTTATTTCGAACATATCGAAATAGTTATCCATTGTCGTTCGATCGAGGTCGAACTCTTCTTTTTGGCGAAGGCCCTTGGCCTTAAAATCTGTTATTTCAAACTTATCGAAATAGAAACCCGTCGTCGTATGATCGAGGTGGAACTCTTCTTTTTGGCGTAGGCCTCTGGCCTTAAAGGGTGTTATTTCTAACTTATCGAAATAGTCACCCGTCGTCGTTTGATAGAGGTTAAACTCTTCTTTTTGCGAAGGCCCTTGGCCTTAAAGGGTGTTATTTCGAACTTATCAAAATAGTAACCCATCGTCGTTCGATCGAGGTCGAACTCTTCTTTTGGCGAAGGCCCCTGGCCTTCAAGGGTGTTATTTCGAACTTATCGAAATAGTAACCCGTCGTCGTTCGATCGAGGTCGAACTCTTCTTTTGGCGAAGGCCCCTGGCCTTAAAGGGTGTTATTTCGAACTTATCGAAATAGTATCCCGTCGTCGTTCGATCGAGGTCGAACTCTTCTTTTGGCGAAGGCCCCTGGCCTTAAAGGGTGTTATTTCGAACTTATCGAAATAGTAACCCGTCGTCGTTTGATCGAGCTCGAACACTTCTTTTTGGCAAAGGCCCCTGGTCTTAAAGGGTGTTATTTCTAATTTATCGAAATAGTAACTCGTCATCGTTCGATCGAGGTCGAACTCTTCTTTTTGGCAAAGGACCCTAGCCTTTAAGGGTGTTATTTCAAACTTATCAAAATAGTAACCCATCGCCGTTCGATCGAGGTCAAACTCTTCTTTTTGGCGAAGGCCCCTAGCCTTTAAGGGTGTTATTTCGAACTTATCAAAATAGTAACCCATCGTCGTTCGATCGAGGTCGAACTCTTCTTTTTGGCGAAGGCCACTGGCCTTCAAGGGTGTTATTTCGAACTTATCGAAATAGTAACTCGTCGTCGTTCGATCGAGGTCGAACTCTTCTTTTTGGCGAAAGCCCCTGGCCTTAAAGGGTGTTATTTCAAACTTATCAAAATAGTAACACATCGCCGTTCGATCGAGGTCAAACTCTTCTTTTTGGCGAAGGCCCCTATCCTTTAAGGGTGTTATTTCGAACTTATCAAAATAGTAACCCATCGTCGTTCGAACGAGGTCGAACTCTTCTTTTTGGCGAAGGCCCCTGGCCTTAAAGGGTGTTATTTCGAACTTATAGAAATAGTAACCCGTCGTCGTATGATCGAGGTCGAACTCTTCTTTTTGCGAAGGCCCTTGGCCTTAAAGGGTGTTATTTCGAACGTATCGAAATAGCAATCCATCACCGTTCGATCGAGGTCAAACACTTCTTATTTGCGAAGGCCCCTGGCCTACAAGGGTGTTATTTCGAACTTATCGTAATAATAACCGTCTTCATTCGATCGAGGTCAAACGCTTCTTTTTGGCGATGGCCCCTGGCCTTCAAGCGTGTTATTTTGAACTTATCGAAATAGTAACCCATCGTCGTTCCATCGAGGTCGAACTCTTCATTTTGGCGAAGGCCCCTGTCCTTAAAGGTTGTTATTTCAAACTTATCGAAATAGTAACCCGTCGTCGTATGATCGAGGTCGAACTCTTCTTTTTGGCGAAGGCCTGTGGCCTTAAAGGGTGTTATTTCGAACTTATCCAAATAGTCACCCGTCGTCGTTCGATAGAGGTTGAACTATTCTTTCTTGCGAAGGCCCTTGGCCTTAAAGGGTGTTATTTCGAACATATCGAAATAGTTATCCATCGTCGTTCGATCGAGATCGAACTCTTCTTTTTGGCGAAGGCCCTTGTCCTTAAAGGTTGTTATTTCGAACGTATCGAAATAGTAACCCGTCGTCGTATGATCGAGGTCGAACTCTTCTTTTTGGCGAAGGCCTCAGGCCTTAAAGGGTGTTATATCGAACTTATCGAAATAGTCACCCGTCGTCGTTCGATAGAGGTTGAAATCTTCTTTTTTGCTAAGGCCCTTGGCCTTAAAGGGTGTTATTTCGAACTTAACGAAATAGTAATCCATCGTCGTTCGATCGAGGTCGAACTCTTCTTTTTGGCGAAGGCCCCTGGCCTTAAAGGATTGTTATTTCGAACTTATCGAAATAGTAACCCGTCGTCTTTCGATCGAGGTTGAACTCATCTTTTAGGCGAAGGCCCCTGGCCTTAAAGGGTGTTATTTCGAACTTATCTAAATAGTAACCCGTCGTCGTATGATAGAGGTTGAACTCTTTTTTTTGCGAAGGCCCTTGGCCTTAAAGGGTGTTATTTCGAACATATCGAAATAGTAATCCATCGTCGTTCGATCGAGGTCGAACTCTTCTTTTTGGCGAAGGCTCCTGGCCTTAAAGGGTGTTATTTCGAACTTATCGAAATAGTAACCCGTCGTCGTATGATCGAGGTCGAACTCTTCTTATTAGCGAAGGCCTCAGGCCTTAAAGGGTGTTATTTCGAACTTATCCAAATAGTCACCCGTCGTCGTTCAATAGAGGTTGAACTCTTCTTTTTTGCTAAGGCCCTTGGCCTTAAAGGGTGTTATTTCGAACATATCGAAATAGTTATCCATCGTCGTTCGATAGAGGTCAAACTCTTCTTTTTGGCGAAGGCCCTTGGCCTTAAAATCTGTTATTTCAACTTATCGAAATAGTAACTCGTCGTCATATGATAGAGGTTGAACTATTCTTTTTTGCGAAGGCCCTTGGCCTTAAAGGGTGTTATTTCGAACATATCGAAATAGTTATCCATTGTCGTTCGATCGAGGTCGAACTCTTCTTTTTGGCGAAGGCCCTTGTCCTTAAAATCTGTTATTTCAAACTTATCGAAATAGAAACACGTCGTCGTATGATCGAGGTGGAACTCTTCTTTTTGGCGTAGGCCTCTGGCCTTAAAGGGTGTTATTTCGAACTTATCGAAATAGTCACCCGTCGTCGTTTGATAGAGGTTAAACTCTTCTTTTTTGCGAAGGCCCTTGGCCTTAAAGGGTGTTATTTCGAACTTATCAAAATAGTAACCCATCGTCGTTCGATCGAGGTCGAACTCTTCTTTTTGGCGAAGGCCCCTGGCCTTCAAGGGTGTTATTTCGAACTTATCGAAATAGTAACCCGTCGTCGTTCGATCGAGGTCGAACTTTTCTTTTTGGCGAAGGCCCCTGGCCTTAAAGGGTGTTATTTCGAACTTATCGAAATAGTATCCCGTCGTCGTTCGATCGAGGTCGAACTCTTCTTTTTGGCGAAGGCCTGTGGCCTTAAAGGGTGTTATTTCGAACTTATCCAAATAGTCACCCGTCGTCGTTCGATAGAGGTTGAACTATTCTTTCTTGCGAAGGCCCTTGGCCTTAAAGGGTGTTATTTCGAACATATCGAAATAGTTATCCATCGTCGTTCGATCGAGATCGAACTCTTCTTTTTGGCGAAGGCCCTTGTCCTTAAAGGTTGTTATTTCGAACGTATCGAAATAGTAACCCGTCGTCGTATGATCGAGGTCGAACTCTTCTTTTTGGCGAAGGCCTCAGGCCTTAAAGGGTGTTATTTCGAACTTATCCAAATAGTCACCCGTCGTCGTTCGATAGAGGTTGAACTATTCTTTCTTGCGAAGGCCCTTGGCCTTAAAGGGTGTTATTTCGAACATATCGAAATAGTTATCCATCGTCGTTCGATCGAGATCGAACTCTTCTTTTTGGCGAAGGCCCTTGTCCTTAAAGGTTGTTATTTCGAACGTATCGAAATAGTAACCCGTCGTCGTATGATCGAGGTCGAACTCTTCTTTTTGGCGAAGGCCTCAGGCCTTAAAGGGTGTTATATCGAACTTATCGAAATAGTCACCCGTCGTCGTTCGATAGAGGTTGAAATCTTCTTTTTTGCTAAGGCCCTTGGCCTTAAAGGGTGTTATTTCGAACTTAACGAAATAGTAATCCATCGTCGTTCGATCGAGGTCGAACTCTTCTTTTTGGCGAAGGCCCCTGGCCTTAAAGGATTGTTATTTCGAACTTATCGAAATAGTAACCCGTCGTCTTTCGATCGAGGTTGAACTCATCTTTTAGGCGAAGGCCCCTGGCCTTAAAGGGTGTTATTTCGAACTTATCTAAATAGTAACCCGTCGTCGTATGATAGAGGTTGAACTCTTTTTTTTGCGAAGGCCCTTGGCCTTAAAGGGTGTTATTTCGAACATATCGAAATAGTAATCCATCGTCGTTCGATCGAGGTCGAACTCTTCTTTTTGGTGAAGGCTCCTGGCCTTAAAGGGTGTTATTTCGAACTTATCGAAATAGTAACCCGTCGTCGTATGATCGAGGTCGAACTCTTCTTATTAGCGAAGGCCTCAGGCCTTAAAGGGTGTTATTTCGAACTTATCCAAATAGTCACCCGTCGTCGTTCAATAGAGGTTGAACTCTTCTTTTTTGCTAAGGCCCTTGGCCTTAAAGGGTGTTATTTCGAACATATCGAAATAGTTATCCATCGTCGTTCGATAGAGGTCAAACTCTTCTTTTTGGCGAAGGCCCTTGGCCTTAAAATCTGTTATTTCAACTTATCGAAATAGTAACTCGTCGTCATATGATAGAGGTTGAACTATTCTTTTTTGCGAAGGCCCTTGGCCTTAAAGGGTGTTATTTCGAACATATCGAAATAGTTATCCATTGTCGTTCGATCGAGGTCGAACTCTTCTTTTTGGCGAAGGCCCTTGTCCTTAAAATCTGTTATTTCAAACTTATCGAAATAGAAACACGTCGTCGTATGATCGAGGTGGAACTCTTCTTTTTGGCGTAGGCCTCTGGCCTTAAAGGGTGTTATTTCGAACTTATCGAAATAGTCACCCGTCGTCGTTTGATAGAGGTTAAACTCTTCTTTTTTGCGAAGGCCCTTGGCCTTAAAGGGTGTTATTTCGAACTTATCAAAATAGTAACCCATCGTCGTTCGATCGAGGTCGAACTCTTCTTTTTGGCGAAGGCCCCTGGCCTTCAAGGGTGTTATTTCGAACTTATCGAAATAGTAACCCGTCGTCGTTCGATCGAGGTCGAACTTTTCTTTTTGGCGAAGGCCCCTGGCCTTAAAGGGTGTTATTTCGAACTTATCGAAATAGTATCCCGTCGTCGTTCGATCGAGGTCGAACTCTTCTTTTTGGCGAAGGCCTGTGGCCTTAAAGGGTGTTATTTCGAACTTATCCAAATAGTCACCCGTCGTCGTTCGATAGAGGTTGAACTATTCTTTCTTGCGAAGGCCCTTGGCCTTAAAGGGTGTTATTTCGAACATATCGAAATAGTTATCCATCGTCGTTCGATCGAGATCGAACTCTTCTTTTTGGCGAAGGCCCTTGTCCTTAAAGGTTGTTATTTCGAACGTATCGAAATAGTAACCCGTCGTCGTATGATCGAGGTCGAACTCTTCTTTTTGGCGAAGGCCTCAGGCCTTAAAGGGTGTTATTTCGAACTTATCGAAATAGTCACCCGTCGTCGTTCGATAGAGGTTGAAATCTTCTTTTTTGCTAAGGCCCTTGGCCTTAAAGGGTGTTATTTCGAACTTAACGAAATAGTAATCCATCGTCGTTCGATCGAGGTCGAACTCTTCTTTTTGGCGAAGGCCCCTGGCCTTAAAGGATTGTTATTTCGAACTTATCGAAATAGTAACCCGTCGTCTTTCGATCGAGGTTGAACTCATCTTTTAGGCGAAGGCCCCTGGCCTTAAAGGGTGTTATTTCGAACTTATCTAAATAGTAACCCGTCGTCGTATGATAGAGGTTGAACTCTTTTTTTTTGCGAAGGCCCTTGGCCTTAAAGGGTGTTATTTCGAACATATCGAAATAGTAATCCATCGTCGTTCGATCGAGGTCGAACTCTTCTTTTGGCGAAGGCCCCTGGCCTTCAAGGGTGTTATTTCGAACTTATCGAAATAGTAACCCGTCGTCGTTCGATCGAGGTCGAACTCTTCTTTTGGCGAAGGCCCTTGGCCTTAAAATCTGTTATTTCAAACTTATCGAAATAGAAACACGTCGTCGTATGATCGAGGTGGAACTCTTCTTTTTGGCGTAGGCCTCTGGCCTTAAAGGGTGTTATTTCGAACTTATCGAAATAGTCACCCGTCGTCGTTTGATAGAGGTTAAACTCTTCTTTTTGCGAAGGCCCTTGGCCTTAAAGGGTGTTATTTCGAACTTATCAAAATAGTAACCCATCGTCGTTCGATCGAGGTCGAACTCTTCTTTTTGGCGAAGGCCCCTGGCCTTCAAGGGTGTTATTTCGAACTTATCGAAATAGTAACCCGTCGTCGTTCGATCGAGGTCGAACTTTTCTTTTTGGCGAAGGCCCCTGGCCTTAAAGGGTGTTATTTCAAACTTATCGAAATAGAAACACGTCGTCGTATGATCGAGGTGGAACTCTTCTTTTTGGCGTAGGCCTCTGGCCTTAAAGGGTGTTATTTCGAACTTATCGAAATAGTCACCCGTCGTCGTTTGATAGAGGTTAAACTCTTCTTTTTTGCGAAGGCCCTTGGCCTTAAAGGGTGTTATTTCGAACTTATCAAAATAGTAACCCATCGTCGTTCGATCGAGGTCGAACTCTTCTTTTTGGCGAAGGCCCCTGGCCTTCAAGGGTGTTATTTCGAACTTATCGAAATAGTAACCCGTCGTCGTTCGATCGAGGTCGAACTTTTCTTTTTGGCGAAGGCCCCTGGCCTTAAAGGGTGTTATTTCGAACTTATCGAAATAGTATCCCGTCGTCGTTCGATCGAGGTCGAACTCTTCTTTTTGGCGAAGGCCTGTGGCCTTAAAGGGTGTTATTTCGAACTTATCCAAATAGTCACCCGTCGTCGTTCGATAGAGGTTGAACTATTCTTTCTTGCGAAGGCCCTTGGCCTTAAAGGGTGTTATTTCGAACATATCGAAATAGTTATCCATCGTCGTTCGATCGAGATCGAACTCTTCTTTTTGGCGAAGGCCCTTGTCCTTAAAGGTTGTTATTTCGAACGTATCGAAATAGTAACCCGTCGTCGTATGATCGAGGTCGAACTCTTCTTTTTGGCGAAGGCCTCAGGCCTTAAAGGGTGTTATTTCGAACTTATCCAAATAGTCACCCGTCGTCGTTCGATAGAGGTTGAACTATTCTTTCTTGCGAAGGCCCTTGGCCTTAAAGGGTGTTATTTCGAACATATCGAAATAGTTATCCATCGTCGTTCGATCGAGATCGAACTCTTCTTTTTGGCGAAGGCCCTTGTCCTTAAAGGTTGTTATTTCGAACGTATCGAAATAGTAACCCGTCGTCGTATGATCGAGGTCGAACTCTTCTTTTTGGCGAAGGCCTCAGGCCTTAAAGGGTGTTATATCGAACTTATCGAAATAGTCACCCGTCGTCGTTCGATAGAGGTTGAAATCTTCTTTTTTGCTAAGGCCCTTGGCCTTAAAGGGTGTTATTTCGAACTTAACGAAATAGTAATCCATCGTCGTTCGATCGAGGTCGAACTCTTCTTTTTGGCGAAGGCCCCTGGCCTTAAAGGATTGTTATTTCGAACTTATCGAAATAGTAACCCGTCGTCTTTCGATCGAGGTTGAACTCATCTTTTAGGCGAAGGCCCCTGGCCTTAAAGGGTGTTATTTCGAACTTATCTAAATAGTAACCCGTCGTCGTATGATAGAGGTTGAACTCTTTTTTTTGCGAAGGCCCTTGGCCTTAAAGGGTGTTATTTCGAACATATCGAAATAGTAATCCATCGTCGTTCGATCGAGGTCGAACTCTTCTTTTTGGCGAAGGCTCCTGGCCTTAAAGGGTGTTATTTCGAACTTATCGAAATAGTAACCCGTCGTCGTATGATCGAGGTCGAACTCTTCTTATTAGCGAAGGCCTCAGGCCTTAAAGGGTGTTATTTCGAACTTATCCAAATAGTCACCCGTCGTCGTTCAATAGAGGTTGAACTCTTCTTTTTTGCTAAGGCCCTTGGCCTTAAAGGGTGTTATTTCGAACATATCGAAATAGTTATCCATCGTCGTTCGATAGAGGTCAAACTCTTCTTTTTGGCGAAGGCCCTTGGCCTTAAAATCTGTTATTTCAACTTATCGAAATAGTAACTCGTCGTCATATGATAGAGGTTGAACTATTCTTTTTTGCGAAGGTCCTTGGCCTTAAAGGGTGTTATTTCGAACATATCGAAATAGTTATCCATTGTCGTTCGATCGAGGTCGAACTCTTCTTTTTGGCGAAGGCCCTTGTCCTTAAAATCTGTTATTTCAAACTTATCGAAATAGAAACACGTCGTCGTATGATCGAGGTGGAACTCTTCTTTTTGGCGTAGGCCTCTGGCCTTAAAGGGTGTTATTTCGAACTTATCGAAATAGTCACCCGTCGTCGTTTGATAGAGGTTAAACTCTTCTTTTTTGCGAAGGCCCTTGGCCTTAAAGGGTGTTATTTCGAACTTATCAAAATAGTAACCCATCGTCGTTCGATCGAGGTCGAACTCTTCTTTTTGGCGAAGGCCCCTGGCCTTCAAGGGTGTTATTTCGAACTTATCGAAATAGTAACCCGTCGTCGTTCGATCGAGGTCGAACTTTTCTTTTTGGCGAAGGCCCCTGGCCTTAAAGGGTGTTATTTCGAACTTATCGAAATAGTATCCCGTCGTCGTTCGATCGAGGTCGAACTCTTCTTTTTGGCGAAGGCCTGTGGCCTTAAAGGGTGTTATTTCGAACTTATCCAAATAGTCACCCGTCGTCGTTCGATAGAGGTTGAACTATTCTTTCTTGCGAAGGCCCTTGGCCTTAAAGGGTGTTATTTCGAACATATCGAAATAGTTATCCATCGTCGTTCGATCGAGATCGAACTCTTCTTTTTGGCGAAGGCCCTTGTCCTTAAAGGTTGTTATTTCGAACGTATCGAAATAGTAACCCGTCGTCGTATGATCGAGGTCGAACTCTTCTTTTTGGCGAAGGCCTCAGGCCTTAAAGGGTGTTATTTCGAACTTATCGAAATAGTCACCCGTCGTCGTTCGATAGAGGTTGAAATCTTCTTTTTTGCTAAGGCCCTTGGCCTTAAAGGGTGTTATTTCGAACTTAACGAAATAGTAATCCATCGTCGTTCGATCGAGGTCGAACTCTTCTTTTTGGCGAAGGCCCCTGGCCTTAAAGGATTGTTATTTCGAACTTATCGAAATAGTAACCCGTCGTCTTTCGATCGAGGTTGAACTCATCTTTTAGGCGAAGGCCCCTGGCCTTAAAGGGTGTTATTTCGAACTTATCTAAATAGTAACCCGTCGTCGTATGATAGAGGTTGAACTCTTTTTTTTTGCGAAGGCCCTTGGCCTTAAAGGGTGTTATTTCGAACATATCGAAATAGTAATCCATCGTCGTTCGATCGAGGTCGAACTCTTCTTTTTGGCGAAGGCCCCTGGCCTTCAAGGGTGTTATTTCGAACTTATCGAAATAGTAACCCGTCGTCGTTCGATCGAGGTCGAACTCTTCTTTTTGGCGAAGGCCCTTGGCCTTAAAATCTGTTATTTCAAACTTATCGAAATAGAAACACGTCGTCGTATGATCGAGGTGGAACTCTTCTTTTTGGCGTAGGCCTCTGGCCTTAAAGGGTGTTATTTCGAACTTATCGAAATAGTCACCCGTCGTCGTTTGATAGAGGTTAAACTCTTCTTTTTGCGAAGGCCCTTGGCCTTAAAGGGTGTTATTTCGAACTTATCAAAATAGTAACCCATCGTCGTTCGATCGAGGTCGAACTCTTCTTTTTGGCGAAGGCCCCTGGCCTTCAAGGGTGTTATTTCGAACTTATCGAAATAGTAACCCGTCGTCGTTCGATCGAGGTCGAACTTTTCTTTTTGGCGAAGGCCCCTGGCCTTAAAGGGTGTTATTTCGAACTTATCGAAATAGTATCCCGTCGTCGTTCGATCGAGGTCGAACTCTTCTTTTTGGCGAAGGCCCCTGGCCTTAAAGGGTGTTATTTCGAACTTATCGAAATAGTAACCCGTCGTCGTTTGATCGAGGTCGAACACTTCTTTTTGGCAAAGGCCCCTGGTCTTAAAGGGTGTTATTTCTAATTTATCGAAATAGTAACTCGTCATCGTTCGATCGAGGTCGAACTCTTCTTTTTGGCAAAGGCCCCTAGCCTTTAAGGGTGTTATTTCAAACTTATCAAAATAGTAACACATCGCCGTTCGATCGAGGTCAAACTCTTCTTTTTGGCGAAGGCCCCTATCCTTTAAGGGTGTTATTTCGAACTTATCAAAATAGTAACCCATCGTCGTTCGAACGAGGTCGAACTCTTCTTTTTGGCGAAGGCCCCTGGCCTTAAAGGGTGTTATTTCGAACTTATAGAAATAGTAACCCGTCGTCGTATGATCGAGGTCGAACTCTTCTTTTTGCGAAGGCCCTTGGCCTTAAAGGGTGTTATTTCGAACGTATCGAAATAGCAATCCATCACCGTTCGATCGAGGTCAAACACTTCTTATTTGCGAAGGCCCCTGGCCTACAAGGGTGTTATTTCGAACTTATCGTAATAATAATCGTCTTCATTCGATCGAGGTCAAACGCTTCTTTTTGGCGATGGCCCCTGGCCTTCAAGCGTGTTATTTTGAACTTATCGAAATAGTAACCCATCGTCGTTCCATCGAGGTCGAACTCTTCATTTTGGCGAAGACCCCTGTCCTTAAAGGTTGTTATTTCAAACTTATCGAAATAGTAACCCGTCGTCGTATGATCGAGGTCGAACTCTTCTTTTTGGCGAAGGCCTGTGGCCTTAAAGGGTGTTATTTCGAACTTATCCAAATAGTCACCCGTCGTCGTTCGATAGAGGTTGAACTATTCTTTCTTGCGAAGGCCCTTGGCCTTAAAGGGTGTTATTTCGAACATATCGAAATAGTTATCCATCGTCGTTCGATCGAGATCGAACTCTTCTTTTTGGCGAAGGCCCTTGTCCTTAAAGGTTGTTATTTCGAACGTATCGAAATAGTAACCCGTCGTCGTATGATCGAGGTCGAACTCTTCTTTTTGGCGAAGGCCTCAGGCCTTAAAGGGTGTTATTTCGAACTTATCGAAATAGTCACCCGTCGTCGTTCGATAGAGGTTGAAATCTTCTTTTTTGCTAAGGCCCTTGGCCTTAAAGGGTGTTATTTCGAACTTAACGAAATAGTAATCCATCGTCGTTCGATCGAGGTCGAACTCTTCTTTTTGGCGAAGGCCCCTGGCCTTAAAGGATTGTTATTTCGAACTTATCGAAATAGTAACCCGTCGTCTTTCGATCGAGGTTGAACTCATCTTTTAGGCGAAGGCCCCTGGCCTTAAAGGGTGTTATTTCGAACTTATCTAAATAGTAACCCGTCGTCGTATGATAGAGGTTGAACTCTTTTTTTTGCGAAGGCCCTTGGCCTTAAAGGGTGTTATTTCGAACATATCGAAATAGTAATCCATCGTCGTTCGATCGAGGTCGAACTCTTCTTTTTGGCGAAGGCTCCTGGCCTTAAAGGGTGTTATTTCGAACTTATCGAAATAGTAACCCGTCGTCGTATGATCGAGGTCGAACTCTTCTTATTAGCGAAGGCCTCAGGCCTTAAAGGGTGTTATTTCGAACTTATCCAAATAGTCACCCGTCGTCGTTCAATAGAGGTTGAACTCTTCTTTTTTGCTAAGGCCCTTGGCCTTAAAGGGTGTTATTTCGAACATATCGAAATAGTTATCCATCGTCGTTCGATAGAGGTCAAACTCTTCTTTTTGGCGAAGGCCCTTGGCCTTAAAATCTGTTATTTCAACTTATCGAAATAGTAACTCGTCGTCATATGATAGAGGTTGAACTATTCTTTTTTGCGAAGGCCCTTGGCCTTAAAGGGTGTTATTTCGAACATATCGAAATAGTTATCCATTGTCGTTCGATCGAGGTCGAACTCTTCTTTTTGGCGAAGGCCCTTGTCCTTAAAATCTGTTATTTCAAACTTATCGAAATAGAAACACGTCGTCGTATGATCGAGGTGGAACTCTTCTTTTTGGCGTAGGCCTCTGGCCTTAAAGGGTGTTATTTCGAACTTATCGAAATAGTCACCCGTCGTCGTTTGATAGAGGTTAAACTCTTCTTTTTTGCGAAGGCCCTTGGCCTTAAAGGGTGTTATTTCGAACTTATCAAAATAGTAACCCATCGTCGTTCGATCGAGGACGAACTCTTCTTTTTGGCGAAGGCCCCTGGCCTTCAAGGGTGTTATTTCAAACTTATCGAAATAGTAACCCGTCGTCGTTCGATCGAGGTCGAACTTTTCTTTTTGGCGAAGGCCCCTGGCCTTAAAGGGTGTTATTTCGAACTTATCGAAATAGTATCCCGTCGTCGTTCGATCGAGGTCGAACTCTTCTTTTTGGCGAAGGCCTGTGGCCTTAAAGGGTGTTATTTCGAACTTATCCAAATAGTCACCCGTCGTCGTTCGATAGAGGTTGAACTATTCTTTCTTGCGAAGGCCCTTGGCCTTAAAGGGTGTTATTTCGAACATATCGAAATAGTTATCCATCGTCGTTCGATCGAGATCGAACTCTTCTTTTTGGCGAAGGCCCTTGTCCTTAAAGGTTGTTATTTCGAACGTATCGAAATAGTAACCCGTCGTCGTATGATCGAGGTCGAACTCTTCTTTTTGGCGAAGGCCTCAGGCCTTAAAGGGTGTTATTTCGAACTTATCGAAATAGTCACCCGTCGTCGTTCGATAGAGGTTGAAATCTTCTTTTTTGCTAAGGCCCTTGGCCTTAAAGGGTGTTATTTCGAACTTAACGAAATAGTAATCCATCGTCGTTCGATCGAGGTCGAACTCTTCTTTTTGGCGAAGGCCCCTGGCCTTAAAGGATTGTTATTTCGAACTTATCGAAATAGTAACCCGTCGTCTTTCGATCGAGGTTGAACTCATCTTTTAGGCGAAGGCCCCTGGCCTTAAAGGGTGTTATTTCGAACTTATCTAAATAGTAACCCGTCGTCGTATGATAGAGGTTGAACTCTTTTTTTTGCGAAGGCCCTTGGCCTTAAAGGGTGTTATTTCGAACATATCGAAATAGTAATCCATCGTCGTTCGATCGAGGTCGAACTCTTCTTTTTGGCGAAGGCCCCTGGCCTTCAAGGGTGTTATTTCGAACTTATCGAAATAGTAACCCGTCGTCGTTCGATCGAGGTCGAACTCTTCTTTTTGGCGAAGGCCCCTGGCCTTAAAGGGTGTTATTTCGAACTTATCGAAATAGTAACCCGTCGTCGTTCGATCGAGGTCGAACTCTTCTTTTTGGCGAAGGCCCCTGGCCTTAAAGGGTGTTATTTCGAACTTATCGAAATAGTAACCCGTCGTCGTTTGATCGAGGTCGAACACTTCTTTTTGGCAAAGGCCCCTGGTCTTAAAGGGTGTTATTTCTAATTTATCGAAATAGTAACTCGTCATCGTTCGATCGAGGTCGAACTCTTCTTTTTGGCAAAGGCCCCTAGCCTTTAAGGGTGTTATTTCAAACTTATCAAAATAGTAACCCATCGCCGTTCGATCGAGGTCAAACTCTTCTTTTTGGCGAAGGCCCCTAGCCTTTAAGGGTGTTATTTCGAACTTATCAAAATAGTAACCCATCGTCGTTCGATCGAGGTCGAACTCTTCTTTTTGGCGAAGGCCACTGGCCTTCAAGGGTGTTATTTCGAACTTATCGAAATAGTAACTCCTCGTCGTTCGATCGAGGTCGAACTCTTCTTTTTGGCGAAAGCCCCTGGCCTTAAAGGGTGTTATTTTGAACTTATCGAAATAGTAACCCGTCGTCGTATGATCGAGGTCGAACTCTTCTTTTTAGCGAAGGCCTCAGGCCTTAAAGGGTGTTATTTCGAACTTATCGGAATAGTCACCCGTTGTCTTTCGATAGAGGTTGAACTCTTCTTTTTTGCTAAGGCCCTTGGCCTTAAAGGGTGTTATTTCGAACTTAACGAAATAGTAATCCATCGTCGTTCGATCGAGGTCAAACTCTTCTTTTTGGCGAAGGCCCCTGGCCTTAAAGGATTGCTATTTCGAACTTATCGAAATAGTAACCCGTCGTCTTTCGATCGAGGTTGAACTCTTCTTTTAGGCGAAGGCCCCTGGCCTTAAAGGGTGTTATTTCGAACTTATCTAAATAGTAACCCGTGGTCGTATGATAGAGGTTGAACTCTTCTTTTTTGCGAAGGCCCTTGGCCTTAAAGGTTGTTATTTCGAACTTATCGAAATAGTAACCCGTCGTCGTATGATCGAGGTCGAACTCTTCTTTTTGGCGAAGGCCTCTGGCCTTAAAGGGTGTTATTTCGAACTTATCGAAATAGTCACCCGTCGTCGTTCGATAGAGGTTGAACTCTTCTTTTTGCGAAGGCCCTTGGCCTTAATGGGTGTTATTTCAAACTTATCGAAATAGTAATCCATCGTCGTTCGATCGAGATCGAACTCTTCTTTTTGGCGAAAGCCCCTGGCCTTAAAGGGTGTTATTTCGAACTTATCGAAATAATAATCCATCGTCGTTTGATCGAGGTCGAACTCTTCTTTTTAGCGAAGGCCCCTGGCCTTAAAGGGTGTTATTTCGAACTTATCGAAATAGTAACTCGTCGTCATATGATAGAGGTTGAACTATTCTTTTTTGCGAAGGCCCTTGGCCTTAAAGGGTGTTATTTCGAACATATCGAAATAGTTATCCATTGTCGTTCGATCGAGGTCGAACTCTTCTTTTTGGCGAAGGCCCTTGGCCTTAAAATCTGTTATTTCAAACTTATCGAAATAGAAACCCGTCGTCGTATGATCGAGGTGGAACTCTTCTTTTTGGCGTAGGCCTCTGGCCTTAAAGGGTGTTATTTCTAACTTATCGAAATAGTCACCCGTCGTCGTTTGATAGAGGTTAAACTCTTCTTTTTTGCGAAGGCCCTTGGCCTTAAAGGGTGTTATTTCGAACTTATCAAAATAGTAACCCATCGTCGTTCGATCGAGGTCGAACTCTTCTTTTTGGCGAAGGCCCCTGGCCTTCAAGGGTGTTATTTCGAACTTATCGAAATAGTAACCCGTCGTCGTTCGATCGAGGTCGAACTCTTCTTTTTGGCGAAGGCCCCTGGCCTTAAAGGGTGTTATTTCGAACTTATCGAAATAGTATCCCGTCGTCGTTCGATCGAGGTCGAACTCTTCTTTTTGGCGAAGGCCCCTGGCCTTAAAGGGTGTTATTTCGAACTTATCGAAATAGTAACCCGTCGTCGTTTGATCGAGGTCGAACACTTCTTTTTGGCAAAGGCCCCTGGTCTTAAAGGGTGTTATTTCTAATTTATCGAAATAGTAACTCGTCATCGTTCGATCGAGGTCGAACTCTTCTTTTTGGCAAAGGCCCCTAGCCTTTAAGGGTGTTATTTCAAACTTATCAAAATAGTAACCCATCGCCGTTCGATCGAGGTCAAACTCTTCTTTTTGGCGAAGGCCCCTAGCCTTTAAGGGTGTTATTTCGAACTTATCAAAATAGTAACCCATCGTCGTTCGATCGAGGTCGAACTCTTCTTTTTGGCGAAGGCCACTGGCCTTCAAGGGTGTTATTTCGAACTTATCGAAATAGTAACTCGTCGTCGTTCGATCGAGGTCGAACTCTTCTTTTTGGCGAAAGCCCCTGGCCTTAAAGGGTGTTATTTCGAACTTATCGAAATAGTAACCCGTCGTCGTATGATCGAGGTCGAACTCTTCTTTTTAGCGAAGGCCTCAGGCTTTAAAGGGTGTTATTTCGAACTTATCGGAATAGTCACCCGTTGTCTTTCGATAGAGGTTGAACTCTTCTTTTTTGCTAAGGCCCTTGGCCTTAAAGGGTGTTATTCCGAACATATCGAAATAGTTATCCATTGTCGTTCGATCGAGGTCGAACTCTTCTTTTTGGCGAAGGCCCTTGGCCTTAAAATCTGTTATTTCAAACTTATCGAAATAGAAACCCGTCGTCGTATGATCGAGGTGGAACTCTTCTTTTTGGCGTAGGCCTCTGGCCTTAAAGGGTGTTATTTCTAACTTATCGAAATAGTCACCCGTCGTCGTTTGATAGAGGTTAAACTCTTCTTTTTTGCGAAGGCCCTTGGCCTTAAAGGGTGTTATTTCGAACTTATCAAAATAGTAACCCATCGTCGTTCGATCGAGGTCGAACTCTTCTTTTTGGCGAAGGCCCCTGGCCTTCAGGGTGTTATTTCGAACTTATCGAAATAGTAACCCGTCGTCGTTCGATCGAGGTCGAACTCTTCTTTTTGGCGAAGGCCCCTGGCCTTAAAGGGTGTTATTTCGAACTTATCGAAATAGTATCCCGTCGTCGTTCGATCGAGGTCGAACTCTTCTTTTTGGCGAAGGCCCCTGGCCTTAAAGGGTGTTATTTCGAACTTATCGAAATAGTAACCCGTCGTCGTTTGATCGAGGTCGAACACTTCTTTTTGGCAAAGGCCCCTGGTCTTAAAGGGTGTTATTTCTAATTTATCGAAATAGTAACTCGTCATCGTTCGATCGAGGTCGAACTCTTCTTTTTGGCAAAGGCCCCTAGCCTTTAAGGGTGTTATTTCAAACTTATCAAAATAGTAACCCATCGCCGTTCGATCGAGGTCAAACTCTTCTTTTTGGCGAAGGCCCCTAGCCTTTAAGGGTGTTATTTCGAACTTATCAAAATAGTAACCCATCGTCGTTCGATCGAGGTCGAACTCTTCTTTTTGGCGAAGGCCACTGGCCTTCAAGGGTGTTATTTCGAACTTATCGAAATAGTAACTCGTCGTCGTTCGATCGAGGTCGAACTCTTCTTTTTGGCGAAAGCCCCTGGCCTTAAAGGGTGTTATTTCGAACTTATCGAAATAGTAACCCGTCGTCGTATGATCGAGGTCGAACTCTTCTTTTTAGCGAAGGCCTCAGGCTTTAAAGGGTGTTATTTCGAACTTATCGGAATAGTCACCCGTTGTCTTTCGATAGAGGTTGAACTCTTCTTTTTTGCTAAGGCCCTTGGCCTTAAAGGGTGTTATTTCGAACTTAACGAAATAGTAATCCATCGTCGTTCGATCGAGGTCAAACTCTTCTTTTTGGCGAAGGCCCCTGGCCTTAAAGGATTGTTATTTCGAACTTATCGAAATAGTAACTCGTCGTCTTTCGATCGAGGTTGAACTCTTCTTTTAGGCGAAGGCCCCTGGCCTTAAAGGGTGTTATTTCGAACTTATCTAAATAGTAACCCGTCGTCGTATGATAGAGGTTGAACTCTTCTTTTTTGCGAAGGCCCTTGGCCTTAAAGGTTGTTATTTCGAATGTATCGAAATAGTAACCCGTCGTCGTATGATCGAGGTCGAACTCTTCTTTTTGGCGAAGGCCTCTGGCCTTAAAGGGTGTTATTTCGAATTTATCGAAATTGTCACCCGTCGTCGTTCGATAGAGGTTGAACTCTTCTTTTTGCGAAGGCCCTTGGCCTTAATGGGTGTTATTTCGAACTTATCGAAATAGTAATCCATCGTCGTTCGATCGAGATCGAACTCTTCTTTTTGGCGAAAGCCCCTGGCCTTAAAGGGTGTTATTTCGAACTTATCGAAATAGTAATCCATCGTCGTTTGATCGAGGTCGAACTCTTCTTTTTGGCGAAGGCCCCTGGCCTTAAAGGGTGTTATTTCGAACTTATCGAAATAGTAACTCGTCGTCATATGATAGAGGTTGAACTATTCTTTTTTGCGAAGGCCCTTGGCCTTAAAGGGTGTTATTTCGAACATATCGAAATAGTTATCCATTGTCGTTCGATCGAGGTCGAACTCTTCTTTTTGGCGAAGGCCCTTGGCCTTAAAATCTGTTATTTCAAACTTATCGAAATAGAAACCCGTCGTCGTATGATCGAGGTGGAACTCTTCTTTTTGGCGTAGGCCTCTGGCCTTAAAGGGTGTTATTTCGAACTTATCGAAATAGTCACCCGCCGTCGTTTGATAGAGGTTAAACTCTTCTTTTTTGCGAAGGCCCTTGGCCTTAAAGGGTGTTATTTCGAACTTATCAAAATAGTAACCCATCGTCGTTCGATCGAGGTCGAACTCTTCTTTTTGGAAAAGGCCCCTGGCCTTCAAGGGTGTTATTTCGAACTTATCGAAATAGTAACCCGTCGTCATTCGATCGAGGTCGAACTCTTCTTTTTGGCGAAGGCTCCTGGCCTTAAAAGGTGTTATTTCGAACTTATCGAAATAGTAACCCGTCGTTGTATGATCGAGGTCGAACTCTTCTTATTAGCGAAGGCCTCAGGCCTTAAAGGGTGTTATTTCGAACTTATCCAAATAGTCACCCGTCGTCGTTCAATAGAGGTTGAACTCTTCTTTTTTGCTAAGGCCCTTGGCCTTAAAGGGTGTTATTTCGAACATATCGAAATAGTTATCCATCGTCGTTCGATAGAGGTCAAACTCTTCTTTTTGGCGAAGGCCCTTGGCCTTAAAATCTGTTATTTCAACTTATCGAAATAGTAACTCGTCGTCATATGATAGAGGTTGAACTATTCTTTTTTGCGAAGGCCCTTGGCCTTAAAGGGTGTTATTTCGAACATATCGAAATAGTTATCCATTGTCGTTCGATCGAGGTCGAACTCTTCTTTTTGGCGAAGGCCCTTGGCCTTAAAATCTGTTATTTCAAACTTATCGAAATAGAAACACGTCGTCGTATGATCGAGGTGGAACTCTTCTTTTTGGCGTAGGCCTCTGGCCTTAAAGGGTGTTATTTCGAACTTATCGAAATAGTCACCCGTCGTCGTTTGATAGAGGTTAAACTCTTCTTTTTGCGAAGGCCCTTGGCCTTAAAGGGTGTTATTTCGAACTTATCAAAATAGTAACCCATCGTCGTTCGATCGAGGTCGAACTCTTCTTTTTGGCGAAGGCCCCTGGCCTTCAAGGGTGTTATTTCGAACTTATCGAAATAGTAACCCGTCGTCGTTCGATCGAGGTCGAACTTTTCTTTTTGGCGAAGGCCCCTGGCCTTAAAGGGTGTTATTTCGAACTTATCGAAATAGTATCCCGTCGTCGTTCGATCGAGGTCGAACTCTTCTTTTTGGCGAAGGCCCCTGGCCTTAAAGGGTGTTATTTCGAACTTATCGAAATAGTAACCCGTCGTCGTTTGATCGAGGTCGAACACTTCTTTTTGGCAAAGGCCCCTGGTCTTAAAGGGTGTTATTTCTAATTTATCGAAATAGTAACTCGTCATCGTTCGATCGAGGTCGAACTCTTCTTTTTGGCAAAGGACCCTAGCCTTTAAGGGTGTTATTTCAAACTTATCAAAATAGTAACACATCGCCGTTCGATCGAGGTCAAACTCTTCTTTTTGGCGAAGGCACCTAGCCTTTAAGGGTGTTATTTCGAACTTATCAAAATAGTAACCCATCGTCGTTCGATCGAGGTCGAACTCTTCTTTTTGGCGAAGGCCACTGGCCTTCAAGGGTGTTATTTCGAACTTATCGAAATAGTAACTCGTCGTCGTTCGATCGAGGTCGAACTCTTATTTTTGGCGAAAGCCCCTGGCCTTAAAGGGTGTTATTTCGAACTTATCGAAATAGTAACCCGTCGTCGTATGATCGAGGTCGAACTCTTCTTTTTAGCAAAGGCCTCAGGCCTTAAAGGGTGTTATTTCGAACTTATCGGAATAGTCACCCGTTGTCTTTCGATAGAGGTTGAACTCTTCTTTTTTGCTAAGGCCCTTGGCCTTAAAGGGTGTTATTTCGAACTTAACGAAATAGTAATCCATCGTCGTTCGATCGAGGTCAAACTCTTCTTTTTGGCGAAGGCCCCTGGCCTTAAAGGATTGTTATTTCGAACTTATCGAAATAGTAACCCGTCGTCTTTCGATCGAGGTTGAACTCTTCTTTTAGGCGAAGGCCCCTGGCCTTAAAGGGTGTTATTTCGAACTTATCTAAATAGTAACCCGTCGTCGTATGATAGAGGTTGAACTCTTCTTTTTTGCGAAGGCCCTTGGCCTTAAAGGTTGTTATTTCGAATGTATCGAAATAGTAACCCGTCGTCGTATGATCGAGGTCGAACTCTTCTTTTTGGTGAAGGCCTCTGGCCTTAAAGGGTGTTATTTCGAACTTATCGAAATAGTCACCCGTCGTCGTTCGATAGAGGTTGAACTCTTCTTTTTGCGAAGGCCCTTGGCCTTAATGGGTGTTATTTCGAACTTATCGAAATAGTAATCCATCGTCGTTCGATCGAGATCGAACTCTTCTTTTTGGCGAAAGCCCTTGGCCTTAAAGGGTGTTATTTCGAACTTATCAAAATAGTAATCCATCGTCGTTTGATCGAGGTCGAACTCTTCTTTTTGGCGAAGACCCCTGGCCTTAAAGGGTGTTATTTCGAACTTATCGAAATAGTAACTCGTCGTCATATGATAGAGGTTGAACAATTCTTTTTTTGCGAAGGCCCTTGGCCTTAAAGGGTGTTATTTCGAACATATCGAAATAGTTATCCATTGTCGTTCGATCGAGGTCGAACTCTTCTTTTTGGCGAAGGCCCTTGGCCTTAAAATCTGTTATTTCAAACTTATCGAAATAGAAACCCGTCGTCGTATGATCGAGGTGGAACTCTTCTTTTTGGCGTAGGCCTCTGGCCTTAAAGGGTGTTATTTCGAACTTATCGAAATAGTCACCCGTCGTCGTTTGATAGAGGTTAAACTCTTCTTTTTTGCGAAGGCCCTTGGCCTTAAAGGGTGTTATTTCGAACTTATCAAAATAGTAACCCATCGTCGTTCGATCGAGGTCGAACTCTTCTTTTTGGAAAAGGCCCCTGGCCTTCAAGGGTGTTATTTCGAACTTATCGAAATAGTAACCCGTCGTCGTTCGATCGAGGTCGAACTCTTCTTTTTGGCGAAGGCTCCTGGCCTTAAAGGGTGTTATTTCGAACTTATCGAAATAGTAACCCGTCGTCGTATGATCGAGGTCGAACTCTTCTTTTTAGCGAAGGCCTCAGGCCTTAAAGGGTGTTATTTCGAACTTATCCAAATAGTCACCCGTCGTCGTTCGATAGAGGTTGAACTCTTCTTTTTTGCTAAGGCCCTTGGCCTTAAAGGGTGTTATTTCGAACATATCGAAATAGTTATCCATCGTCGTTCGATAGAGGTCAAACTCTTCTTTTTGGCGAAGGCCCTTGGCCTTAAAATCTGTTATTTCAAACTTATCGAAATAGTAACTCGTCGTCATATGATAGAGGTTGAACTATTCTTTTTTGCGAAGGCCCTTGGCCTTAAAGGGTGTTATTTCGAACATATCGAAATAGTTATCCATTGTCGTTCGATCGAGGTCGAACTCTTCTTTTTGGCGAAGGCCCTTGGCCTTAAAATCTGTTATTTCAAACTTATCGAAATAGAAACCCGTCGTCGTATGATCGAGGTGGAACTCTTCTTTTTGGCGTAGGCCTCTGGCCTTAAAGGGTGTTATTTCGAACTTATCGAAATAGTCACCCGTCGTCGTTTGATAGAGGTTAAACTCTTCTTTTTGCGAAGGCCCTTGGCCTTAAAGGGTGTTATTTCGAACTTATCAAAATAGTAACCCATCGTCGTTCGATCGAGGTCGAACTCTTCTTTTGGCGAAGGCCCCTGGCCTTCAAGGGTGTTATTTCGAACTTATCGAAATAGTAACCCGTCGTCGTTCGATCGAGGTCGAACTGTTCTTTTTGGCGAAGGCCCCTGGCCTTAAAGGGTGTTATTTCAAACTTATCGAAATAGTATCCCGTCGTCGTTCGATCGAGGTCGAACTCTTCTTTTTGGCGAAGGCCCCTGGCCTTAAAGGGTGTTATTTCGAACTTATCGAAATAGTAACCCGTCGTCGTTTGATCGAGGTCGAACACTTCTTTTTGGCAAAGGCCCCTGGTCTTAAAGGGTGTTATTTCTAATTTATCGAAATAGTAACTCGTCATCGTTCGATCGAGGTCGAACTCTTCTTTTTGGCAAAGGCCCCTAGCCTTTAAGGGTGTTATTTCAAACTTATCAAAATAGTAACCCGTCGTTGTTCGATCGAGGTCAAACTCTTCTTTTTGGCGAAGGCCCCTAGCCTTTAAGGGTGTTATTTCGAACTTATCAAAATAGTAACCCATCGTCGTTCGATCGAGGTCGAACTCTTCTTTTTGGCGAAGGCCCCTGGCCTTCAAGGGTGTTATTTCGAACTTATCGAAATAGTAACCCGTCGTCGTTCGATCGAGGTCGAACTTTTCTTTTTGGCGAAGGCCCCTGGCCTTAAAGGGTGTTATTTCGAACTTATCGAAATAGTATCCCGTCGTCGTTCGATCGAGGTCGAACTCTTCTTTTTGGCGAAGGCCCCTGGCCTTAAAGGGTGTTATTTCGAACTTATCGAAATAGTAACCCGTCGTCGTTTGATCGAGGTCGAACACTTCTTTTTGGCAAAGGCCCCTGGTCTTAAAGGGTGTTATTTCTAATTTATCGAAATAGTAACTCGTCATCGTTCGATCGAGGTCGAACTCTTCTTTTTGGCAAAAGCCCCTAGCCTTTAAGGGTGTTATTTCAAACTTATCAAAATAGTAACCCATCGCCGTTCGATCGAGGTCAAACTCTTCTTTTTGGCGAAGGCACCTAGCCTTTAAGGGTGTTATTTCGAACTTATCAAAATAGTAACCCATCGTCGTTCGATCGAGGTCGAACTCTTCTTTTTGGCGAAGGCCACTAGCCTTCAAGGGTGTTATTTCGAACTTATCGAAATAGTAACTCGTCGTCGTTCGATCGAGGTCGAACTCTTCTTTTTGGCGAAAGCCCCTGGCCTTAAAGGGTGTTATTTCAAACTTATCGAAATAGTAACCCGTCGTCGTATGATCGAGGTCGAACTCTTCTTTTTAGCAAAGGCCTCAGGCCTTAAAGGGTGTTATTTTGAACTTATCGGAATAGTCACCCGTTGTCTTTCGATAGAGGTTGAACTCTTCTTTTTTGCTAAGGCCCTTGGCCTTAAAGGGTGTTATTTCGAACTTAACGAAATAGTAATCCATCGTCGTTCGATCGAGGTCAAACTCTTCTTTTTGGCGAAGGCCCCTGGCCTTAAAGTATTGTTATTTCGAACTTATCGAAATAGTAACCCGTCGTCTTTCGATCGAGGTTGAACTCTTCTTTTAGGCGAAGGCCCTTGGCCTTAAAGGGTGTTATTTCGAACTTATCGAAATAGTAACCCATCGTCGTTCGATCGAGGTCGAACTCTTCTTTTTGGCGAAGGCCCCTGTCCTTAAAGGGTGTTATTTCGAACTTATCGAAATAGTAACCCGTCGTCGTATGATCGAGGTCGAACTCTTCTTTTTGGCGAAGGCCTCTGGCCTTAAAGGGTGTTATTTCGAACTTATCGAAATAGTCACCCGTCGTCGTTCGATAGAGGTTGAACTCTTCTTTTTGGCGAAGGCCCTTGGCCTTAATGGGTGTTATTTCGAACTTATCGAAATAGTAATCCATCGTCGTTCGATCGAGATCGAACTCTTCTTTTTGGCGAAAGCCCCTGGCCTTAAAGGGTGTTATTTTGAACTTATCGAAATAGTAATCCATCGTCGTTTGATCAAGGTCGAACTCTTCTTTTTGGCGAAGACCCCTGGCCTTAAAGGGTGTTATTTCGAACTTATCGAAATAGTAACTCGTCGTCATATGATAGAGGTTGAACTATTCTTTTTTGCGAAGGCCCTTGGCCTTAAAGGGTGTTATTTCGAACATATCGAAATAGTTATCCATTGTCGTTCGATCGAGGTCGAACTCTTCTTTTTGGCGAAGGCCCTTGGCCTTAAAATCTGTTATTTCAAACTTATCGAAATAGAAACCCGTCGTCGTATGATCGAGGTGGAACTCTTCTTTTTGGCGTAGGCCTCTGGCCTTAAAGGGTGTTATTTCGAACTTATCGAAATAGTCACCCGTCGTCGTTTGATAGAGGTTAAACTCTTCTTTTTGCGAAGGCCCTTGGCCTTAAAGGGTGTTATTTCGAACTTATCAAAATAGTAACCCATCGTCGTTCGATCGAGGTCGAACTCTTCTTTTTGGCGAAGGCCTCTAGCCTTAAAGGGTGTTATTTCGAACTTATCGAAATAGTAACCCGTCGTCGTTCGATCGAGGTCGAACTCTTCTTTTTGGCGAAGGCTCCTGGCCTTAAAGGGTGTTATTTCGAACTTATCGAAATAGTAACCCGTCGTCGTATGATCGAGGTCGAACTCTTCTTTTTAGCGAAGGCCTCAGGCCTTAAAGGGTGTTATTTCGAACTTATCCAAATAGTCACCCGTCGTCGTTCGATAGAGGTTGAACTCTTCTTTTTGCTAAGGCCCTTGGCCTTAAAGGGTGTTATTTCGAACATATCGAAATAGTTATCCATCGTCGTTCGATAGAGGTCAAACTCTTCTTTTTGGCGAAGGCCCTTGGCCTTAAAATCTGTTATTTCAAACTTATCGAAATAGTAACTCGTCGTCATATGATAGAGGTTGAACTATTCTTTTTTGCGAAGGCCCTTGGCCTTAAAGGGTGTTATTTCGAACATATCGAAATAGTTATCCATTGTCGTTCGATCGAGGTCGAACTCTTCTTTTTGGCGAAGGCCCTTGGCCTTAAAATCTGTTATTTCAAACTTATCGAAATAGAAACCCGTCGTCGTATGATCGAGGTGGAACTCTTCTTTTTGGCGTAGGCCTCTGGCCTTAAAGGGTGTTATTTCGAACTTATCGAAATAGTCACCCGTCGTCGTTTGATAGAGGTTAAACTCTTCTTTTTTGCGAAGGCCCTTGGCCTTAAAGGGTGTTATTTCGAACTTATCAAAATAGTAACCCATCGTCGTTCGATCGAGGTCAAAGTCTTCTTTTTGGCGAAGGCCCCTGGCCTTCAAGGGTGTTATTTCGAACTTATCGAAATAGTAACCCGTCGTCGTTCGATCGAGGTCGAACTTTTCTTTTTGGCGAAGGCCCCTGGCCTTAAAGGGTGTTATTTCGAACTTATCGAAATAGTATCCCGTCGTCGTTCGATCGAGGTCGAACTCTTCTTTTTGGCGAAGGCCCCTGGCCTTAAAGGGTGTTATTTCGAACTTATCGAAATAGTAACCCGTCGTCGTTTGATCGAGGTCGAACACTTCTTTTTGGCAAAGGCCCCTGGTCTTAAAGGGTGTTATTTCTAATTTATCGAAATAGTAACTCGTCATCGTTCGATCGAGGTCGAACTCTTCTTTTTGGCAAAGGACCCTAGCCTTTAAGGGTGTTATTTCAAACTTATCAAAATAGTAACCCATCGCCGTTCGATCGAGGTCAAACTCTTCTTTTTGGCGAAGGCCCCTAGCCTTTAAGGGTGTTATTTCGAACTTATCAAAATAGTAACCCATCGTCGTTCGATCGAGGTCGAACACTTCTTTTTGGCGAAGGCCACTGGCCTTCAAGGGTGTTATTTCGAACTTATCGAAATAGTAACTCGTCGTCGTTCGATCGAGGTCGAACTCTTCTTTTTGGCGAAAGCCCCTGGCCTTAAAGGGTGTTATTTCGAACTTATCGAAATAGTAACCCGTCGTCGTATGATCGAGGTCGAACTCTTCTTTTTAGCGAAGGCCTCAGGCCTTAAAGGGTGTTATTTCGAACTTATTGGAATAGTCACCCGTTGTCTTTCGATAGAGGTTGAACTCTTCTTTTTTGCTAAGGCCCTTGGCCTTAAAGGGTGTTATTTCGAACTTACCGAAATAGTAATCCATCGTCGTTCGATCGAGGTCAAACTCTTCTTTTTGGCGAAGGCCCCTGGCCTTAAAGGATTGTTATTTCGAACTTATCGAAATAGTAACCCGTCGTCTTTCGATCGAGGTTGAACTCTTCTTTTAGGCGAAGGCCCCTGGCCTTAAAGGGTGTTATTTTGAACTTATCTAAATAGTAACCCGTCGTCGTATGATAGAGGTTGAACTCTTCTTTTTGCGAAGGCCCTTGGCCTTAAAGGTTGTTATTTCGAATGTATCGAAATAGTAACCCGTCGTCGTATGATCGAGGTCGAACTCTTCTTTTGGCGAAGGCCTCTGGCCTTAAAGGGTGTTATTTCGAACTTATCGAAATAGTCACCCGTCGTCGTTCGATAGAGGTTGAACTCTTCTTTTTTGCTAAGGCCCTTGGCCTTAATGGGTGTTATTTCGAACTTATCGAAATAGTAATCCATCGTCGTTCGATCGAGATCGAACTCTTCTTTTTGGCGAAAGCCCCTGGCCTTAAAGGGTGTTATTTCGAACTTATCGAAATAGTAATCCATCGTCGTTTGATCGAGGTCGAACTCTTCTTTTTGGCGAAGGCCCCTGGCCTTAAAGGGTGTTATTTCGAACTTATCGAAATAGTAACTCGTCGTCATATGATAGAGGTTGAACTATTCTTTTTTGCGAAGGCCCTTGGCCTTAAAGGGTGTTATTTCGAACATATCGAAATAGTTATCCATTGTCGTTCGATCGAGGTCGAACTCTTCTTTTTGGCGAAGGCCCTTGGCCTTAAAATCTGTTATTTCAAACTTATCGAAATAGAAACCCGTCGTCGTATGATCGAGGTGGAACTCTTCTTTTTGGCGTAGGCCTCTGGCCTTAAAGGGTGTTATTTCGAACTTATCGAAATAGTCACCCGTCGTCGTTTGATAGAGGTTAAACTCTTCTTTTTTGCGAAGGCCCTTGGCCTTAAAGGGTGTTATTTCGAACTTATCAAAATAGTAACCCATCGTCGTTCGATCGAGGTCGAACTCTTCTTTTTGGAAAAGGCCCCTGGCCTTCAAGGGTGTTATTTCGAACTTATCAAAATAGTAACCCGTCGTCGTATGATCGAGGTCGAACTCTTCTTTTTGGCGAAGGCCTCTGGCCTTAAAGGGTGTTATTTCGAACTTATCGAAATAGTCACCCGTCGTCGTTCGATAGAGGTTGAACTCTTCTTTTTGGCTAAGGCCCTTGGCCTTAATGGGTGTTATTTCGAACTTATCGAAATAGTAATCCATCGTCGTTCGATCGAGATCGAACTCTTCTTTTTGGCGAAAGCCCCTGGCCTTAAAGGGTGTTATTTCGAACTTATCGAAATAGTAATCCATCGTCGTTTGATCGAGGTCGAACTCTTCTTTTTGGCGAAGGCCTCAGGCCTTAAAGGGTGTTATTTCGAACTTATCCAAATAGTCACCCGTCGTCGTTCGATAGAGGTTGAACTCTTCTTTTTTGCTAAGGCCCTTGGCCTTAAAGGGTGTTATTTCGAACATATCGAAATAGTTATCCATCGTCGTTCGATAGAGGTCAAACTCTTCTTTTTGGCGAAGGACCTTGGCCTTAAAATTTGTTATTTCAAACTTATCGAAATAGTAACCCCTCGTCGTATGATCGAGGTGGAACTCTTCTTTTTGGCGTAGGCCTCTGGCCTTAAAGGGTGTTATTTCGAACTTATCGAAATAGTCACCCGCCGTCGTTTGATAGAGGTTGAACTCTTCTTTTTTGCGAAGGCCCTTGGCCTTAAAGGGTGTTATTTCGAACTTATCAAAATAGTAACCCATCCTCGTTCGATTGAGGTCGAACTCTTCTTTTTGGCAAAGGCCCCTGGACTTCAAGGGTGTTATTTCGAACTTATCGAAATAGTAACCCGTCGTCGTATGATAGAGGTTGAACTCTTTTTTTTTGCGAAGGCCCTTGGCCTTAAAGGTTGTTATTTCGAATGTATCGAAATAGTAACCCGTCGTCGTATGATCGAGGTCGAACTCTTCTTTTTGGCGAAGGCCTCTGGCCTTAAAGGGTGTTATTTCGAACTTATCGAAATAGTCACCCGTCGTCGTTCGATAGAGGTTGAACTCTTCTTTTTTGCTAAGGCCCTTGGCCTTAATGGGTGTTATTTCGAACTTATCGAAATAGTAATCCATCGTCGTTCGATCGAGATCGAACTCTTCTTTTTGGCGAAAGCCCCTGGCCTTAAAGGGTGTTATTTCGAACTTATCGAAATAGTAATCCATCGTCGTTTGATCGAGGTCGAAAGCTTCTTTTTGGCGAAGGCCCCTGGCCTTAAAGGGTGTTATTTCGAACTTATCGAAATAGTAACTCGTCGTCATATGATAGAGGTTGAACTATTCTTTTTTGCGAAGGCCCTTGGCCTTAAAGGGTGTTATTTCGAACATATCGAAATAGTTATCCATTGTCGTTCGATCGAGGTCGAACTCTTCTTTTTGGCGAAGGCCCTTGGCCTTAAAATCTGTTATTTCAAACTTATCGAAATAGAAACCCGTCGTCGTATGATCGAGGTGGAACTCTTCTTTTTGGCGTAGGCCTCTGGCCTTAAAGGGTGTTATTTCGAACTTATCGAAATAGTCACCCGTCGTCGTTTGATAGAGGTTAAACTCTTCTTTTTTGCGAAGGCCCTTGGCCTTAAAGGGTGTTATTTCGAACTTATCAAAATAGTAACCCATCGTCGTTCGATCGAGGTCGAACTCTTCTTTTTGGAAAAGGCCCCTGGCCTTCAAGGGTGTTATTTCGAACTTATCGAAATAGTAACCCGTCGTCGTTCGATCGAGGTCGAACTCTTCTTTTTGGCGAAGGCTCCTGGCCTTAAAGGGTGTTATTTCGAACTTATCGAAATAGTAACCCGTCGTCGTATGATCGAGGTCGAACTCTTCTTTTTAGCGAAGGCCTCAGGCCTTAAAGGGTGTTATTTCGAACTTATCCAAATAGTCACCCGTCGTCGTTCGATAGAGGTTGAACTCTTCTTTTTTGCGAAGGCCCTTGGCCTTAAAGGGTGTTATTTCGAACATATCGAAATAGTTATCCATTGTCGTTCGATCGAGGTCGAACTCTTCTTTTTGGCGAAGGCCCTTGGCCTTAAAATCTGTTATTTCAAACTTATCGAAATAGAAACCCGTCGTCGTATGATCGAGGTGGAACTCTTCTTTTTGGCGTAGGCCTCTGGCCTTAAAGGGTGTTATTTCGAACTTATCGAAATAGTCACCCGTCGTCGTTTGATAGAGGTTAAACTCTTCTTTTTGCGAAGGCCCTTGGCCTTAAAGGGTGTTATTTCGAACTTATCAAAATAGTAACCCATCGTCGTTCGATCGAGGTCGAACTCTTCTTTTTGGAAAAGGCCCCTGGCCTTCAAGGGTGTTATTTCGAACTTATCGAAATAGTAACCCGTCGTCGTTCGATCGAGGTCGAACTCTTCTTTTGGCGAAGGCTCCTGGCCTTAAAGGGTGTTATTTCGAACTTATCGAAATAGTAACCCATCGTCGTATGATCGAGGTCGAACTCTTCTTTTTAGCGAAGGCCTCAGGCCTTAAAGGGTGTTATTTCGAACTTATCCAAATAGTCACCCGTCGTCGTTCGATCGAGGTTGAACTCTTCTTTTTTGCTAAGGCCCTTGGCCTTAAAGGGTGTTATTTCGAACATATCGAAATAGTTATCCATCGTCGTTCGATAGAGGTCAAACTCTTCTTTTTGGCGAAGGCCCTTGGCCTTAAAATCTGTTATTTCAAACTTATCGAAATAGTAACCCGTCGTCGTATGATCGAGGTGGAACTCTTCTTTTTGGCGTAGGCCTCTGGCCTTAAAGGGTGTTATTTCGAACTTATCGAAATAGTCACCCGTCGTCGTTTAATAGAGGTTTAACTCTTCTTTTTTGCGAAGGCCCTTGGCCTTAAAGGGTGTTATTTCGAACTTATCAAAATAGTAACCCATCCTCGTTCGATTGAGGTCGAACTCTTCTTTTTGGCAAAGGCCCCTGGACTTCAAGGGTGTTATTTCGAACTTATCGAAATAGTAACCCGTCGTCGTTCGATCGAGGTCGAACTCTTCTTTTTGGCGAAGGCTCCTGGCCTTAAAGGGTGTTATTTCGAACTTATCGAAATAGTAACCCGTCGTCGTATGATCGAGGTCGAACTCTTCTTTTTAGCGAAGGCCTCAGGCCTTAAAGGGTGTTATTTCGAACTTATCCAAATAGTCACCCGTCGTCGTTCGATAGAGGTTGAACTCTTCTTTTTTGCTAAGGCCCTTGGCCTTAAAGGGTGTTATTTCGAACATATCGAAATAGTTATCCATCGTCGTTCGATCGAGGTCGAACTCTTCTTTTTGGCGAAGGCCCTTGGCCTTAAAATCTGTTATTTCAAACTTATCGAAATAGAAACCCGTCATCGTATGATCGAGGTGGAACTCTTTTTTTTGGCGTAGGCCCTTGGCCTTAAAGGGTGTTATTTCAAACATATCGAAATAGTTATCCAACGTCGTTCGATCGAGGTCGAACTCTTCTTTTTGGCGAAGGCCCTTGGCTTTAAAATCTGTTATTTCAAACTTATCGAAATAGAAACCCGTCGTCGTATGATCGAGGTGGAACTCTTCTTTTTGGCGTAGGCCCCTGGCCTTAAAGGGTGTTATTTCGAACTTATCGAAATAGTAACTCGTCGTCATATGATAGAGGTTGAACTATTCTATTTTGCGAAGGCCCTTGGCCTTAAAGGGTGTTATTTCGAACATATCGAAATAGTTATCCATTGTCGTTCGATCGAGGTCGAACTCTTCTTTTTGGCGAAGGCCCTTGGCCTTAAAATCTGTTATTTCAAACTTATCGAAATAGAAACCCGTCGTCGTATGATCGAGGTGGAACTCTTCTTTTTGGCGTAGGCCTCTGGCCTTAAAGGGTGTTATTTCGAACTTATCGAAATAGTCACCCGTCGTCGTTTGATAGAGGTTAAACTCTTCTTTTTTGCGAAGGCCCTTGGCCTTAAAGGGTGTTATTTCGAACTTATCAAAATAGTAACCCATCGTCGTTCGATCGAGGTCGAACTCTTCTTTTTGGAAAAGGCCCCTGGCCTTCAAGGGTGTTATTTCGAACTTATCGAAATAGTAACCCGTCGTCGTTCGATCGAGGTCGAACTCTTCTTTTTGGCGAAGGCTCCTGGCCTTAAAGGGTGTTATTTCGAACTTATCGAAATAGTAACCCGTCGTCGTATGATCGAGGTCGAACTCTTCTTTTTAGCGAAGGCCTCAGGCCTTAAAGGGTGTTATTTCGAACTTATCCAAATAGTCACCTGTCGTCGTTCGATAGAGGTTGAACTCTTCTTTTTTGCTAAGGCCCTTGGCCTTAAAGGGTGTTATTTCGAACATATCGAAATAGTTATCCATCGTCGTTCGATAGAGGTCAAACTCTTCTTTTTGGCGAAGGCCCTTGGCCTTAAAATCTGTTATTTCAAACTTATCGAAATAGTAACCCGTCGTCGTATGATCGAGGTGGAACTCTTCTTTTTGGCGTAGGCCTCTGGCCTTAAAGGGTGCTATTTCGAACTTATCGAAATAGTCACCCGTCGTCGTTTGATAGAGGTTGAACTCTTCTTTTTTGCGAAGTCCCATGGCCTTAAAGGGTGTTATTTCGAACTTATCAAAATAGTAACCCATCCTCGTTCGATTGAGGTCGAACTCTTCTTTTTGGCAAAGGCCCCTGGACTTCAAGGGTGTTATTTCGAACTTATCGAAATAGTAACCCGTCGTCGTTCGATCGAGGTCGAACTCTTCTTTTTGGCGAAGGCTCCTGGCCTTAAAGGGTGTTATTTCGAACTTATCGAAATAGTAACCCGTCGTCGTATGATCGAGGTCGAACTCTTCTTTTTAGCGAAGGCCTCAGGCCTTAAAGGGTGTTATTTCGAACTTATCCAAATAGTCACCCGTCGTCGTTCGATAGAGGTTGAACTCTTCTTTTTTGCTAAGGCCCTTGGCCTTAAAGGGTGTTATTTCGAACATATCGAAATAGTTATCCATCGTCGTTCGATCGAGGTCGAACTCTTCTTTTTGGCGAAGGCCCTTGGCCTTAAAATCTGCTATTTCAAACTTATCGAAATAGAAACCCGTCGTCGTATGATCGAGGTGGAACTCTTCTTTTTGGCGTAGGCCCTTGGCCTTAAAGGGTGTTATTTCAAACATATCGAAATAGTTATCCATCGTCGTTCGATCGAGGTCGAACTCTTCTTTTTGGCGAAGGCCCTTGGCCTTAAAATCTGTTATTTCAAACTTATCGAAATAGAAACCCGTCGTCGTATGATCGAGGTGGAACTCTTCTTTTTGGCGTAGGCCTCTGGCCTTAAAGGGTGTTATTTCTAACTTATCGAAATAGTCACCCGTCGTCGTTTGATAGAGGTTGAACTCTTCTTTTTGCGAAGGCCCTTGGCCTTAAAGGGTGTTATTTCGAACTTATCGAAATAGTAACCCGTCGTCGTTCGATCGAGGTCGAACTCTTCTTTTTGGCGAAGGCTCCTGGCCTTAAAGGGTGTTATTTCGAACTTATCGAAATAGTAACCCGTCGTCGTATGATCGAGGTCGAACTCTTCTTTTTAGCGAAGGCCTCAGGCCTTAAAGGGTGTTATTTCGAACTTATCCAAATAGTCACCCGTCGTCGTTCGATAGAGGTTGAACTCTTCTTTTTTGCTAAGGCCCTTGGCCTTAAAGGGTGTTATTTCGAACATATCGAAATAGTTATCCATCGTCGTTCGATAGAGGTCAAACTCTTCTTTTTGGCGAAGGCCCTTGGCCTTAAAATCTGTTATTTCAAACTTATCGAAATAGTAACCCGTCGTCGTATGATCGAGGTGGAACTCTTCTTTTTGGCGTAGGCCTCTGGCCTTAAAGGGTGTTATTTCGAACTTATCGAAATAGTCACCCGTCGTCGTTTGATAGAGGTTGAACTCTTCTTTTTTGCGAAGGCCCTTGGCCTTAAAGGGTGTTATTTCGAACTTATCAAAATAGTAACCCATCGTCGTTCGATCGAGGTCGAACTCTTCTTTTTGGCAAAGGCCCCTGGACTTCAAGGGTGTTATTTCGAACTTATCGAAATAGTAACCCGTCGTCGTTCGATCGAGGTCGAACTCTTCTTTTTGGCGAAGGCTCCTGGCCTTAAAGGGTGTTATTTCGAACTTATCGAAATAGTAACCCGTCGTCGTATGATCGAGGTCGAACTCTTCTTTTTAGCGAAGGCCTCAGGCCTTAAAGGGTGTTATTTCGAACTTATCGAAATAGTCACCCGTCGTCGTTTGATAGAGGTTGAACTCTTCTTTTTTGCGAAGGCCCTTGGCTTTAAAGGGTGTTATTTCGAACTTATCAAAATAGTAACCCATCGTCGTTCGATCGAGGTCGAACTCTTCTTTTTGGCAAAGGCCCCTGGACTTCAAGGGTGTTATTTCGAACTTATCGAAATAGTAACCCGTCGTCGTTCGATCGAGGTCGAACTCTTCTTTTTGGCGAAGGCTCCTGGCCTTAAAGGGTGTTATTTCGAACTTATCGAAATAGTAACCCGTCGTCGTATGATCGAGGTCGAACTCTTCTTTTTAGCGAAGGCCTCAGGCCTTAAAGGGTGTTATTTCGAACTTATCCAAATAGTCACCCGTCGTCGTTCGATAGAGGTTGAACTCTTCTTTTTTGCTAAGGCCCTTGGCCTTAAAGGGTGTTATTTCGAACATATCGAAATAGTTATCCATCGTCGTTCGATCGAGGTCGAACTCTTCTTTTTGGCGAAGGCCCTTGGACTTAAAATGTGTTATTTCAAACTTATCGAAATAGTAACTCGTCGTCGTACGATCGAGGTGGAACTCTTCTTTTTGGCGTAGGCCCTTGGCCTTAAAGGGTGTTATTTCAAACATATCGAAATAGTTATCCATCGTCGTTCGATCGAGGTCGAACTCTTCTTTTTGGCGAAGGCCCTTGGCCTTAAAATCTGTTATTTCAAACTTATCGAAATAGAAACCCGTCGTCGTATGATCGAGGTGGAACTCTTCTTTTTGGCGTAGGCCTCTGGCCTTAAAGGGTGTTATTTCGAACTTATCGAAATAGTCACCCGTCGTCGTTTGATAGAGGTTGAACTCTTCTTTTTTGCGAAGGCCCTTGGCCTTAAAGGGTGTTATTTCGAACTTATCAAAATAGTAACCCATCGTCGTTCGATCGAGGTCGAACTCTTCTTTTTGGCAAAGGCCCCTGGCCTTCAAGGGTGTTATTTCGAACTTATCGAAATAGTAACCCGTCGTCGTTCGATCGAGGTCGAACTCTTCTTTTTGGCGAAGGCTCCTGGCCTTAAAGGGTGTTATTTCGAACTTATCGAAATAGTAACCCGTCGTCGTATGATCGAGGTCGAACTCTTCTTTTTAGCGAAGGCCTCAGGCCTTAAAGGGTGTTATTTCGAACTTATCCAAATAGTCACCCGTCGTCGTTCGATAGAGGTTGAACTCTTCTTTTTTGCTAAGGCCCTTGGCCTTAAAGGGTGTTATTTCGAACATATCGAAATAGTTATCCATCGTCGTTCGATAGAGGTCAAACTCTTCTTTTTGGCGAAGGCCCTTGGCCTTAAAATCTGTTATTTCAAACTTATCGAAATAGTAACCCGTCGTCGTATGATCGAGGTGGAACTCTTCTTTTTGGCGTAGGCCTCTGGCCTTAAAGGGTGTTATTTCGAACTTATCGAAATAGTCACCCGTCGTCGTTTGATAGAGGTTGAACTCTTCTTTTTTGCGAAGGCCCTTGGCCTTAAAGGGTGTTATTTCGAACTTATCAAAATAGTAACCCATCGTCGTTCGATCGAGGTCGAACTCTTCTTTTTGGCAAAGGCCCCTGGACTTCAAGGGTGTTATTTCGAACTTATCGAAATAGTAACCCGTCGTCGTTCGATCGAGGTCGAACTCTTCTTTTTGGCGAAGGCTCCTGGCCTTAAAGGGTGTTATTTCGAACTTATCGAAATAGTAACCCGTCGTCGTATGATCGAGGTCGAACTCTTCTTTTTAGCGAAGGCCTCAGGCCTTAAAGGGTGTTATTTCGAACTTATCGAAATAGTCACCCGTCGTCGTTTGATAGAGGTTGAACTCTTCTTTTTTGCGAAGGCCCTTGGCTTTAAAGGGTGTTATTTCGAACTTATCAAAATAGTAACCCATCGTCGTTCGATCGAGGTCGAACTCTTCTTTTTGGCAAAGGCCCCTGGACTTCAAGGGTGTTATTTCGAACTTATCGAAATAGTAACCCGTCGTCGTTCGATCGAGGTCGAACTCTTCTTTTTGGCGAAGGCTCCTGGCCTTAAAGGGTGTTATTTCGAACTTATCGAAATAGTAACCCGTCGTCGTATGATCGAGGTCGAACTCTTCTTTTTAGCGAAGGCCTCAGGCCTTAAAGGGTGTTATTTCGAACTTATCCAAATAGTCACCCGTCGTCGTTCGATAGAGGTTGAACTCTTCTTTTTTGCTAAGGCCCTTGGCCTTAAAGGGTGTTATTTCGAACATATCGAAATAGTTATCCATCGTCGTTCGATCGAGGTCGAACTCTTCTTTTTGGCGAAGGCCCTTGGACTTAAAATGTGTTATTTCAAACTTATCGAAATAGTAACTCGTCGTCGTACGATCGAGGTGGAACTCTTCTTTTTGGCGTAGGCCCTTGGCCTTAAAGGGTGTTATTTCAAACATATCGAAATAGTTATCCATCGTCGTTCGATCGAGGTCGAACTCTTCTTTTTGGCGAAGGCCCTTGGCCTTAAAATCTGTTATTTCAAACTTATCGAAATAGAAACCCGTCGTCGTATGATCGAGGTGGAACTCTTCTTTTTGGCGTAGGCCTCTGGCCTTAAAGGGTGTTATTTCGAACTTATCGAAATAGTCACCCGTCGTCGTTTGATAGAGGTTGAACTCTTCTTTTTTGCGAAGGCCCTTGGCCTTAAAGGGTGTTATTTCGAACTTATCAAAATAGTAACCCATCGTCGTTCGATCGAGGTCGAACTCTTCTTTTTGGCGAAGGCCTCTAGCCTTAAAGGGTGTTATTTCGAACTTATCGAAATAGTAACCCGTCGTCGTTCGATCGAGGTCGAACTCTTCTTTTTGGCGAAGGCTCCTGGCCTTAAAGGGTGTTATTTCGAACTTATCGAAATAGTAACCCGTCGTCGTATGATCGAGGTCGAACTCTTCTTTTTAGCGAAGGCCTCAGGCCTTAAAGGGTGTTATTTCGAACTTATCCAAATAGTCACCCGTCGTCGTTCGATAGAGGTTGAACTCTTCTTTTTTGCTAAGGCCCTTGGCCTTAAAGGGTGTTATTTCGAACTTAATGAAATAGTAATCCATCGTCGTTTGATCGAGGTCGGACTCTTCTTTTTGGCGAAGGCCCTTGGCCTTAAAATCTGTTATTTCAAACTTATCGAAATAGAAACCCGTCGTCGTACGATCGAGGTGGAACTCTTCTTTTTGGCGTAGGCCCTTGGCCTTAAAGGGTGTTATTTCAAACATATCGAAATAGTTATCCATCGTCGTTCGATCGAGGTCGAACTCTTCTTTTTGGCGAAGGCCCTTGGCCTTAAAATCTGTTATTTCAAACTTATCGAAATAGAAACCCGTCGTCGTATGATCGAGGTGTAACTCTTCTTTTTGGCGTAGGCCTCTGGCCTTAAAGGGTGTTATTTCGAACTTATCGAAATAGTCACCCGTCGTCGTTTGATAGAGGTTGAACTCTTCTTTTTTGCGAAGGCCCTTGGCCTTAAAGGGTGTTATTTCGAACTTATCAAAATAGTAACCCATCGTCGTTCGATCGAGGTCGAACTCTTCTTTTTGGCGAAGGCCCCTGGCCTTAAAGGGTGTTATTTCGAACTTATCGAAATAGTAACCCGTCGTCGTATGATCGAGGTCGAACTCTTCTTTTTGGCGAAGTCTCCTGGCCTTAAAGGGTGTTATTTCGAACTTATCGAAATAGTAACCCGTCGTCGTATGATCGAGGTCGAACTCTTCTTTTTAGCGAAGGTCGCAGGCCTTGAAGGGTGTTATTTCGAACTTATCCAAATAGTCACCCGTCGTCGTTCGATAGAGGTTGAACTCTTCTTTTTTGCTAAGGCCCTTGGCCTTAAAGGGTGTTATTTCGAACATATCGAAATAGTTATCCATCGTCGTTCGATAGAGGTCAAACTCTTCTTTTTGGCGAAGGCCCTTGGCCTTAAAATCTGTTATTTCAAACTTATCGAAATAGTAACCCGTCGTCGTATGATCGAGGTGGAACTCTTCTTTTTGGCGTAGGCCTCTGGCCTTAAAGGGTGTTATTTCGAACTTATCGAAATAGTCACCCGTCGTCGTTTGATAGAGGTTGAACTCTTCTTTTTTGCGAAGGCCCTTGGCCTTAAAGGGTGTTATTTCGAACTTATCAAAATAGTAACCCATCGTCGTTCGATCGAGGTCGAACTCTTCTTTTTGGCAAAGGCCCCTGGCCTTCAAGGGTGTTATTTCGAACTTATCGAAATAGTAACCCGTCGTCGTTCGATCGAGGTCGAACTCTTCTTTTTGGCGAAGGCTCCTGGCCTTAAAGGGTGTTATTTCGAACTTATCGAAATAGTAACCCGTCGTCGTATGATCGAGGTCGAACTCTTCTTTTTAGCGAAGGCCTCAGGCCTTAAAGGGTGTTATTTCGAACTTATCCAAATAGTCACCCGTCGTCGTTCGATAGAGGTTGAACTCTTCTTTTTTGCTGAGGCCCTTGGCCTTAAAGGGTGTTATTTCGAACTTAATAAAATAGTAATCCATCGTCGTTCGATCGAGGTCAGACTCTTCTTTTTGGCGAAGGCCCCTGGCCTTACAGAGTGTTATTTAGAACTTATCGAAATAGTAACCCGTCGTCGTTCGATCGAGGTCGAACTCTTCTTTTTGGAGAAGGCCCCTAGCCTTAAAGGGTGTTATTTCAAACTTATCGAAATAGTAACCCGTCGTCGTATGATAGAGGTTGAACTCTGCTTTTTTGCGAAAGCCCTTGGCCTTAAAAAGTGTTATTTCGAACATATCAAAATAGTAATCCATCTTCGTTCGATCGAGGTCAAACTCTTCTTTTTGGCGAAGGCCCTTGGCCTTAAAATGTGTTATTTCAAACTTATCAAAATAGTAACCTGTCGTCGTTCAATCGAGGTCAAACTCTTCTTTTTGGCGAAGGCCCCTAGCCTTTAAGGGTGTTATTTCGAACTTATCAAAATAGTAACCCGTCGTCGTTCGATCGAGGTCGAACTCTTCTTTTTGGCGAAGGCCCCTTTCCTTAAAGGGTGTTATTTCGAACTTATCAAAATAGTAACCCGTCGTCGTTCGATCGAGGTCGAACTCTTCTTTTTGGCGAAGGCCCCTGTCCTTAAAGGGTGTTATTTCGAACTTATCGAAATAGTAACCCGTCGTCATTCGATCGAGGTCGAACTCTTCTTTTTGGCAAAGGACCCTAGCCTTTAAGGGTGTTATTTCGAACTTATCAAAATAGTAACCCATCGTCGTTCGATCGAGGTCGAACTCTTCTTTTTGGCGAAGGCCCCTGGCCTTAAATGGTGTTATTTCGAACATATAGAAATAGTAACCCGTCGTCGTATGATCGAGGTCGAACTCTTCTTTTTTGCGAAGTCCCTTGGCCTTAAAGGGTGTTATTTCAAACCTATCGAAATAGTAATCCATCGCCGTTCGATCGAGGTCAAACACTTCTTATTTGCGAAGGCCCCTGGCCTACAAGGGTGTTATTTCGAACTTATCGTAATAATAACCGTCTTCGTTCGATCGAAGTCAAACGCTTCTTTTTGGCGAAGGCCCCTGGCCTTCAAGGGTGTTATTTTGAACTTATCGAAATAGTAATCCATCGTTGTTCGATCGAGGTCGAATCTTCTTTTTGGTGAAAGCCCCTGTCCTTAAAGGATGTTATTTCGAACTTATCGAAATAGTAACCCATCGTCGTTCGATCGAGGTCGAACTCTTCTTTTTAGCGAAGGCCTCAGGCCTTAAAGGGCGTTATTTTGAACTTATCCAAATAGTCACCCGTCGTCGTTCGATAGAGGTTGAACCCTTCTTTTTTTCTAAGGCCCTTGGCCTTAAAGGGTGTTATTTCAAACTTAACGAAATAGTAATCCATCGTCGTTCGATTGAGGTCAGACTCTTCTTTTTGGCGAAGGCCCCTGGCCTTACAGGGTGTTATTTCGAACTTATCGAAATAGTAACCCGTCGTCGTTCGATCGAGGTCAAACGCTTCTTTTTGGCGAAGGCCCCTGGCCTTCAAGGGTGTTATTTTGAACTTATCGAAATAGTAACCCATCGTCGTTCGATCGAGGTCGAACTCTTCTTTTGGCGAAGGCCCCTGTCCTTAAAGGTTGTTATTTCGAACTTATCGAAATAGTAACCCGTCGTCGTATGATCGAGGTCGAACTCTTCTTTTTGGCGAAGGCCTCTGGCCTTCAAGGGTGTTATTTTGAACTTATCGAAATAGTAACCCATCGTCGTTCGATCGAGGTCGAACTCTTTTTTTGGCGAAGGCCCCTGTCCTTAAAGGTTGTTATTTCGAACTTATCGAAATAGTAACCCGTCGTCGTTTGATCGAGGTCGAACTCTTCTTTTTGGCGAAGGCCTCTGGCCTTAAAGGGTGTTATTTCGAACTTATCGAAATAGTAACCGTCGTCGTTCGAACGAGGTCGAACTCTTCTCTTTGGCGAAGGCCCGTAGCCTTTAAGGGTGTTATTTCGAACTTATCGAAATAGTAACCCGTCGTCGTATGATCGAAGTCGAACTCTTCTTTTTTTGCGAAGGCCCTTGGCCTTAAAGGGTATTATTTCGAACGTATCGAAATAGTAATCCATCGTCGTTCGATCGAGGTCAAACACTTCTTATTTGCGAAGGCCCCTGGCCTACAAGGGTGTTATTTCGAACTTATCGTAATAATGACCGTCTTCGTTCGATCGAGGTCGAACTCTTCTTTTTGGCGAAGGTCTCTGGCCTTCAAGGGTGTTATTTTGAACTTATCGAAATAGTAACCCATCGTCGTTCGATCGAGGTCGAACTCTTCTTTTTGGCGAAGGCCCCTGTCCTTAAAGGTTGTTATTTCGAACTTATCGAAATAGTAACCCGTCGTCGTATGATCGAGGTCGAACTCTTCTTTTTGGCGAAGGCCTCTGGCCTTAAAGGGTGTTATTTCAAACATATCGAAATAGTAACCCGTTATCGTTCGAACGAGGTCGAACTTTTCTTTTTGGCGAAGGCCCATAGCCTTTAAGGGTGTTATTTCGAACTTATCGAAATAGTAACCCGTCGTCGTATGATCGAAGTCGAACTCTTCTTTTTTGCGAAGGCCCTTGGCCTTAAAGGGTATTATTTCGAACGTATCAAAATAGTAATCCATCGTCGTTCGATCGAGGTCAAACACTTCTTATTTGCGAAGGCCCCTGGCCTACAAGGGTGTTATTTCGAACTTATCGTAATAATGACCGTCTTCGTTCGATCGAGGTAAAACTCTTCTTTTTGGCGAAGGCCCCTGGCCTTCAAGGGTGTTATTTTGAACTTATCGAAATAGTAACCCATCGTCGTTCGATCGAGGTCGAACTCTTCTTTTTAGCGAAGGCCTCAGGCCTTAAAGGGCGTTATTTCGAACTTATCCAAATAGTCACTCGTCGTCGTTCGATAGAGGTTGAACTCTTCTTTTTTTCTAAGGCCCTTGGCCTTAAAGGGTGTTATTTCGAACTTAACGAAATAGTAATCCATCGTCGTTCGATCGAGGTCAGACTCTTCTTTTTGGCGAAGGCCCCTGGCCTTACAAGGTGTTATTTCGAACTTATCGAAATAGTAACCCGTCGTCGTTCGATCGAGATCAAACGCTTCTTTTTGGCGAAGGCCCCTGGCCTTCAAGGGTGTTATTTTGAACTTATCGAAATAGTAACCCATCGTCGTTCGATCGAGGTCGAACTCTTCTTTTTGGCGAAGGCCCCTGGCCTTACAGGGTGTTATTTCGAACTTATCGAAATAGTAACCCGTCGTCGTTCGATCGAGGTCGAACTCTTCTTTTTGGCGAAGGCCTCTGGCCTTCAAGGGTGTTATTTTGAACTTATCGAAATAGTAACCCATCGTCGTTCGATCGAGGTCGAACTCTTCTTTTTGGCGAAGGCCCCTGTCCTTAAAGGTTGTTATTTCGAACTTATCGAAATAGTAACCCGTCGTCGTATGATCGAGGTCGAACTCTTCTTTTTGGCGAAGGCCTCTGGCCTTAAAGGGTGTTATTTCGAACATATCGAAATAGTAACCCGTTATCGTTCGAACGAGGTCGAACTCTTCTTTTTGGCGAAGGCCCGTAGCCTTTAAGGGTGTTATTTCGAACTTATCGAAATAGTAACCCGTCGTCGTATGATCGAAGTCGAACTCTTCTTTTTTGCGAAGGCCCTTGGACTTAAAGGGTATTATTTCGAACGTATCGAAATAGTAATCCATCGTCGTTCGATCGAGGTCAAACACTTCTTATTTGCGAAGGCCCCTGGCCTACAAGGGTGTTATTTCGAACTTATCGTAATAATGACCGTCTTCGTTCGATCGAGGTCAAACTCTTCTTTTTGGCGAAGGCCCCTGGCCTTCAAGGGTGTTATTTTGAACTTATCGAAATAGTAACCCATCGTCGTTCGATCGAGGTCGAACTCCTCTTTTTGGCGAAGGCCCCTGGCCTTAAAGGTTGTTATTTCGAGCTTATCGAAATAGTAACCCGTCGTCGTATGATCAAGGTCGAACTCTTCTTTTTGGCGAAGGCCCCTGTCCTTAAAGGGTGTTATTTCGAACTTATCAAAATAGTAACCTGTCGTCGTTCGATCGAGGTCGAACTCTTCTTTTTGGCGAAGGCCCCTGTCCTTAAAGGGTGTTATTTTGAACTTATCGAAATAGTAACCCGTCGTCATTCGATCGAGGTCGAACTCTTCTTTTTGGCGAAGGCCCCTAGCCTTAAAGGGTGTTATTTCGAACATATCGAAATAGTTATCCATCGTCGTTCGATCGAGGTCGAACTCTTCTTTTTGGCGAAGGCCCTTGGCCTTAAAATATGTTATTTCAAACTTATCGAAATAGTAACCCGTCGTCGTATGATAGAGGTGGAACTCTTCTTTTTTGCGTAGGCCTCTGGCGTTAAAGGGTATTATTTCAAACTTATCGAAATAGTAACCCGTCGTCGTTCGATCGAGGTCGAACTCTTCTTTTTGGCGAAGGCCTCTGGCCTTAAAGGGTATTATTTCGAACTTATCGAAATAGTCACCCGTCGTCGTTTGATAGAGGTTGAACTCTTCTTTTTTGTGAAGGCCCTTGGCCTTAAAGGGTGTTATTTCGAACTTATCAAAATAGTAACCCATCGTCGTTCGATCGAGGTCGAACTCTTCTTTTTGGCAAAGGCCCCTGGCCTTCAAGGGTGTTATTTCGAACTTATCGAAATAGTAACCCGTCGTCGTTCGATCGAGGTCGAACTCTTCTTTTTTGCTGAGGCCCTTGGCCTTAAAGGTTGTTATTTCGAACTTATCGAAATAGTAACCCGTGGTCGTATGATCGAGGTCGAACTCTTCTTTTTAGCGAAGGCCTCAGGCCTTAAAGGGTGTTATTTCGAACTTATCCAAATAGTCATCCGTCGTCGTTCGATAGAGGTTGAACTCTTCTTTTTTGCTGAGGCCCTTGGCCTTAAAGGGTGTTATTTCGAACTTAATAAAATAGTAATCCATCGTCGTTCGATTGAGGTCAGACTCTTCTTTTTGGCGAAGGCCCCTGGCCTTACAGGGTGTTATTTAGAACTTATCGAAATAGTAACCCGTCGTCGTTCGATCGAGGTCGAACTCTTCTTTTTGGAGAAGGCCCCTAGCCTTAAAGGGTGTTATTTCAAACTTATCGAAATAGTAACCCGTCGTCGTATGATAGAGGTTGAACTCTTTTTTTTTGCGAAGGCCCTTTGCCTTAAAAAGTGTTATTTCAAACATATCAAAATAGTAATCCATCGTCGTTCGATCGAGGTCGAACTCTTCTTTTTGGCGAAGGCCCTTGGCCTTAAAATGTGTAATTTCAAACTTATCAAAATAGTAACCTGTCGTCGTTCAATCGAGGTCAAACTCTTCTTTTTGGCGAAGGCACCTAGCCATTCAGGGTGTTATTTCGAACTTATCAAAATAGTAACCCGTCGTCGTTCGATGGAGGTCGAACTCTTCTTTTTGGCGAAGGCCCCTTTCCTTAAAGGGTGTTATTTCGAACTTATCAAAATAGTAACCTGTCGTCGTTCGATCGAGGTCGAACTCTTCTTTTTGGCGAAGGCCCCTGTCCTTAAAGGGTGTTATTTCGAACTTATCGAAATAGTAACCCGTCGTCATTCGATCGAGGTCGAACTCTTCTTTTTGGCAAAGGACCCTAGCCTTTAAGGGTGTTATTTCGAACTTATCAAAATAGTAACCCATCGTCGTTCGATAGAGGTCGAACTCTTCTTTTTTGGCGAAGGCCCCTGGCCTTAAATGGTGTTATTTCGAACATATAGAAATAGTAACCCGTCGTCGTATGATCGAGGTCGAACTCTTATTTTTTGCGAAGTCCCTTGGCCTTAAAGGGTGTTATTTCGAACGTATCGAAATAGTAATCCATCGCCGTTCGATCGAGGTCAAACACTTCTTATTTGCGAAGGCCCCTGGCCTACAAGGGTGTTATTTCGAACTTATCGTAATAATAACCGTCTTCGTTCGATCGAAGTCAAACGCTTCTTTTTGGCGAAGGCCCCTGGCCTTCAAGGGTGTTATTTTGAACTTATCGAAATAGTAATCCATCGTTGTTCGATCGAGGTCGAATCTTCTTTTTGGTGAAAGCCCCTGTCCTTAAAGGGTGTTATTTCGAACTTATCGAAATAGTAACCCATCGTCGTTCGATCGAGGTCGAACTCTTCTTTTTAGCGAAGGCCTCAGGCCTTAAAGGGCGTTATTTTGAACTTATCCAAATAGTCACCCGTCGTCGTTCGATAGAGGTTGAACCCTTCTTTTTTTCTAAGGCCATTGGCCTTAAAGGGTGTTATTTCAAACTTAACGAAATAGTAATCCATCGTCGTTCGATCGAGGTCAGACTCTTCTTTTTGGCGAAGGCCCCTGGCCTTACAGGGTGTTATTTCCAACTTATCGAAATAGTAACCCGTCGTCGTTCGATCGAGGTCAAACGCTTCTTTTTGGCGAAGGCCCCTGGCCTTCAAGGGTGTTATTTTGAACTTATCGAAATAGTAACTCATCGTCGTTCGATCGAGGTCGAACTCTTCTTTTTGGCGAAGGCCCCTGTCCTTAAAGGTTGTTATTTCGAACTTATCGAAATAGTAACCCGTCGTCGTATGATCGAGGTCGAACTCTTCTTTTTGGCGAAGGCCTCTGGCCTTCAAGGGTGTTATTTTGAACTTATCGAAATAGTAACCCATCGTCGTTCGATCGAGGTCGAACTCTTTTTTTGACGAAGGCCCCTATCCTTAAAGGTTGTTATTTCGAACTTATCGAAATAGTAACCCGTCGTCGTTTGATCGAGGTCGAACTCTTCTTTTTGGTGAAGGCCTCTGGCCTTAAAGGGTGTTATTTCAAACATATCGAAATAGTAACCCGTTATCGTTCGAACGAGGTCGAACTCTTCTTTTTGGCGAAGGCCCGTAGCCTTTAAGGGTGTTATTTCGAACTTATCGAAATAGTAACCCGTCGTCGTATGATCGAAGTCGAACTCTTCTTTTTTGCGAAGGCCCTTGGCCTTAATGGGTATTATTTCGAACGTATCGAAATAGTAATCCATCGTCGTTCGATCGAGGTCAAACACTTCTTATTTGCGAAGGCCCCTGGCCTACAAGGGTGTTATTTCGAACTTATCGTAATAATGACCGTCTTCGTTCGATCGAGGTCGAACTCTTCTTTTTGGCGAAGGCCTCTGGCCTTCAAGGGTGTTATTTTGAACTTATCGAAATAGTAACCCATCGTCGTTCGATCGAGGTCGAACTCTTCTTTTTGGCGAAGGCCCCTGTCCTTGAAGGTTGTTATTTCGAACTTATTGAAATAGTAACCCGTCGTCGTTTGATCGAGGTCGAACTCTTCTTTTTGGCGAAGGCCTCTGGCCTTAAAGGGTGTTATTTCGAACATATCGAAATAGTAACCCGTTATCGTTCGAACGAGGTCGAACTCTTTTTTTTGGCGAAGGCCCGTAGCCTTTAAGGGTGTTATTTCGAACTTATCGAAATAGTAACCCGTCGTCGTATGATCGAAGTCGAACTCTTCTTTTTTGCGAAGGACCTTGGCCTTAAAGGGTATTATTTCGAATGTATCGAAATAGTAATCCATCGTCGTTCGATCGAGGTCAAACACTTCTTATTTGCGAAGGCCCCTGGCCTACAAGGGTGTTATTTCGAACTTATCGTAATAATGACCGTCTTCGTTCGATCGAGGTCAAACTCTTCTTTTTGGCGAAGGCCCCTGGCCTTCAAGGGTGTTATTTTGAACTTATCGAAATAGTAACCCATCGTCGTTCGATCGAGGTCGAACTCTTCTTTTGGCGAAGGCCCCTGGCCTTAAAGGTTGTTATTTCGAGCTTATCTAAATAGTAACCCGTCGTCGTATGATCAAGGTCGAACTCTTCTTTTTGGCGAAGGCCCCTGTCCTTAAAGGGTGTTATTTCGAACTTATCAAAATAGTAACCTGTCGTCGTTCGATCGAGGTCGAACTCTTCTTTTTGGCGAAGGCCCCTGTCCTTAAAGGGTGTTATTTTGAACTTATCGAAATAGTAACCCGTCGTCATTCGATCGAGGTCGAACTCTTCTTTTTGGCGAAGGCCCCTAGCCTTAAAGGGTGTTATTTCGAACATATCGAAATAGTTATCCATCGTCGTTCGATCGAGGTCGAACTCTTCTTTTTGGCGAAGGCCCTTGGCCTTAAAATATGTTATTTCAAACTTATCGAAATAGTAACCCGTCGTCGTATGATAGAGGTGGAACTCTTCTTTTTTGCGTAGGCCTCTGGCGTTAAAGGGTATTATTTCAAACTTATCGAAATAGTAACCCGTCGTCGTTCGATCGAGGTCGAACTCTTCTTTTTGGCGAAGGCCTCTGGCCTTAAAGGGTATTATTTCGAACTTATCGAAATAGTCACCCGTCGTCGTTTGATAGAGGTTGAACTCTTCTTTTTGCGAAGGCCCTTGGCCTTAAAGGGTGTTATTTCGAACTTATCAAAATAGTAACCCATCGTCGTTCGATCGAGGTCGAACTCTTCTTTTTGGCAAAGGCCCCTGGCCTTCAAGGGTGTTATTTCGAACTTATCGAAATAGTAACCCGTCGTCGTTCGATCGAGGTCGAACTCTTCTTTTTGGCGAAGGCTCCTGGCCTTAAAGGGTGTTATTTCGAACTTATCGAAATAGTAACCCGTCGTCGTATGATCGAGGTCGAACTCTTCTTTTTAGCGAAGGCCTCAGGCCTTAAAGGGTGTTATTTCGAACTTATCCAAATAGTCACCCGTCGTCGTTCGATAGAGGTTGAACTCTTCTTTTTTGCTAAGGCCCTTGGCCTTAAAGGGTGTTATTTCGAACTTAATGAAATAGTAATCCATCGTCGTTTGATCGAGGTCGGACTCTTCTTTTTGGCGAAGGCCCCTGGCCTTACAGGGTGTTATTTAGAACTTATCGAAATAGTAACCCGTCGTCGTTCGATCGAGGTCGAACTCTTCTTTTTGGAGAAGGCCCCTAGCCTTAAAGGGTGTTATTTCAAACTTATCGAAATAATAACCCGTCGTCGTATGATAGAGGTTGAACTCTTTTTTTTTGCGAAGGCCCTTGGCCTTAAAAAGTGTTATTTCGAACATATCAAAATAGTAATCCATCGTCGTTCGATCGAGGTCGAACTCTTCTTTTTGGCGAAGGCCCTTGGCCTTAAAATGTGTAATTTCAAACTTATCAAAATAGTAACCTGTCGTCGTTCAATCGAGGTCAAACTCTTCTTTTTGGCGAAGGCACCTAGCCATTCAGGGTGTTATTTCGAACTTATCAAAATAGTAACCCGTCGTCGTTCGATGGAGGTCGAACTCTTCTTTTTGGCGAAGGCCCCTTTCCTTAAAGGGTGTTATTTCGAACTTATCAAAATAGTAACCTGTCGTCGTTCGATCGAGGTCGAACTCTTCTTTTTGGCGAAGGCCCCTGTCCTTAAAGGGTGTTATTTCGAACTTATCGAAATAGTAACCCGTCGTCATTCGATCGAGGTCGAACTCTTCTTTTTGGCAAAGGACCCTAGCCTTTAAGGGTGTTATTTCGAACTTATCAAAATAGTAACCCATCGTCGTTCGATCGAGGTCGAACTCTTCTTTTTGGCGAAGGCCCCTGGCCTTAAATGGTGTTATTTCGAACATATAGAAATAGTAACCCGTCGTCGTATGATCGAGGTCGAACTCTTATTTTTTGCGAAGTCCCTTGGCCTTAAAGGGTGTTATTTCGAACGTATCGAAATAGTAATCCATCGCCGTTCGATCGAGGTCAAACACTTCTTATTTGCGAAGGCCCCTGGCCTACAAGGGTGTTATTTCGAACTTATCGTAATAATAACCGTCTTCGTTCGATCGAAGTCAAACGCTTCTTTTTGGCGAAGGCCCCTGGCCTTCAAGGGTGTTATTTTGAACTTATCGAAATAGTAATCCATCGTTGTTCGATCGAGGTCGAATCTTCTTTTTGGTGAAAGCCCCTGTCCTTAAAGGGTGTTATTTCGAACTTATCGAAATAGTAACCCATCGTCGTTCGATCGAGGTCGAACTCTTCTTTTTAGCGAAGGCCTCAGGCCTTAAAGGGCGTTATTTTGAACTTATCCAAATAGTCACCCGTCGTCGTTCGATAGAGGTTGAACCCTTCTTTTTTTCTAAGGCCATTGGCCTTAAAGGGTGTTATTTCAAACTTAACGAAATAGTAATCCATCGTCGTTCGATCGAGGTCAGACTCTTCTTTTTGGCGAAGGCCCCTGGCCTTACAGGGTGTTATTTCCAACTTATCGAAATAGTAACCCGTCGTCGTTCGATCGAGGTCAAACGCTTCTTTTTGGCGAAGGCCCCTGGCCTTCAAGGGTGTTATTTTGAACTTATCGAAATAGTAACTCATCGTCGTTCGATCGAGGTCGAACTCTTCTTTTTGGCGAAGGCCCCTGTCCTTAAAGGTTGTTATTTCGAACTTATCGAAATAGTAACCCGTCGTCGTATGATCGAGGTCGAACTCTTCTTTTTGGCGAAGGCCTCTGGCCTTCAAGGGTGTTATTTTGAACTTATCGAAATAGTAACCCATCGTCGTTCGATCGAGGTCGAACTCTTTTTTTGACGAAGGCCCCTATCCTTAAAGGTTGTTATTTCGAACTTATCGAAATAGTAACCCGTCGTCGTTTGATCGAGGTCGAACTCTTCTTTTTGGTGAAGGCCTCTGGCCTTAAAGGGTGTTATTTCAAACATATCGAAATAGTAACCCGTTATCGTTCGAACGAGGTCGAACTCTTCTTTTTGGCGAAGGCCCGTAGCCTTTAAGGGTGTTATTTCGAACTTATCGAAATAGTAACCCGTCGTCGTATGATCGAAGTCGAACTCTTCTTTTTTGCGAAGGCCCTTGGCCTTAATGGGTATTATTTCGAACGTATCGAAATAGTAATCCATCGTCGTTCGATCGAGGTCAAACACTTCTTATTTGCGAAGGCCCCTGGCCTACAAGGGTGTTATTTCGAACTTATCGTAATAATGACCGTCTTCGTTCGATCGAGGTCGAACTCTTCTTTTTGGCGAAGGCCTCTGGCCTTCAAGGGTGTTATTTTGAACTTATCGAAATAGTAACCCATCGTCGTTCGATCGAGGTCGAACTCTTCTTTTTGGCGAAGGCCCCTGTCCTTGAAGGTTGTTATTTCGAACTTATTGAAATAGTAACCCGTCGTCGTTTGATCGAGGTCGAACTCTTCTTTTTGGCGAAGGCCTCTGGCCTTAAAGGGTGTTATTTCGAACATATCGAAATAGTAACCCGTTATCGTTCGAACGAGGTCGAACTCTTTTTTTTGGCGAAGGCCCGTAGCCTTTAAGGGTGTTATTTCGAACTTATCGAAATAGTAACCCGTCGTCGTATGATCGAAGTCGAACTCTTCTTTTTTTGCGAAGGCCCTTGGCCTTAAAGGGTATTATTTCGAATGTATCGAAATAGTAATCCATCGTCGTTCGATCGAGGTCAAACACTTCTTATTTGCGAAGGCCCCTGGCCTACAAGGGTGTTATTTCGAACTTATCGTAATAATGACCGTCTTCGTTCGATCGAGGTCGAACTCTTCTTTTTGGTGAAGGCCTCTGGCCTTAAAGGGTGTTATTTCAAACATATCGAAATAGTAACCCGTTATCGTTCGAACGAGGTCGAACTCTTCTTTTTGGCGAAGGCCCGTAGCCTTTAAGGGTGTTATTTCGAACTTATCGAAATAGTAACCCGTCGTCGTATGATCGAAGTCGAACTCTTCTTTTTTTGCGAAGGACCTTGGCCTTAAAGGGTATTATTTCGAACGTATCAAAATAGTAATCCATCGTCGTTCGATCGAGGTCAAACACTTCTTATTTGCGAAGGCCCCTAGCCTACAAGGGTGTTATTTCGAACTTATCGTAATAATGACCATCTTCGTTCGATCGAGGTAAAACTCTTCTTTTTGGCGAAGGCCCCTGGCCTTCAAGGGTGTTATTTTGAACTTATCGAAATAGTAACCCATCGTCGTTCGATCGAGGTCGAACTCTTCTTTTTAGCGAAGGCCTCAGGCCTTAAAGGGCGTTATTTCGAACTTATCCAAATAGTCACTCGTCGTCGTTCGATAGAGGTTCAACTCTTCTTTTTTTCTAAGGCCCTTGGCCTTAAAGGGTGTTATTTCGAACTTAACGAAATGGTAATCCATCGTCGTTCGATCGAGGTCAGACTCTTCTTTTTGGCGAAGGCCCCTGGCCTTACAAGGTGTTATTTCGAACTTATCGAAATAGTAACCCGTCGTCGTTCGATCGAGATCAAACGCTTCTTTTTGGCGAAGGCCCCTGGCCTTCAAGGGTGTTATTTTGAACTTATCGAAATAGTAACCCATCGTCGTTCGATCGAGGTCGAACTCTTCTTTTTGGCGAAGGCCCCTGGCCTTACAGAGTGTTATTTCGAACTTATCGAAATAGTAACCCGTCGTCGTTCGATCGAGGTCGAACTCTTCTTTTTGGCGAAGGCCTCTGGCCTTCAAGGGTGTTATTTTGAACTTATCGAAATAGTAACCCATCGTCGTTCGATCGAGGTCGAACTCTTCTTTTTGGCGAAGGCCCCTGTCCTTAAAGGTTGTTATTTCGAACTTATCGAAATAGTAACCCGTCGTCGTATGATCGAGGTCGAACTCTTCTTTTTGGCGAAGGCCTCTGGCCTTAAAGGGTGTTATTTCAAACATATCGAAATAGTAACCCGCTATCGTTCGAACGAGGTCGAACTCTTCTTTTTGGAGAAGGCCCGTAGCCTTTAAGGGTTTTATTTCGAACTTATCGAAATAGTAACCCGTCGTCGTATGATCGAAGTCGAACTCTTCTTTTTTTTGCGAAGGCCCTTGGCCTTAAAGGGTATTATTTCGAACGTATCGAAATAGTAATCCATCGTCGTTCGATCGAGGTCAAATACTTCTTATTTGCGAAGGCCCCTAGCCTACAAGGGTGTTATTTCGAACTTATCGTAATAATGACCATCTTCGTTCGATCGAGGTAAAACTCTTCTTTTTGGCGAAGGCCCCTGGCCTTCAAGGGTGTTATTTTGAACTTATCGAAATAGTAACCCATCGTCGTTCGATCGAGGTCGAACTCTTCTTTTTAGCGAAGGCCTCAGGCCTTAAAGGGCGTTATTTCGAACTTATCCAAATAGTCACTCGTCGTCGTTCGATAGAGGTTCAACTCTTCTTTTTTTCTAAGGCCCTTGGCCTTAAAGGGTGTTATTTCGAACTTAACGAAATGGTAATCCATCGTCGTTCGATCGAGGTCAGACTCTTCTTTTTGGCGAAGGCCCCTGGCCTTACAAGGTGTTATTTCGAACTTATCGAAATAGTAACCCGTCGTCGTTCGATCGAGATCAAACGCTTCTTTTTGGCGAAGGCCCCTGGCCTTCAAGGGTGTTATTTTGAACTTATCGAAATAGTAACCCATCGTCGTTCGATCGAGGTCGAACTCTTCTTTTTGGCGAAGGCCCCTGGCCTTACAGAGTGTTATTTCGAACTTATCGAAATAGTAACCCGTCGTCGTTCGATCGAGGTCGAACTCTTCTTTTTGGCGAAGGCCCCTGGCCTTAAAGGGTGTTATTTCGAACTTATCGAAATAAAAACCCGTCGTCGTATGATCGAAGTCGAATTCTTCTTTTTTTGCGAAGGCCCTTGGCCTTAAAGGGTGTTATTTCGAACGTATCGAAATAGTAGTCCATCGTCGTTCGATCGAGGTCAAACACTTCTTATTTGCGAAGGCCCCTGGCCTATAAGGGTGTTATTTCGAACTTATCGTAATAATGACCGTCTTCGTTCGATCGAGGTCAAACTCTTCTTTTTGGCGAAGGCCCCTGGCCTTCAAGGGTGTTATTTTGAACTTATCGAAATAGTAACCCATCGTCGTTCGATCGAGGTCGAACTCTTCTTTTTGGCGAAGGCCCCTGGCCTTAAAGGTTGTTATTTCGAGCTTATCGAAATAGTAACCCGTCATCGTATGATCAAGGTCGAACTCTTCTTTTTGGCGAAGGCCCCTGTCCTTAAAGGGTGTTATTTCGAACTTATCAAAATAGTAACCTGTCGTCGTTCGATCGAGGTCGAACTCTTCTTTTTGGCGAAGGCCCCTGTCCTTAAAGGGTGTTATTTCGAACTTATCGAAATAGTAACCCGTCGTCATTCGATCGAGGTCGAACTCTTCTTTTTGGCAAAGGCCCCTAGCCTTAAAGGGTGTTATTTCGAACATATCGAAATAGTTATCCATCGTCGTTCGATCGAGGTCGAACTCTTCTTTTTGGCGAAGGCCCTTGGCCTTAAAATATGTTATTTCAAACTTATCAAAATAGTAACCCGTCGTCGTATGATAGAGGTGGAACTCTTCTTTTTTGCGTAGGCCTCTGGCGTTAAAGGGTATTATTTCAAACTTATCGAAATAGTAACCCGTCGTCGTTTGATCGAGGTCGAACTCTTCTTTTTGGCGAAGGCCTCTGGCCTTAAAGGGTGTTATTTCGAACTTATCGAAATAGTCACCCGTCGTCGTTTGATAGAGGTTGAACTCTTCTTTTTGCGAAGGCCCTTGGCCTTAAAGGGTGTTATTTCGAACTTATCAAAATAGTAACCCATCGTCGTTCGATCGAGGTCGAACTCTTCTTTTTGGCAAAGGCCCCTGGCCTTCAAGGGTGTTATTTCGAACTAATCGAAATACTAATCAATCGTTGCTCGATCGAGGTCGAACTCTTCTTTTTGGCGAAATCCCCTGGCCTTATAGGGTGTTATTTCGAACTTATCGAAATAGTAACCCATCGTCGTTCGATCGAGGTCGAACTCTTCTTTTTAGCGAAGGCCTCAGGCCTTAAAGGGTGTTATTTCGAACTTATCCAAATAGTCACCCGTCGCCGTTCGATAGAGGTTGAACTCTTCTTTTTTGCTAAGGCCCTTGGCCATAAAAGGTATTATTTCGAACTTAACGAAATAGTAATCCATCGTCGTTCGATCGAGGTCGGACTCTTCTTTTTGGCGAAGGCCCCTGGCCTTACAGGGTGTTATTTCGAACTTATCGAAATAGTAATCCGTCGTCGTTTGATCGAGGTCGAACACTTCTTTTTGGCGAAGGCCCCTGGTCTTAAAGGGTGTTATTTCGAATTTATCGAAATAGTAACTCGTCATCGTTCGATTGAGGTCGAACTCTTCTTTTTGGCGAAGGCCCCTAGCCTTTAATGGTGTTATTTCGAACTTATCAAAATAGTAACCCATCGTCGTTCGATCGAGGTCAAACTCTTCTTTTTGGCGAAGTCCCCTAGACTTTAAGGGTGTTATTTCGAACTTATCAAAATAGTAACCCATCGTCGTTCGATCGAGGTCGAACTCTTCTTTTTGGCGAAGGCCCCTGGCCTTCAAGGGTGTTATTTCGAACATATCGAAATAGTAACCCGTCGTCGTTCGATCGAGGACGAACTCTTCTTTTTGGCAAAGGCCTCTGGCCTTAAAGGGTGTTATTTCGAACTTATCGAAATAGTAACCCGTCGTCGTCTGATCGAAGTCGAACTCTTCTTTTTTTGCGAAGGCCCTTGGCCTTAAAGTGTGTTATTTCGAACGTATCGAAATAGTAATCCATCGTCGTTCGATCGAGGTCAAACACTTCTTATTTGCGAAGGCCCCTGGCCTACAAGGGTGTTATTTCGAACTTATCGTAATAATGACCGTCTTCGTTCGATCGAGGTCAAACTCTTCTTTTTGGCGCAGGCCCCTGTCCTTAAAGGGTGTTATTTCGAACTTATCAAAATAGTAACCCGTCGTCGTTCGATCGAGGTCGAACTCTTCTTTTGGCGAAGGCCCCTGTCCTTAAAGGGTGTTATTTCGAACTTATCGAAATAGTAACACGTCGTCATTCGATCGATGTCGAACTCTTCTTTTTGGCGAAGGCCCCTAGCCTTAAAGGGTGTTATTTCGAACATATCGAAATAGTTATCCATCGTCGTTCGATCGAGGTCGAACTCTTCTTTTTGGCGAAGGCTCTTGGCCTTAAAATCTGTTATTTCAAACTTATCGAAATAGTAACCCGTCGTCGTATGATAGAGGTGGAACTCTTCTTTTTTGCGTAGGCCTCTGGCGTTAAAGGGTGTTATTTCAAACTTATCAAAATAGTAACCCGTCGTCGTTCGATCGAGGTCAAACTCTTCTTTTTGGCGAAGGCCTCTGGCCTTAAAGGGTGTTATTTCGAACTTATCGAAATAGTCACCCGTCGTCGTTTGATAGAGGTTGAACTCTTCTTTTTGCGAAGTCCCTTGGACTTAAAGGGTGTTATTTCGAACTTATCAAAATAGTAACCCATCGTCGTTCGATCGAGGTCGAACTCTTCTTTTTGGCAAAGGCCCCTGGCCTTCAAGGGTGTTATTTCGAACTAATCGAAATAGTAATCCATCGTCGTTCGATCGAGGTCGAACTCTTCTTTTTAGCGAAGGCCTCAGGACTTAAAGGGTGTTATTTCGAACTTATCCAAATAGTCACCTGTCGTCGTTCGATAGAGGTTGAACTCTTCTTTTTTGCTAAGGCCCTTGGCCATAAAAGGTATTATTTCGAACTTAACGAAATAGTAATCCATCGTCGTTCGATCGAGGTCGGACTCTTCTTTTTGGCGAAGGCCCCTGGCCTTACAGGGTGTTATTTCGAACTTATCGAAATAGTAACCCGTCGTCGTTTGATCGAGGTCGAACACTTCTTTTTGGCGAAGGCCCCTGGTCTTAAAGGGTGTTATTTCGAATTTATCGAAATAGTAACTCGTCATCGTTCGATTGAGGTCGAACTCTTCTTTTTGGCGAAGGCCCCTAGCCTTTAATGGTGTTATTTCGAACTTATCAAAATAGTAACCCATCGTCGTTCGATCGAGGTCAAACTCTTCTTTTTGGCGAAGTCCCCTAGACTTTAAGGGTGTTATTTCGAACTTATCAAAATAGTAACCCATCGTCGTTCGATCGAGGTCGAACTCTTCTTTTTGGCGAAGGCCCCTGGCCTTCAAGGGTGTTATTTCGAACATATCGAAATAGTAACCCGTCGTCGTTCGATCGAGGACGAACTCTTCTTTTTGGCAAAGGCCTCTGGCCTTAAAGGGTGTTATTTCGAACTTATCGAAATAGTAACCCGTCGTCGTCTGATCGAAGTCGAACTCTTCTTTTTTTGCGAAGGCCCTTGGCCTTAAAGGGTGTTATTTCGAACGTATCGAAATAGTAATCCATCGTCGTTCGATCGAGGTCAAACACTTCTTATTTGCGAAGGACCCTGGCCTACAAGGGTGTTATTTCGAACTTATCATAATAATGACCGTCTTCGTTCGATCGAGGTCAAACTCTTCTTTTTGGCGCAGGCCCCTGTCCTTAAAGGGTGTTATTTCGAACTTATCAAAATAGTAACCCGTCGTCGTTCGATCGAGGTCGAACTCTTCTTTTTGGCGAAGGCCCCTGTCCTTAAAGGGTGTTATTTCGAACTTATCGAAATAGTAACACGTCGTCATTCGATCGATGTCGAACTCTTCTTTTTGGCGAAGGCCCCTAGCCTTAAAGGGTGTTATTTCGAACATATCGAAATAGTTATCCATCGTCGTTCGATCGAGGTCGAACTCTTCTTTTTGGCGAAGGCTCTTGGCCTTAAAATCTGTTATTTCAAACTTATCGAAATAGTAACCCGTCGTCGTATGATAGAGGTGGAACTCTTCTTTTTTGCGTAGGCCTCTGGCGTTAAAGGGTGTTATTTCAAACTTATCAAAATAGTAACCCGTCGTCGTTCGATCGAGGTCAAACTCTTCTTTTTGGCGAAGGCCTCTGGCCTTAAAGGGTGTTATTTCGAACTTATCGAAATAGTCACCCGTCGTCGTTTGATAGAGGTTGAACTCTTCTTTTTGCGAAGTCCCTTCGACTTAAAGGGTGTTATTTCGAACTTATCAAAATAGTAACCCATCGTCGTTCGATCGAGGTCGAACTCTTCTTTTTGGCAAAGGCCCCTGGCCTTCAAGGGTGTTATTTCGAACTAATCGAAATAGTAATCCATCGTCGTTCGATCGAGGTCGAACTCTTCTTTTTGGCGAAAGCCCCTGGCCTTAAAGGGTGTTATTTCGAACTTATCGAAATAGTAACCCATCGTCGTTCGATCGAGGTCGAACTCTTCTTTTTAGCAAAGGCCTCAGGCCTTAAAGGGTGTTATTTCGAACTTATCCAAATAGTCACCCGTCGCCGTTCGATAGAGGTTGAACTCTTCTTTTTTGCTAAGGCCCTTGGCCTTAAAGGGTGTTATTTCGAACTTAACGAAATAGTAATCCATCGTCGTTCGATCGAGGTCGGACTCTTCTTTTTGGCGAAGGCCCCTGGCCTTACAGGGTGTTATTTCGAACTTATAGAAATAGTAACCCGTCGTCGTTCGATAGAGGTCGAACTCTTCTTTTTGGCGAAGGCCCCTGATCTTAAAGGGTGTTATTTCGAACTTATCGAAATAGTAATCCATCATCGTTTGATCGAGGTCGGACTCTTCTTTTTGGAGAAGGCCCCTGGCCTTACAGGGTGTTATTTCGAACTTATCGAAATAGTAACCCGTCATCGTTCGATCGAGGTCGAACTCTTCTTTTTGGCGAAGGCCCCTGGCCTTAAAGGGTGTTATTTCGAACTTATCGAAATAGTAACCCGTCATCGTATGATAGAGGTTGAACTCTTCTTTTTTGCGAAGGCCCTTGGCCTTAAAAGATGTTATTTCCAACATATCAAAATAGTAATCCATCGTCGTTCGATCGAGGTCGAACTCTTCTTTTTGGCGAAGGCCCTTGGCCTTAAAATCTGTTATTTCAAACTTATCGAAATAGTAACCCGTCTTCGTATGATCGAGGTGGAACTCTTCTTTTTGGCGTAGGCCTCTGGCCTTAAAGGGTGTTATTTCGAACTTATCGAAATAGTAACCCGTCGTCGTTCGATCGAGGTTGAACTCTTCTCTTTGGCGAAGGCCTCTAGCCTTAAAGGGTGTTATTTCGAACTTATCGAAATAGTCACTCGTCGTCCTTTGATAGAGGTTGAACTCTTCTTTTTTGCGAAGGCCCTTGGCCTTAAAGGGTGTTATTTCGAACTTATCAAAATAGTAACCCATCGTCGTTCGATCTAGGTCGAACTCTTCTTTTTGGCAAAGGCCCCTGGCCTTCAAGGGTGTTATTTCGACTTTATCGAAATAGTAACCCGTCGTCGTTCGATCGAGGTCGAACTCTTGTTTTTGGCGAAGGCTCCTGGCCTTAAAGGGTGTTATTTCGAACTTATCGAAATAGTAACCCGTCGTCGTATGATCGAGGTCGAACTCTTCTTTTTAGCGAAGGCCTCAGGCCTTAAAGGGTGTTATTTCGAACTTATCCAAATAGTCACCCGTCGTCGTTCGATAGAGGTTGAACTCTTCTTTTTTGCTAAGGCCCTTGGCCTTAAAGGGTGTTATTTCGAACTTAATGAAATAGTAATCCATCGTCGTTTGATCGAGGTCGGACTCTTCTTTTTGGCGAAGGCCCCTGGCCTTACAGGGTGTTATTTCGAACTTATCAAAATAGTAAACCGTCGTCGTTCGATCGATGTCGAACTCTTCTTTTTGGCGAAGGCCCCTAGCCTTAAAGGGTGTTATTTCGAACATATCGAAATAGTTATCCATCGTCGTTCGATCGAGGTCGAACTCTTCTTTTTGGCGAAGGCCCTTGGCCTTAAAATCTGTTATTTCAAACTTATCGAAATAGTAACCCGTCGTCGTATCATAGAGGTGGAACTCTTCTTTTTTGCGTAGGACTCTGGCGTTAAAGGGTGTTATTTCAAACTTATCGAAATAGTAACCCGTCGTCGTTCGATCGAGGTCAAACTCTTCTTTTTGGCGAAGGCCTCTGGCCTTAAAGGGTGTTATTTCGAACTTATCGAAATAGTCACCCGTCGTCGTTTGATAGAGGTTGAACTCTTCTTTTTGCGAAGTCCCTTGGACTTAAAGGGTGTTATTTCGAACTTATCAAAATAGTAACCCATCATCGTTCGATCGAGGTCGAACTCTTCTTTTTGGCAAAGGCCCCTGGCCTTCAAGGGTGTTATTTCGAACTAATCGAAATAGTAATCCATCGTCGTTCGATCGAGGTCGAACTCTTCTTTTGGCGAAAGCCCCTGGCCTTAAAGGGTGTTATTTCGAACTTATCGAAATAGTAACCCATCGTCGTTCGATCGAGGTCGAACTCTTCTTTTAGCGAAGGCCTCAGGCCTTAAAGGGTGTTATTTCGAACTTATCCAAATAGTCACCCGTCGCCGTTCGATAGAGGTTGAACTCTTCTTTTTTGCTAAGGCCCTTGGCCTTAAAGGGTGTTATTTCGAACTTAACGAAATAGTAATCCATCGTCGTTCGATCGAGGTCGGACTCTTCTTTTTGGCGAAGGCCCCTGGCTTTACAGGGTGTTATTTCGAACTTATCGAAATAGTAACCCGTCGTCGTTCGATAGAGGTCGAACTCTTCTTTTTGGCGAAGGCCCCTGATCTTAAAGGGTGTTATTTCGAACTTATCGAAATAGTAATCCATCATCGTTTGATCGAGGTCGGACTCTTCTTTTTGGCGAAGGCCCCTGGCCTTACAGGGTGTTATTTCGAACTTATCGAAATAGTAACCCGTCATCGTTCGATCGAGGTCGAACTCTTCTTTTGGCGAAGGCCCCTGGCCTTAAAGGGTGTTATTTCGAACTTATCGAAATAGTAACCCGTCATCGTATGATAGAGGTTGAACTCTTCTTTTTTGCGAAGGCCCTTGGCCTTAAAAGATGTTATTTCCAACATATCAAAATAGTAATCCATCGTCGTTCGATCGAGGTCGAACTCTTCTTTTTGGCGAAGGCCCTTGGCCTTAAAATCTGTTATTTCAAACTTATCGAAATAGTAACCCATCTTCGTATGATCGAGGTGGAACTCTTCTTTTTGGCGTAGGCCTCTGGCCTTAAAGGGTGTTATTTCGAACTTATCGAAATATAAACCCGTCGTCGTTCGATCGAGGTTGAACTCTTCTCTTTGGCGAAGGCCTCTAGCCTTAAAGGGTGTTATTTCGAACTTATCGAAATAGTCACTCGTCGTCCTTTGATAGAGGTTGAACTCTTCTTTTTTGCGAAGGCCCTTGGCCTTAAAGGGTGTTATTTCGAACTTATCAAAATAGTAACCCATCGTCGTTCGATCTAGGTCGAACTCTTCTTTTTGGCAAAGGCCCCTGGCCTTCAAGGGTGATATTTCGAACTTATCGAAATAGTAACCCGTCGTCGTTCGATCGAGGTCGAACTCTTCTTTTTGGCGAAGGCTCCTGGCCTTAAAGGGTGTTATTTCGAACTTATCGAAATAGTAACCCGTCGTCGTATGATCGAGGTCGAACTCTTCTTTTTAGCGAAGGCCTCAGGCCTTAAAGGGTGTTATTTCGAACTTATCCAAATAGTCACCCGTCGTCGTTCGATAGAGGTTGAACTCTTCTTTTTTCCTAAGGCCCTTGGCCTTAAAGGGTGTTATTTCGAACTTAACGAAATAGTAATCCATCATCGTTTGATCGAGGTCGGACTCTTCTTTTTGGCGAAGGCCCCTGGCCTTACAGGGTGTTATTTCGAACTTATCGAAATAGTAACCCGTCGTCGTTCGATCGAGGTCGAACTCTTCTTTTTGGCGAAGGCCCCTGGCTTTAAAGGGTGTGATTTCGAACTTATCGAAATAGTAACCCGTCGTCGTATGATAGAGGTTAAACTCTTCTTTTTGGCGAAGGCCCTTGGCCTTAAAATGTGTTATTTCAAACTTATCAAAATAGTAACCTGTCGTCGTTCAATCGAGGTCGAACTCTTCTTTTTGGCGAAGGCCCTTGTCCTTAAAATCTGTTATTTCAAACTTATCGAAATAGTAACCCGTCGTCGTATGATCGAGGTGGAACTCTTCTTTTTGGCGTAGGACTCTGGCCTTAAAGGGTGTTATTTCGAACTTATCGAAAGAGTAACCCGTCGTTGTTCGATCGAGGTCAAACTCTTCTTTTTGGCGAAGGCCTCTTGCCTTAAAGGGTGTTATTTCGAACTTATCGAAATAGTCACCCGTCGTCGTTTGATAGAGGTTGAACTCTTCTTTTTGCGAAGGCCCTTGACCTTAAAGGGTGTTATTTCGAACTTATCAAAATAGTAACCCATCGTCGTTGGATCGAGGTCGAACTCTTCTTTTTGGCGAAGGCCCCTGGCCTTCAAGGGTGTTATTTCGAACTTATCGAAATAGTAACCCGTCGTCGTTCGATCGAGGTCGAACTCTTCTTTTTGGCAAAGGCCCCTGGCCTTAAAGAGTGTTATTTCGAACTTATCGAAATAGTAACCCGTCGTCGTATGATCGAAGTCAAACTCTTCTTTTTTTGCGAAGGCCCTTGGCCTTAAAGGGTGTTTGTTCGAACGTATCGAAATAGTAATCCATCGTCGTTCGATCGAGGTCAAACTCTTCTTTTTGGCGAAGGCCCCTGGCATTCAAGGGTGTTATTTTGAACTTATCGAAATAGTAACCCATCGTCGTTCGATCGAGGTCAAACTCTTCTTTTTGGCGAAGGCCCCTGGCCTTAATGGTTGTTATTTCGAGCTTATCAAAATAGTAACCCGTCGTCGTATGATCGAGGTCGAACTCTTTTTTTTGGCGAAGGCCTCTGGCCTTAAAGGGTGTTATTTCGAACTTATCGAAATAGTCACCCGTCGTCGTTCGATAGAGGTCGAACTCTTCTTTTTGCGAAGGCCCTTGGCCTTAATGGGTGTTATTTCGAACTTATCGAAATAGTAATCCATCGTCGTTCGATCGAGGTCGAACTCTTCTTTTTGGCGAAGGCCCCTGGCCTTAATGGTTGTTATTTCGAGCTTATCAAAATAGTAACTCGTCGTCGTATGATCGAGGTCGAACTCTTTTTTTTGGCAAAGGCCTCTGGCCTTAAAGGGTGTTATTTCGAACTTATCGAAATAGTCACCCGTCGTCGTTCGATAGAGGTCGAACTCTTCTTTTTGCGAAGGCCCTTGGCCTTAATGGGTGTTATTTCGAACTTATCGAAATAGTAATCCATCGTCGTTCGATCGAGGTCGAACTCTTCTTTTGGCGAAAGCCCCTGGCCTTAAAGGGTGTTATTTCGAACTTATCGAAATAGTAACCCATCGTCGTTCGATCGAGGTCGAACTCTTCTTTTTGGCAAAGGCCCCTGGCCTTCAACGGTGTTATTTCGAACTTATCGAAATACTAACCCGTCATCGTTCGATCGAGGTCGAACTCTTCTTTTTGGCGAAGGCTCCTGGCCTTAAAGGGTGTTTTTTCGAACTTATCGAAATAGTAACCCGTCATCGTATGATTGAGGTCGAACTCTTCTTTTTAGCGAAGGCCTCAGGCCTTAAAGGGTGTTATTTCGAACTTATCCAAATAGTCACCCGTCGTCCTTTGATAGAGGTTGAACTCTTCTTTTTTGCTAAGGCCCTTGGCCTTAAAGGGTGTTATTTCGAACTTAACGAAATAGTAATCCATCGTCGTTCGGTCGAGGTCGGATTCTTCTTTTTGGCGAAGGCCCCTGGCCTTACAGGGTGTTATTTCGAACTTATCGAAATAGTAACCCGTCGTCGTTCGATCGAGGTCGAAATCTTCTTTTTGCAAAGGCCCCTGGCCTTAAAGGGTGTTATTTCGAACTTATCGAAATAGTAACCCATCGTCGTTCGATTGAGGTCGAACTCTTCTTTTTGGAGAAGGCCCTTGGCCTTAAAGGGTGTTATTTCGAACTTAACGAAATAGTAATCCATCGTCGTTCGATCAAGGTCGGACTCTTCTTTTTGGCAAAGGCCCCTGGCCTTACAGGGTGTTATTTAGAACTTATCGAAATAGTCACCCATCGTCGTTTGATAGAGGTTGAACTCTTCTTTTTTGCGAAGGCCCTTGGTCTTAAAGGGTGTTATTTCGAACTTATCAAAATAGTAACCCATCGTCGTTCGATCGAGGTCAAACTCTTCTTTTTGGCGAAGGCCCCTGGCCTTCAAGGGTGTTATTTCGAACTTATCGAAATAGTAACCCATCGTCGTTCGATGGAGGTCGAACTCTTCTTTTTGGCGAAGGCCCCTGTCCTTAAAGGTTGTTATTTCGAACTTATCGAAATAGTAACCCGTCGTCGTATGATCGAGGTCGAACTCTTCTTTTTGGCGAAGGCCTCTGGCCTTAAAGGGTGTTATTTCGAACTTATCGAAATAGTCACCCGTCGTCGTTCGATAGAGGTTGAACTCTTCTTTTTTGCGAAGGCCCTTGGCCTTAATGGGTGTTATTTCGAACTTATCGAAATAGTAATCCAACGTCGTTCGATCGAGGTCGAACTCTTCTTTTTGGCGAAGGCCCCTAGCCTTAAAGGGTGTTATTTCGAACTTATCGAAATAGTAACCCGTCGTCATATGATAGAGGTTGAACTATTCTTTTTGCGAAGGCCCTTGGCCTTAAAGGGTGTTATTTCGAACATATCGAAATAGTTATCCATCGTCGTTCGATCGAGGTCGAACTCTTCTTTTTGGCGAAGGCCCTTGGCCTTAAAATCTGTTATTTCAAACTTATCGAAATAGTAACCCGTCGTCGTATGATCGAGGTGGAACTTTTCTTTTTGGCATAGGCCTCTGGCCTTAAAGGGTGTTATTTCGAACTTATCGAAATAGTAACCCGTCGTCTTTTGATCGAGGTCGAACTCTTCTTTTTGGCGAAGGCCTCTAGCCTTAAAGGGTGTTATTTCGAACTTATCGAAATAGTCACCCGTCGTCGTTCGATATAGGTTGAACTCTTCTTTTTTGCAAAGGCCCTTGGCCTTAAAGGGTGTTATTTCGAACTAGTCGAAATAGTAATCCATCGTCGTTCGATCGAGGTAGAACTCATCTTTTTGGCGAAGGCCCCTAGCCTTAAAGGGTGTTATTTCGAACTTATCGAAATAGTAACCCGTCGTCATATGATAGAGGTTGAGCTATTCTTTTTTGCGAAGGCCCTTGGCCTTAAAGGATGTTATTTCGAACTTATCAAAATAGTGACCCATCGTCGTTCGATCGAGGTCGAACGCTTCTTTTTGGCAAAGGCCCCTGGCCTTCAAGGGTGTTATTTCGAACTTATCGAAATAGTAACCCGTCGTCGTTCGATCGAGGTCGAACTGTTCTTTTTGGCGAAGGCTCCTGGCCTTAAATGGTGTTATTTCGAACTTATCGAAATAGTAACCTGTTGTCGTATGATCGAGGTCGAACTCTTCTTTTTAGCGAAGGCCTCAGGCCTTAAAGGGTGTTATTTCGAACTTATCCAAATAGTCACCCGTCGTCGTTCGATAGAGGTTGAACTATTCTTTTTCGCTAAGGCCCTAGGCCTTAAAGGGTGTTATTTCGAACTTAACGAAATAGTTATCCATCGTCGTTCGATTGAGGTCGGACTCTTCTTTTTGGCGAAGGCCCCTGGCCTTAAAGGGTGTTATTTCAAACTTATCGAAATAGTAACTCGTCGTCCTTCGATCGAGGTCGAACTCTTTTTTTGGCGAAGGCCCCTGGCCTTAAAGGGTGTTATTTCGAACTTATCGAATATGTAACCCGTCGTCGTATGATAGAGGTTGAACTCTTCTTTTTTGCTAAGGCCCTTGGCCTTAAAGGGTATTATTTCGAACTTAACGAAATAGTAATCCATCGTCGTTCGATCGAGGTCGGACTCTTCTTTTTGGCGAAGGCCCCTGGCCTTACAGGGTGTTATTTCGAACTTATCGAAATAGTAACCCGTCGTCGTTCGATCGAGGTCGAACTCTTCTTTTTTTCTAAGGCCCCTGGCCTTAAAGGGTGTTATTTCGAACTTATCGAAATAGTAACCCATCGTCGTTCGATTGAGGTCGAACTCTTCTTTTTGGAGAAGGCCCTTGGCCTTAAAGGGTGTTATTTCGAACTTAACGAAATAGTAATCCATCGTCGTTCGATCAAGGTCGGACTCTTCTTTTTGGCAAAGGCCCCTGGCCTTACAGGGTGTTATTTAGAACTTATCGAAATAGTAACCCGTCGTCGTTCGATCGAGGTCGAACTCTTCTTTTTGCGAAGGCCCTTGGCCTTAAAGGGTGTTATTTCGAACGTATCGAAATAGTACTCCATCGCCGTTCGATCGAGGTCAAACACTTCTTATTTACGAAGGCCCCTGGCCTTAAAGGGTGTTATTTCGAACTTATCGAAATAGTAACCCATCGTCGTTCGATTGAGGTCGAACTCTTCTTTTTGGAGAAGGCCCTTGGCCTTAAAGGGTGTTATTTCGAACTTAACGAAATAGTAATCCATCGTCGTTCGATCAAGGTCGGACTCTTCTTTTTGGCAAAGGCCCCTGGCCTTACAGGGTGTTATTTAGAACTTATCGAAATAGTCACCCATCGTCGTTTGATAGAGGTTGAACTCTTCTTTTTTGCGAAGGCCCTTGGTCTTAAAGGGTGTTATTTCGAACTTATCAAAATAGTAACCCATCGTCGTTCGATCGAGGTCGAACTCTTCTTTTTGGCAAAGGCCCCTGGCCTTCAAGGGTGTTATTTCAAACTTATCGAAATAGTAACCCGTCGTCGTATGATCGAGGTGGAACTCTTTTTTTTGGCGTAGGACTCTGGCCTTAAAGGGTGTTATTTCGAACTTATCGAAATAGTAACCCGTCGTCGTATGATCGAGGTCAAACTCTTCTTTTTAGCGAAGGCCTCAGGCCTTAAAGGGTGTTATTTCGAACTTATCCAAATAGTCACCCGTCGTCGTTCGATAGAGGTTGAACTCTTCTTTTTTGCTAAGGCCCTTCGCCTTAAAGGGTGTTATTTCGAACTTAACGAAATAGTAATTCATCGTCGTTTGATCGAGGTCGGACTCTTCTTTTTGGCGAAGGCCCTTGGCTTTACAGGGTGTTATTTCGAACTTATCGAAATAGTAACCCGTCGTCGTTCGATTGAGGTCGAACTCTTCCTTTTGGTGAAGGCCCCTGGCCTTAATGGGTGTTATTTCGAACTTATCGAAATAGTTACGCGTCGTCGTATGATAGAGGTTGAACACTTCTTTTTTGCGAAGGCCCTTGGCCTTAAAATGTGTTATTTCAAACTTATCAAAATAGTAACCCATCGTCGTTCAATCGAGGTCGAACTCTTCTTTTTGGCGAAGGCCTCTGGCCTTAAAGGGTGTTATTTCGAACTTATCGAAATAGTAACCCGTCATCGTTCGATCGAGGTCGAACTCTTCTTTTTGGCGAAGGCTCCTGGCCTTAAAGGGTGTTATTTCGAACTTATCGAAATAGTAACCCGCCGTCGTATGATCGAGGTCGAACTCTTCTTTTTAGCGAAGGCTTCAGGCCTTAAAGGGTGTTATTTGAACTTATCCAAATAGTCACCCGTCGTCCTTTGATAGAGGTTGAACTCTTCTTTTTTGCTAAGGCCCTTGGCCTTAAAGGGTGTTATTTCGAACATATCAAAATAGTAATCCATCGTCGTTCGATCGAGGTCGAACTCTTCTTTTTGGCGAAGGCCCTTGGCCTTAAAATGTGTTATTTGAAACTTATCAAAATAGTAACTTGTCGTCGTTCAATTGAGGTCAAACTCTTCTTTTTGGCGAAGGCCTCTAGCCTTAAAGGGTGTTATTTCGAACTTATCGAAATAGTCACCCGTCGTCGTTCGATAGAGGTTGAACTCTTCTTTTTGCGAAGGCCCTTGGCCTTAATGGGTGTTATTTCGAACTTATCGAAATAGTAATCCATCGTCGTTCGATCTAGGTCGAACTCTTCTTTTTGGCGAAGGCCCATGGCCTTAAAATGTGTTATTTCAAACTTATCAAAATAGTAACCCGTCGTCGTATGATCGAGGTCGAACTCTTCTTTTTGGCGAAGGCCTCTGGCCTTAAAGGGTGTTATTTCGAACTTATCGAAATAGTCACCCATCGTCGTTCGATAGAGGTTGAACTCTTCTTTTTGGCGAAGGCCCTTGGCCTTAATGGGTGTTATTTCAAACTTATCGAAATAGTAATCCATCGTCGTTCGATCGAGGTCGAACTCTTCTTTTTGGCGAAAGCCCCTGGCCTTAAAGGGTGTTATTTCGAACTTATCGAAATAGTAACCCGTCGTCGTTCGATCGAGGTTGAACTCTTCTTTTTGGCGAAGGCCCCTGGCCTTAAAGGGTGTAATTTCGAACTTATCGAAATAGTAACCCGTCGTCATATGATAGAGGTTGAACTATTCTTTTTTGCGAAGGCCCTTGGCCTTAAAGGGTGTTATTTCGAACATATCGAAATAGTTATCCATCGTCGTTCGATCGAGGTCGAACTCTTCTTTTTGGCGAAGGCCCTTGGCCTTAAAATCTGTTATTTCAAACTTATCGAAATAGTAACCCGTCGTCGTATGATCGAGGTGGAACTCTTCTTTTTGGCGTAGGCCTCTGGCCTTAAAGGGTGTTATTTCGAACTTATCGAAATAGTAACCCGTCGTCATTCGATCGAGGTCGAACTCTTCTTTTTGGCGAAGGCCTCTAGCCTTAAAGGGTGTTATTTCGAACTAATCGAAATAGTCACCCATCGTCGTTTGATAGAGGTTGAACTCTTCTTTTTTGCGAAGGCCCTTGGTCTTAAAGGGTGTTATTTCGAACTTATCAAAATAGTAACCCATCGTCGTTCGATCGAGGTCGAACTCTTCTTTTTGGCAAAGGCCCCTGGCCTTCAAGGGTGTTATTTCGAACTTATCGAAATAGTAACCCGTCGTCGTATGATCGAGGTCAAACTCTTCTTTTTAGCGAAGGCCTCAGGCCTTAAAGGGTGTTATTTCGAACTTATCCAAATAGTCACCCGTCGTCGTTCGATAGAGGTTGAACTCTTCTTTTTTGCTAAGGCCCTTCGCCTTAAAGGGTGTTATTTCGAACTTAACGAAATAGTAATCCATCGTCGTTTGATCGAGGTCGGACTCTTCTTTTTGGCGAAGGCCCTTGGCTTTACAGGGTGTTATTTCGAACTTATCGAAATAGTAACCTGTCGTCGTTCGATTGAGGTCGAACTCTTCCTTTTGGTGAAGGCCCTTGGCCTTAATGGGTGTTATTTCGAACTTATCGAAATAGTTACGCGTCGTCGTATGATAGAGGTTGAACACTTCTTTTTTGCGAAGGCCCTTGGCCTTAAAATGTGTTATTTCAAACTTATCAAAATAGTAACCCATCGTCGTTCAATCGAGGTCGAACTCTTCTTTTTGGCGAAGGCCTCTGACCTTAAAGGGTGTTATTTCGAACTTATCGAAATAGTAACCCGTCATCGTTCGATCGAGGTCGAACTCTTCTTTTTGGCGAAGGCTCCTGGCCTTAAAGGGTGTTATTTCGAACTTATCGAAATAGTAACCCGCCGTCGTATGATCGAGGTCGAACTCTTCTTTTTAGCGAAGGCTTCAGGCCTTAAAGGGTGTTATTTCTAACTTATCCAAATAGTCACCCGTCGTCCTTTGATAGAGGTTGAACTCTTCTTTTTTGCTAAGGCCCTTGGCCTTAAAGGGTATTATTTCGAACTTAACGAAATAGTAATCCATCGTCGTTCGATCGAGGTCGGACTCTTCTTTTTGGCGAAGGCCCCTGGCCTTACAGGGTGTTATTTCGAACTTATCGAAATAGTAACCCGTCGTCGTTCGATCGAGGTCGAACTCTTCTTTTTGGCGAAGGCCCCTGGCCTTAAAGGGTGTTATTTCGAACTTATCGAAATAGTAACCCGTCGTCGTATGATAGAGGTTGAACTCTTCTTTTTTGCGAAGGCCCTTGGCCTTAAAGGGTGTTATTTCGATCATATCAAAATAGTAATCCATCGTCGTTCGATCGAGGTCGAACTCTTCTTTTTGGCGAAGGCCCTTGGCCTTAAAGGGTGTTATTTCGAACATATCGAAATAGTTATCCATCGTCGTTCGATCGAGGTCGAACTCTTCTTTTTGGCGAAGGCCCTTGGCCTTAAAATCTGTTATTTCAAACTTATCGAAATAGTAACCCGTCGTCGTATGATCGAGGTGGAACTCTTCTTTTTGGCGTAGGACTCTGGCCTTAAAGGGTGTTATTTCGAACTTAACGAAATAGTAATCCATCGTCGTTCGATCGAGGTCGGACTCTTCTTTTTGGCGAAGGCCCATGGCCTTAAAATGTGTTATTTCAAACTTATCAAAATAGTAACCCGTCGTCGTATGATCGAGGTCGAACTCTTCTTTTTGGCGAAGGCCTCTGGCCTTAAAGGGTGTTATTTCGAACTTATCGAAATAGTCACCCATCGTCGTTCGATAGAGGTTGAACTCTTCTTTTTGCGAAGGCCCTTGGCCTTAATGGGTGTTATTTCAAACTTATCGAAATAGTAATCCATCGTCGTTCGATCGAGGTCGAACTCTTCTTTTTGGCGAAAGCCCCTGGCCTTAAAGGGTGTTATTTCGAACTTATCGAAATAGTAACCCGTCGTCGTTCGATCGAGGTTGAACTCTTCTTTTTGGCGAAGGCCCCTGGCCTTAAAGGGTGTAATTTCGAACTTATCGAAATAGTAACCCGTCGTCATATGATAGAGGTTGAACTATTCTTTTTTGCGAAGGCCCTTGGCCTTAAAGGGTGTTATTTTGAACATATCGAAATAGTTATCCATCGTCGTTCGATCGATGTCGAACTCTTCTTTTTGGCGAAGGCCCTTGGCCTTAAAATCTGTTATTTCAAACTTATCGAAATAGTAACCCGTCGTCATATGATCGAGGTGGAACTCTTTTTTTGGCGTAGGGCTCTGGCCTTAAAGGGTGTTATTTCGAACTTATCGAAATAGTAACCCGTCGTCGTTCGATCGAGGTCGAACTCTTCTTTTTGGCGAAGGCCTCTAGCCTTAAAGGGTGTTATTTCGAACTTATCGAAAGAGTCACCCATCGTCGTTTGATAGAGGTTGAACTCTTCTTTTTTGCGAAGGCCCTTGGTCTTAAAGGGTGTTATTTCGAACTTATCAAAATAGTAACCCATCGTCGTTCGATCGAGGTCGAACTCTTCTTTTTGGCAAAGGCCCCTGGCCTTCAAGGGTGTTATTTCAAACTTATCGAAATAGTAACCCGTCGTCGTATGATCGAGGTGGAACTCTTTTTTTTGGCGTAGGACTCTGGCCTTAAAGGGTGTTATTTCGAACTTATCGTAATAGTAACCCGTCGTCGTATGATCGAGGTCAAACTCTTCTTTTTAGCGAAGGCCTCAGGCCTTAAAGGGTGTTATTTCGAACTTATCCAAATAGTCACCCGTCGTCGTTCGATAGAGGTTGAACTCTTCTTTTTGCTAAGGCCCTTCGCCTTAAAGGGTGTTATTTCGAACTTAACGAAAGAGTAATCCATCGTCGTTTGATCGAGGTCGGACTCTTCTTTTTGGCGAAGGCCCTTGGCTTTACAGGGTGTTATTTCGAACTTATCGAAATAGTAACCCGTCGTCGTTCGATTGAGGTCGAACTCTTCTTTTTGGTCAAGGCCCCTGGCCTTAATGGGTGTTATTTCGAACTTATCGAAATAGTTACGCGTCGTCGTAAGATAGAGGTTGAACACTTCTTTTTTGCGAAGGCCCTTGGCCTTAAAAAGTGTTATTTCAAACATATCAAAATAGTAATCCATCGTCGTTCGATCGAGCTCGAACTCTTCTTTTTGGCGCAGGCCCCTGGCCTTACAAGGTGTTATTTCGAACTTATCAAAATAGTAACCCGTCGTCGTTCGATCGAGGTTGAACTCTTATTTTTTGCTAAGGCCCTTTGCCATAAAGGCTGTTATTTCGAACTTAACGAAATAGTAATCCATCGTCGTTTGATCGAGGTCGGACTCTTCTTTTTGGCGAAGGCCCCTGGCTTTACAGGGTGTTATTTCGAACTTATCGAAATAGTAACCCGTCGTCGTTCGATTGAGGTCGAACTCTTCTTTTTGGCGAAGGCCCCTGGCCTTAAAGGGTGTTATTTCGAACTTATCGAAATAGTTACGCGTCGTCGTATGATCGAGGTGGAACTCTTCTTTTTGGCGTAGGACTCTGGCCTTAAAGGGTGTTATTTCAAACTTATCGAAATAGTAACCCGTCGTCGTTCGATCGAGGTCGAACTCTTCTTTTGGCGAAGGCCTCTGGCCTTAAAGGGTGTTATTTCGAATTTATCGAAATAGTCACCCGTCGTCGTTTGATAGAGGTTGAACTCTTCTTTTTTGCGAAGGCCCTTGGCCTTAAAGGGTGTTATTTCGAACTTATCAAAATAGTAACCCATCGTCGTTCGATCGAGGTCGAACTCTTCTTTTTGGCAAAGGCCCCTGGCCTTCAAGGGTGTTATTTCGAACTTATCGAAATAGTAACCCGTCGTCGTTCGATCGAGGTTGAACTCTTCTTTTTGGCGAAGGCCCCTGGCCTTAAAGGGTGTAATTTCGAACTTATCGAAATAGTAACCCGTCGTCATATGATAGAGGTTGAACTATTCTTTTTTGCGAAGGCCCTTGGCCTTAAAGGGTGTTATTTTGAACATATCGAAATAGTTATCCATCGTCGTTCGATCGATGTCGAACTCTTCTTTTTGGCGAAGGCCCTTGGCCTTAAAATCTGTTATTTCAAACTTATCGAAATAGTAACCCGTCGTCATATGATCGAGGTGGAACTCTTTTTTTGGCGTAGGGCTCTGGCCTTAAAGGGTGTTATTTCGAACTTATCGAAATAGTAACCCGTCGTCGTTCGATCGAGGTCGAACTCTTCTTTTTGGCGAAGGCCTCTAGCCTTAAAGGGTGTTATTTCGAACTTATCGAAAGAGTCACCCATCGTCGTTTGATAGAGGTTGAACTCTTCTTTTTTGCGAAGGCCCTTGGTCTTAAAGGGTGTTATTTCGAACTTATCAAAATAGTAACCCATCGTCGTTCGATCGAGGTCGAACTCTTCTTTTTGGCAAAGGCCCCTGGCCTTCAAGGATGTTATTTCAAACTTATCGAAATAGTAACACGTCGTCGTATGATCGAGGTGGAACTCTTTTTTTGGCGTAGGCCTCTGGCCTTAAAGGGTGTTATTTCGAACTTATCGAAATAGTAACCCGTCGTCGTATGATCGAGGTCAAACTCTTCTTTTTAGCGAAGGCCTCAGGCCTTAAAGGGTGTTATTTCGAACTTATCCAAATAGTCACCCGTCGTCGTTCGATAGAGGTTGAACTCTTCTTTTTTGCTAAGGCCCTTCGCCTTAAAGGGTGTTATTTCGAACTTAACGAAAGAGTAATCCATCGTCGTTTGATCGAGGTCGGACTCTTCTTTTTGGCGAAGGCCCTTGGCTTTACAGGGTGTTATTTCGAACTTATCGAAATAGTAACCCGTCGTCGTTCGATTGAGGTCGAACTCTTCTTTTTGGTCAAGGCCCCTGGCCTTAATGGGTGTTATTTCGAACTTATCGAAATAGTTACGCGTCGTCGTAAGATAGAGGTTGAACACTTCTTTTTTGCGAAGGCCCTTGGCCTTAAAAAGTGTTATTTCAAACATATCAAAATAGTAATCCATCGTCGTTCGATCGAGCTCGAACTCTTCTTTTTGGCGCAGGCCCCTGGCCTTACAAGGTGTTATTTCGAACTTATCAAAATAGTAACCCGTCGTCGTTCGATCGAGGTTGAACTCTTCTTTTTTGCTAAGGCCCTTTGCCATAAAGGCTGTTATTTCGAACTTAACGAAATAGTAATCCATCGTCGTTTGATCGAGGTCGGACTCTTCTTTTTGGCGAAGGCCCCTGGCTTTACAGGGTGTTATTTCGAACTTATCGAAATAGTAACCCGTCGTCGTTCGATTGAGGTCGAACTCTTCTTTTTGGCGAAGGCCCCTGGCCTTAAAGGGTGTTATTTCGAACTTATCGAAATAGTTACGCGTCGTCGTATGATCGAGGTGGAACTCTTCTTTTTGGCGTAGGACTCTGGCCTTAAAGGGTGTTATTTCAAACTTATCGAAATAGTAACCCGTCGTCGTTCGATCGAGGTCGAACTCTTCTTTTTGGCGAAGGCCTCTGGCCTTAAAGGGTGTTATTTCGAATTTATCGAAATAGTCACCCGTCGTCGTTTGATAGAGGTTGAACTCTTCTTTTTTGCGAAGGCCCTTGGCCTTAAAGGGTGTTATTTCGAACTTATCAAAATAGTAACCCATCGTCGTTCGATCGAGGTCGAACTCTTCTTTTTGGCAAAGGCCCCTGGCCTTCAAGGGTGTTATTTCGAACTTATCGAAATAGTAACCCGTCGTCGTTCGATCGAGGTCGAACTCTTCTTTTTGGCGAAGGCTCCTGGCCTTAAAGGGTGTTATTTCGAACTTATCGAAATAGTAACCCGTCGTCGTATGATCGAGGTCGAACTCTTCTTTTTAGCGAAGGCCTCAGGCCTTAAAGGGTGTTATTTCGAACTTATCCAAATAGTCACCCGTCGTCCTTTGATAGAGGTTGAACTCTTCTTTTTTGCTAAGGCCCTTGGCATTAAAGGGTGTTATTTCGAACTTAACGAAATAGTAATCCATCGGCGTTCGATCGAGGTCGGACTCTTCTTTTTGGCGAAGGCCCCTGGCCTTACAGGGTGTTATTTCGAACTTATCGAAATAGTAAACCGTCGTCGTTCGATCGAGGTCGAACTCTTCTTTTGGCGAAGACCCCTGGCCTTAAAGGGTGTTATTTCGAACTTATCGAAATAGTAACCCGTCGTCGTATGATAGAGGTTGAACTCTTATTTTTTGCGAAGGCCCTTGGCCTTAAAAAGTGTTATTTCGAACATATCAAAATAGTAATCCATCGTCGTTCGATCGAGGTCGAACTCTTCTTTTTGGCGAAGGCCCTTGGCCTTAAAATCGTTTATTTCAAACTTATCGAAATAGTAACCCGTCGTCGTATGATCGAGGTGGAACACTTCTTTTTGGCGTAGGACTCTGGCCTTAAAGGGTGTTATTTCGAACTTATCGAAATAGTAACCCGTCGTCGTTCGATTGAGGTCGAACTCTTCTTTTTGGAGAAGGCCCTTGGCCTTAAAAGGTGTTATTTCGAACTTATCGAAATAGTAATCCATCGTCGTTCGATCGAGGTCGGACTCTTCTTTTTGGCGAAGGCCCCTGGCCTTACAGGGTGTTATTTAGAACTTATCGAAATAGTAACCCGTCGTTGTTCGATCGAGGTCGATCTCTTCTTTTTGGCGAAGGCCCCTGGCCTTAAAGGGTGTTATTTCGAACTTATCGAAATAGTAACCCGTCGTCGTATGATCGAGGTGGAACTCTTCTTTTTGGCGTAGGACTCTGGCCTTAAAGGGTGTTATTTCGAACTTAACGAAATAGTAATCCATCGTCGTTCGATCGAGGTCGGACTCTTCTTTTTGGCAAAGGCCCCTGGCCTTAAAAGGTGTTATTTCGAACTTAACGAAATAGTAATCCATCGTCGTTCGATCGAGGTCGGACTCTTCTTTTTGGCAAAGGCCCCTGGCCTTAAAGGTTTTTATTTCGAACTTATCGAAATAGTAACCCGTCGTCGTATGATCGAGGTCGAACTCTTCTTTTTGGCGAAGGCCTCTGGCCTTAAAGGGTGTTATTTCGAACTTATCGAAATAGTCACCCGTCGTCGTTCGATATAGGTTGAACTCTTCTTTTTTGCAAAGGCCCTTGGCCTTAAAGGGTGTTATTTCGAACTAGTCGAAATAGTAATCCATCGTCGTTCGATCGAGGTCGAACTCTTCTTTTTGGCGAAGGCCCCTAGCCTTAAAGGGTGTTATTTCGAACTTATCGAAATAGTAACCCGTCGTCATATGATAGAGGTTGAAATATTCTTTTTGCGAAGGCCCTTGGCCTTAAAGGGTGTTATTTCGAACATATCGAAATAGTTATCCATCGTCGTTCGATCGAGGTCGAACTCTTCTTTTTGGCGAAGGCCCTTGGCCTTAAAATCTGTTACTTCAAACTTATCCAAAATAGTAACCCGTCGTCGTTCGATCGAGGTCGAACTCTTCTTTTTGGCGAAGGCTCCTGGCCTTAAATGGTGTTATTTCGAACTTATCGAAATAGTAACCCGTCGTCGTATGATCGAGGTCGAACTCTTCTTTTTAGCGAAGGCCTCAGGCCTTAAAGGGTTTTATTTCGAACTAATCCAAATAGTCACCCGTCGTCGTTCGATAGAGGTTGAACTCTTCTTTTTTGCTAAGGCCCTTGGCCTTAAAGGGTGTTATTTCGAACTTAACAAAATAGTAATCCATCGTCGTTTGATCGAGGTCGGACTCTTCTTTTTGGCGAAGGCCCCTGGCCTTACAGGGTGTTATTTCGAACTTATCGAAATAGTAACCCGTCGTCGTTCGATCGAGGTCGAACTCTTTTTTTGGCGAAGGCCCCTGGCCTTAAAGGGTGTTATTTCGAACTTATCGAAATAGTAACCCATCGTCGTATGATAGAGGTTGAACTCTTCTTTTTTGCTAAGGCCCTTGGCCTTAAAGGGTGTTATTTCGAACATATCAAAATAGTAATCCATCGTCGTTCGATCGAGGTCGAACTCTTCTTTTTGGCGAAGGCCCTTGGCCTTAAAATGTGTTATTTCAAACTTATCAAAATGGTAACTTGTCGTCGTTCAAATGAGGTCGAACTCTTCTTTTTGGCGAAGGCCTCTGGCCTTAAAGGGTGTTATTTCGAACTTATCGAAATAGTCACCCGTCGTCGTTCGATAGAGGTTGAACTCTTCTTTTTGCGAAGGCCCTTGGCCTTAATGGGTGTTATTTCAAACTTATCGAAATAGTAATCCATCGTCGTTCGATCGAGGTCGAACTCTTCTTTTTGGCAAAGGCCCCTGGCCTTCAAGGGTGTTATTTCAAACTTATCGAAATAGTAACCCGTCGTCGTATGATCGAGGTGGAACTCTTCTTTTTGGCGTAGGACTCTGGCCTTAAAGGGTGTTATTTCGAACTTAACGAAATAGTAATCCATCGTCGTTCGATCGAGGTCGGACTCTTCTTTTTGGCAAAGGCCCCTGGCCTTAAAGGGTGTTATTTCGAACTTAACGAAATAGTAATCCATCGTCGTTCGATCGAGGTCGGACTCTTCTTTTTGGCAAAGGCCCCTGGCCTTAAAGGTTGTTATTTCGAACTTATCGAAATAGTAACCCGTCGTCGTATGATCGAGGTCGAACTCTTCTTTTTGGCGAAGGCCTCTGGCCTTAAAGGGTGTTATTTCGAACTTATCGAAATAGTCACCCGTCGTCGTTCGATATAGGTTGAACTCTTCTTTTTTGCAAAGGCCCTTGGCCTTAAAGGGTGTTATTTCGAACTAGTCGAAATAGTAATCCATCGTCGTTCGATCGAGGTCGAACTCTTCTTTTTGGCGAAGGCCCCTAGCCTTAAAGGGTGTTATTTCGAACTTATCGAAATAGTAACCCGTCGTCATATGATAGAGGTTGAAATATTCTTTTTTGCGAAGGCCCTTGGCCTTAAAGGGTGTTATTTCGAACATATCGAAATAGTTATCCATCGTCGTTCGATCGAGGTCGAACTCTTCTTTTTGGCGAAGGCCCTTGGCCTTAAAATCTGTTACTTCAAACTTATCCAAAATAGTAACCCGTCGTCGTTCGATCGAGGTCGAACTCTTCTTTTTGGCGAAGGCTCCTGGCCTTAAATGGTGTTATTTCGAACTTATCGAAATAGTAACCCGTCGTCGTATGATCGAGGTCGAACTCTTCTTTTTAGCGAAGGCCTCAGGCCTTAAAGGGTTTTATTTCGAACTAATCCAAATAGTCACCCGTCGTCGTTCGATAGAGGTTGAACTCTTCTTTTTTGCTAAGGCCCTTGGCCTTAAAGGGTGTTATTTCGAACTTATCAAAATAGTAATCCATCGTCGTTTGATCGAGGTCGGACTCTTCTTTTTGGCGAAGGCCCCTGGCCTTACAGGGTGTTATTTCGAACTTATCGAAATAGTAACCCGTCGTCGTTCGATCGAGGTCGAACTCTTTTTTTGGCGAAGGCCCCTGGCCTTAAAGGGTGTTATTTCGAACTTATCGAAATAGTAACCCATCGTCGTATGATAGAGGTTGAACTCTTCTTTTTTGCTAAGGCCCTTGGCCTTAAAGGGTGTTATTTCGAACATATCAAAATAGTAATCCATCGTCGTTCGATCGAGGTCGAACTCTTCTTTTTGGCGAAGGCCCTTGGCCTTAAAATGTGTTATTTCAAACTTATCAAAATGGTAACTTGTCGTCGTTCAAATGAGGTCGAACTCTTCTTTTTGGCGAAGGCCTCTGGCCTTAAAGGGTGTTATTTCGAACTTATCGAAATAGTCACTCGTCGTCGTTCGATAGAGGTTGAACTCTTCTTTTTTGCGAAGGCCCTTGGCCTTAATGGGTGTTATTTCAAACTTATCGAAATAGTAATCCATCGTCGTTCGATCGAGGTCGAACTCTTCTTTTTGGCGAAGGCCCATGGCCTTAAAATGTGTTATTTCAAACTTATCAAAATAGTAACCCGTCGTCGTATGATCGAGGTCGAACTCTTCTTTTTGGCGAAGGCCTCTGGCCTTAAAGGGTGTTATTTCGAACTTATCGAAATAGTCACCCATCGTCGTTCGATAGAGGTTGAACTCTTCTTTTTGCGAAGGCCCTTGGCCTTAATGGGTGTTATTTCAAACTTATCGAAATAGTAATCCATCGTCGTTCGATCGAGGTCGAACTCTTCTTTTTGGCGAAAGCCCCTGGTCTTAAAGGGTGTTATTTCGAACTTATCGAAATAGTAACCCGTCGTCGTTCGATCGAGGTTGAACTCTTCTTTTTGGCGAAGGCCCCTGGCCTTAAAGGGTGTAATTTCGAACTTATCGAAATAGTAACCCGTCGTCATATGATAGAGGTTGAACTATTCTTTTTGCGAAGGCCCTTGGCCTTAAAGGGTGTTATTTTGAACATATCGAAATAGTTATCCATCGTCGTTCGATCGAGGTCGAACTCTTCTTTTTGGCGAAGGCCCTTGGCCTTAAAATCTGTTATTTCAAACTTATCGAAATAGTAACCCGTCGTCATATGATCGAGGTGGAACTCTTTTTTTGGCGTAGGGCTCTGGCCTTAAAGGGTGTTATTTCGAACTTATCGAAATAGTAACCCGTCGTCGTTCGATCGAGGTCATACTCTTCTTTTTGGCGAAGGCCTCTAGCCTTAAAGGGTGTTATTTCGAACTAATCGAAATAGTCACCCATCGTCGTTTGATAGAGGTTGAACTCTTTTTTTTTGCGAAGGCCCTTGGTCTTAAAGGGTGTTATTTCGAACTTATCAAAATAGTAACCCATCATCGTTCGATCGAGGTCGAACTCTTCTTTTTGGCAAAGGCCCCTGGCCTTCAAGGGTGTTATTTCAAACTTATCGAAATAGTAACCCGTCGTCGTATGATCGAGGTGGAACTCTTTTTTTTGGCGTAGGACTCTGGCCTTAAAGGGTGTTATTTTGAACTTATCGAAATAGTAACCCGTCGTCGTATGATCGAGGTCAAACTCTTCTTTTTAGCGAAGGCCTCAGGCCTTAAAGGGTGTTATTTCGAACTTATCGAAATAGTAATCCATCGTCGTTCGATCGAGGTCGGACTCTTCTTTTTGGCAAAGGCCCCTGGCCTTAAAGGGTGTTATTTCGAACTTAACGAAATAGTAATCCATCGTCGTTCGATCGAGGTCGGACTCTTCTTTTTGGCAAAGGCCCCTGGCCTTAAAGGTTGTTATTTCGAACTTATCGAAATAGTAACCCGTCGTCGTATGATCGAGGTCGAACTCTTCTTTTTGGCGAAGGCCTCTGGCCTTAAAGGGTGTTATTTCGAACTTATCGAAATAGTAACCCGTCGTCGTTCGATCGAGGTCAAACTCTTCTTTTTGGCGAAGGCCTCTAGCCTTAAAGGGTGTTATTTCGAACTTATCGAAATAGTCACCCATTGTCGTTTGATAGAGGTTGAACTCTTCTTTTTTGCGAAGGCCCTTGGTCTTAAAGGGTGTTATTTCGAACTTATCAAAATAGTAACCCATCGTCGTTCGATCGAGGTCGAACTCTTCTTTTTGGCAAAGGCCCCTGGCCTTCAAGGGTGTTATTTCAAACTTATCGAAATAGTAACCCGTCGTCGTATGATCGAGGTGGAACTCTTTTTTTTGGCGTAGGACTCTGGCCTTAAAGGGTGTTATTTTGAACTTATCGAAATAGTAACCCGTCGTCGTATGATCGAGGTCAAACTCTTCTTTTTAGCGAAGGCCTCAGGCCTTAAAGGGTGTTATTTCGAACTTATCGAAATAGTAATCCATCGTCGTTCGATCGAGGTCGGACTCTTCTTTTTGGCAAAGGCCCCTGGCCTTAAAGGGTGTTATTTCGAACTTAACGAAATAGTAATCCATCGTCGTTCGATCGAGGTCGGACTCTTCTTTTTGGCAAAGGCCCCTGGCCTTAAAGGTTGTTATTTCGAACTTATCGAAATAGTAACCCGTCGTCGTATGATCGAGGTCGAACTCTTCTTTTTGGCGAAGGCCTCTGGCCTTAAAGGGTGTTATTTCGAACTTATCGAAATAGTAACCCGTCGTCGTTCGATCGAGGTCAAACTCTTCTTTTTGGCGAAGGCCTCTAGCCTTAAAGGGTGTTATTTCGAACTTATCGAAATAGTCACCCATTGTCGTTTGATAGAGGTTGAACTCTTCTTTTTTGCGAAGGCCCTTGGTCTTAAAGGGTGTTATTTCGAACTTATCAAAATAGTAACCCATCGTCGTTCGATCGAGGTCGAACTCTTCTTTTTGGCAAAGGCCCCTGGCCTTCAAGGGTGTTATTTCAAACTTATCGAAATAGTAACCCGTCGTCGTATGATCGAGGTGGAACTCTTTTTTTTGGCGTAGGACTCTGGCCTTAAAGGGTGTTATTTTGAACTTATCGAAATAGTAACCCGTTGTCGTATGATCGAGGTCAAACTCTTCTTTTTAGCGAAGGCCTCAGGCCTTAAAGGGTGTTATTTCGAACTTATCCAAATAGTCACCCGTCGTCGTTCGATAGAGGTTGAACTCTTCTTTTTTTGCTAAGGCCCTTCGCCTTAAAGGGTGTTATTTCGAACTTAACGAAATAGTAATCCATCGTCGTTTGATCGAGTTCGGACTCTTCTTTTTGGCGAAGGCCCTTGGCTTTACAGGGTGTTATTTCGAACTTATCGAAATAGTAACCCATCGTCGTATGATAAAGGTTGAACTCTTCTTTTTTGCTAAGGCCCTTGGCCTTAAAGGGTGTTATTTCGAACATATCAAAATAGTAATCCATCGTCGTTCGATCGAGGTCGAACTCTTCTTTTTGGCGAAGGCCCTTGGCCTTAAAATGTGTTATTTCAAACTTATCAAAATGGTAACTTGTCGTCGTTCAAATGAGGTCGAACTCTTCTTTTTGGCGAAGGCCTCTGGCCTTAAAGGGTGTTATTTCGAACTTATCGAAATAGTCACCCGTCGTCGTTCGATAGAGGTTGAACTCTTCTTTTTGCGAAGGCCCTTGGCCTTAATGGGTGTTATTTCAAACTTATCGAAATAGTAATCCATCGTCGTTCGATCGAGGTCGAACTCTTCTTTTTGGCGAAGGCCCATGGCCTTAAAATGTGTTATTTCAAACTTATCAAAATAGTAACCCGTCGTCGTATGATCGAGGTCGAACTCTTCTTTTTGGCGAAGGCCTCTGGCCTTAAAGGGTGTTATTTCGAACTTATCGAAATAGTCACCCATCGTCGTTCGATAGAGGTTGAACTCTTCTTTTTGCGAAGGCCCTTGGCCTTAATGGGTGTTATTTCAAACTTATCGAAATAGTAATCCATCGTCGTTCGATCGAGGTCGAACTCTTCTTTTTGGCGAAAGCCCCTGGCCTTAAAGGGTGTTATTTCGAACTTATCGAAATAGTAACCCGTCGTCGTTCGATCGAGGTTGAACTCTTCTTTTTGGCGAAGGCCCCTGGCCTTAAAGGGTGTAATTTCGAACTTATCGAAATAGTAACCCGTCGTCATATGATAGAGGTTGAACTATTCTTTTTGCGAAGGCCCTTGGCCTTAAAGGGTGTTATTTTGAACATATCGAAATAGTTATCCATCGTCGTTCGATCGAGGTCGAACTCTTCTTTTTGGCGAAGGCCCTTGGCCTTAAAATCTGTTATTTCAAACTTATCGAAATAGTAACCCGTCGTCATATGATCGAGGTGGAACTCTTTTTTTGGCGTAGGGCTCTGGCCTTAAAGGGTGTTATTTCGAACTTATCGAAATAGTAACCCGTCGTCGTTCGATCGAGGTCAAACTCTTCTTTTTGGCGAAGGCCTCTAGCCTTAAAGGGTGTTATTTCGAACTAATCGAAATAGTCACCCATCGTCGTTTGATAGAGGTTGAACTCTTCTTTTTTGCGAAGGCCCTTGGTCTTAAAGGGTGTTATTTCGAACTTATCAAAATAGTAACCCATCGTCGTTCGATCGAGGTCGAACTCTTCTTTTTGGCAAAGGCCCCTGGCCTTCAAGGGTGTTATTTCAAACTTATCGAAATAGTAACCCGTCGTCGTTCGATCGAGGTTGAACTCTTCTTTTTGGCGAAGGCCCCTGGCCTTAAAGGGTGTAATTTCGAACTTATCGAAATAGTAACCCGTCGTCATATGATAGAGGTTGAACTATTCTTTTTTGCGAAGGCCCTTGGCCTTAAAGGGTGTTATTTTGAACATATCGAAATAGTTATCCATCGTCGTTCGATCGAGGTCGAACTCTTCTTTTTGGCGAAGGCCCTTGGCCTTAAAATCTGTTATTTCAAACTTATCGAAATAGTAACCCGTCGTCATATGATCGAGGTGGAACTCTTTTTTTGGCGTAGGGCTCTGGCCTTAAAGGGTGTTATTTCGAACTTATCGAAATAGTAACCCGTCGTCGTTCGATCGAGGTCAAACTCTTCTTTTTGGCGAAGGCCTCTAGCCTTAAAGGGTGTTATTTCGAACTTATCGAAATAGTCACCCATTGTCGTTTGATAGAGGTTGAACTCTTCTTTTTTGCGAAGGCCCTTGGTCTTAAAGGGTGTTATTTCGAACTTATCAAAATAGTAACCCATCGTCGTTCGATCGAGGTCGAACTCTTCTTTTTGGCAAAGGCCCCTGGCCTTCAAGGGTGTTATTTCAAACTTATCGAAATAGTAACCCGTCGTCGTATGATCGAGGTGGAACTCTTTTTTTTGGCGTAGGACTCTGGCCTTAAAGGGTGTTATTTTGAACTTATCGAAATAGTAACCCGTCGTCGTATGATCGAGGTCAAACTCTTCTTTTTAGCAAAGGCCTCAGGCCTTAAAGGGTGTTATTTCGAACTTATCCAAATAGTCACCCGTCGTCGTTCGATAGAGGTTGAACTCTTCTTTTTGCTAAGGCCCTTCGCCTTAAAGGGTGTTATTTCGAACTTAACGAAATAGTAATCCATCGTCGTTTGATCGAGTTCGGACTCTTCTTTTTGGCGAAGGCCCTTGGCTTTACAGGGTGTTATTTCGAACTTATCGAAATAGTAACCCGTCGTCGTTCGATTGAGGTCGAACTCTTCTTTTTGGCGAAGGCCCCTGGCCTTAAAGGGTGTTATTTCGAACTTATCGAAATAGTTACGCGTCGTCGTATGATAGAGGTTGAACACTTCTTTTTTGCGAAGGCCCTTGGCCATAAAAAGTGTTATTTCAAACATATCAAAATAGTAATCCATCGTCGTTCGATCGAGGTCGAACTCTTCTTTTTGGCGCAGGCCCCTGGCCTTACAAGGTGTTATTTCGAACTTATCAAAATAGTAACCTGTCGTCGTTCGATCGAGGTTGAACTCTTCTTTTTTGCTAAGGCTCTTCGCCTTAAAGGGTGTTATTTCGAACTTAACGAAATAGTAATCCATCGTCGTTTGATCGAGGTCGGACTCTTCTTTTTGGCGAAGGCCCCTGGCCTTACAGGGTGTTATTTCGAACTTATCGAAATAGTAACCCGTCGTCGTTCGATTGAGGTCGAACTCTTCTTTTTGGCGAAGGCCCCTGGCCTTAAAGGGTGTTATTTCGAACTTATCGAAATAGTTACGCGTCGTCGTATGATAGAGGTTGAACTCTTCTTTTTTGCGAAGGCCCTTGGCCTTAAAAAGTGTTATTTCAAACATATCAAAATAGTAATCCATCGTCGTTCGATCGAGGTCGAACTCTTCTTTTTGGCGAAGGCCCTTGGCCTTAAAATGTGTTATTTCAAACTTATCAAAATAGTAACCTGTCGTAGTTCAATCGAGGTCAAACTCTTCTTTTTGGCGAAGGCCCTTGGCCTTAAAGGGTGTTATTTCGAACATATCAAAATAGTAATCCATTGTCGTTCGATCGAGGTCGAACTCTTCTTTTTGGCGAAGGCCCTTGGCCTTAAAATGTGTTATTTCAAACCTATCAAAATAGTAACCTGTCGTCGTTCAATCGAGGTCGAACTCTTCTTTTTGGCGAAGGCCTCTGGCCTTAAAGGGTGTTATTTCGAACTTATCGAAATAGTCACCCGTCGTCGTTCGATAGAGGTTGAACTCTTATTTTTTGCGAAGGCCCTTGGCCTTAATGGGTGTTATTTCGAACTTATCGAAATAGTAATCCATCGTCGTTCGATCGAGGTCGAACTCTTCTTTTTGGCGAAGGCCCTTGGCCTTAAAATGTGTTATTTCAAACTTATCAAAATAGTAACCCGTCGTCGTATGATCGAGGTCGAACTCTTCATTTTGGCGAAGGCCTCTGGCCTTAAAGGGTGTTATTTCGAACTTATCGAAATAGTCACCCATCGTCGTTCGATAGAGGTTGAACTCTTCTTTTTGCGAAGGCCCTTGGCCTTAATGGGTGTTATTTCGAACTTATCGAAATAGTAATCCATCGTCGTTCGATCGAAGTCGAACTCTTCTTTTTGGCGAAAGCCCCTGGCCTTAAAGGGTGTTATTTCAAACTTATCGAAATAGTAACCCGTCGTCATTCGATCGAGGTTGAACTCTTCTTTTTGGCGAAGGCTCCTGGCCTTAAAGGGTGTAATTTCGAACTTATCGAAATAGTAACCCGTCGTCATATGATAGAGGTTGAACTATTCTTTTTTGCGAAGGCCCTTGGCCTTAAAGGGTGTTATTTCGAACATATCGAAATAGTTATCCATCGTCGTTCGATCGAGGTCGAACTCTTCTTTTTGGCGAAGGCCCTTGGACTTAAAATCTGTTATTTCAAACTTATCGAAATAGTAACCCGTCGTCATATGATCGAGGTGGAACTCTTTTTTGCGAAGGCCCTTGGCCTTAAAGGGTGTTATTTCGAACTTATCGAAATAGTAACCCGTCGTCGTTCGATCGAGGTCGAACTCTTCTTTTTGGCGAAGGCCTCTAGCCTTAAAGGGTGTTATTTCGAACTTATCGAAATAGTAACCCGTCGTCGTTCGATCGAGGTCGAACTCTTCTTTTTGGCGAAGGCTCCTGGCCTTAAAGGGTGTTATTTCGAACTTATCGAAATAGTAACCCGTCGTCGTATGATCGAGGTCGAACTCTTCTTTTTAGCGAAGGCCTCAGGCCTTAAAGGGTGTTATTTCGAACTTATCCAAATAGTCACCCGTCGTCGTTCGATAGAGGTTGAACTCTTCTTTTTTGCTAAGGCCCTTCGCCTTAAAGGGTGTTATTTCGAACTTAACGAAATAGTAATCCATCGTCGTTTGATCGAGTTCGGACTCTTCTTTTTGGCGAAGGCCCTTGGCTTTACAGGGTGTTATTTCGAACTTATCGAAATAGTAACCCGTCGTCGTTCGATTGAGGTCGAACTCTTCTTTTTGGCGAAGGCCCCTGGCCTTAAAGGGTGTTATTTCGAACTTATCGAAATAGTTACGCGTCGTCGTATGATAGAGGTTGAACACTTCTTTTTTGCGAAGGCCCTTGGCCTTAAAAAGTGTTATTTCAAACATATCAAAATAGTAATCCATCGTCGTTCGATCGAGGTCGAACTCTTCTTTTTGGCGCAGGCCCCTGGCCTTACAAGGTGTTATTTCGAACTTATCAAAATAGTAACCCGTCGTCGTCCGATCAAGGTTGAACTCTTCTTTTTTGCTAAGGCTCTTCGCCTTAAAGGGTGTTATTTCGAACTTAACGAAATAGTAATCCATCGTCGTTTGATCGAGGTCGGACTCTTCTTTTTGGCGAAGGCCTCTGGCCTTAAAGGGTGTTATTTCGAACTTATCGAAATAGTCACCCATCGTCGTTCGATAGAGGTTGAACTCTTCTTTTTTGCGAAGGCCCTTGGCCTTAATGGGTGTTATTTCAAACTTATCGAAATAGTAATCCATCGTCGTTCGATCGAGGTCGAACTCTTCTTTTTGGCGAAAGCCCCTGGCCTTAAAGGGTGTTATTTCGAACTTATCGAAATAGTAACCCGTCGTCGTTCGATCGAGGTTGAACTCTTCTTTTTGGCGAAGGCCCCTGGCCTTAAAGGGTGTAATTTCGAACTTATCGAAATAGTAACCCGTCGTCATATGATAGAGGTTGAACTATTCTTTTTTGCGAAGGCCCTTGGACTTAAAGGGTGTTATTTTTAACATATCGAAATAGTTATCCATCGTCGTTCGATCGAGGTCGAACTCTTCTTTTTGGCGAAGGCCATTGGCCTTAAAATCTGTTATTTCAAACTTATCGAAATAGTAACCCGTCGTCATATGATCGAGGTGGAACTCTTTTTTTGGCGTAGGGCTCTGGCCTTAAAGGGTGTTATTTCGAACTTATCGAAATAGTAACCCGTCGTCGTTCGATCGAGGTCAAACTCTTCTTTTTGGCGAAGGCCTCTAGCCTTAAAGGGTGTTATTTCGAACTAATCGAAATAGTCACCCATCGTCGTTTGATAGAGGTTGAACTCTTCTTTTTTGCGAAGGCCCTTGGTCTTAAAGGGTGTTATTTCGAACTTATCAAAATAGTAACCCATCGTCGTTCGATCGAGGTCGAACTCTTCTTTTTGCTAAGGCCCTTCGCCTTAAAGGGTGTTATTTCGAACTTAACGAAATAGTAATCCATCGTCGTTTGATCGAGTTCGGACTCTTCTTTTTGGCGAAGGCCCTTGGCTTTACAGGGTGTTATTTCGAACTTATCGAAATAGTAACCCGTCGTCGTTCGATTGAGGTCGAACTCTTCTTTTTGGCGAAGGCCCCTGGCCTTAAAGGGTGTTATTTCGAACTTATCGAAATAGTTACGCGTCGTCGTATGATAGAGGTTGAACACTTCTTTTTTGCGAAGGACCTTGGCCTTAAAAAGTGTTATTTCAAACATATCAAAATAGTAATCCATCGTCGTTCGATCGAGGTCGAACTCTTCTTTTTGGCGCAGGCCCCTGGCCTTACAAGGTGTTATTTCGAACTTATCAAAATAGTAACCCGTCGTCGTCCGATCAAGGTTGAACTCTTCTTTTTTGCTAAGGCTCTTCGCCTTAAAGGGTGTTATTTCGAACTTAACGAAATAGTAATCCATCGTCGTTTGATCGAGGTCGGACTCTTCTTTTTGGCGAAGGCCTCTGGCCTTAAAGGGTGTTATTTCGAACTTATCGAAATAGTCACCCATCGTCGTTCGATAGAGGTTGAACTCTTCTTTTTTGCGAAGGCCCTTGGCCTTAATGGGTGTTATTTCAAACTTATCGAAATAGTAATCCATCGTCGTTCGATCGAGGTCGAACTCTTCTTTTTGGCGAAAGCCCCTGGCCTTAAAGGGTGTTATTTCGAACTTATCGAAATAGTAACCCGTCGTCGTTCGATCGAGGTTGAACTCTTCTTTTTGGCGAAGGCCCCTAGCCTTAAAGGGTGTAATTTCGAACTTATCGAAATAGTAACCCGTCGTCATATGATAGAGGTTGAACTATTCTTTTTTGCGAAGGCCCTTGGACTTAAAGGGTGTTATTTTTAACATATCGAAATAGTTATCCATCGTCGTTCGATCGAGGTCGAACTCTTCTTTTTGGCGAAGGCCATTGGCCTTAAAATCTGTTATTTCAAACTTATCGAAATAGTAACCCGTCGTCATATGATCGAGGTGGAACTCTTTTTTTGGCGTAGGGCTCTGGCCTTAAAGGGTGTTATTTCGAACTTATCGAAATAGTAACCCGTCGTCGTTCGATCGAGGTCAAACTCTTCTTTTTGGCGAAGGCCTCTAGCCTTAAAGGGTGTTATTTCGAACTAATCGAAATAGTCACCCATCGTCGTTTGATAGAGGTTGAACTCTTCTTTTTTGCGAAGGCCCTTGGTCTTAAAGGGTGTTATTTCGAACTTATCAAAATAGTAACCCATCGTCGTTCGATCGAGGTCGAACTCTTCTTTTTGGCAAAGGCCCCTGGCCTTCAAGGGTGTTATTTCAAACTTATCGAAATAGTAACCCGTCGTCGTATGATCGAGGTGGAACTCTTTTTTTTGGCGTAGGACTCTGGCCTTAAAGGGTGTTATTTTGAACTTATCGAAATAGTAACCCGTCGTCATATGATCGAGGTGGAACTCTTTTTTTGGCGTAGGGCTCTGGCCTTAAAGGGTGTTATTTCGAACTTATCGAAATAGTAACCCGTCGTCGTTCGATCGAGGTTGAACTCTTCTTTTTGGCGAAGGCCCCTGGCCTTAAAGGGTGTAATTTCGAACTTATCGAAATAGTAACCCGTCGTCATATGATAGAGGTTGAACTATTCTTTTTGCGAAGGCCCTTGGCCTTAAAGGGTGTTATTTTGAACATATCGAAATAGTTATCCATCGTCGTTCGATCGAGGTCGAACTCTTCTTTTTGGCGAAGGCCGTTGGCCTTAAAATCTGTTATTTCAAACTTATCGAAATAGTAACCCGTCGTCATATGATCGAGGTGGAACTCTTTTTTTGGCGTAGGGCTCTGGCCTTAAAGGGTGTTATTTCGAACTTATCGAAATAGTAACCCGTCGTCGATCGATCGAGGTCAAACTCTTCTTTTTGGCGAAGGCCGATAGCCTTAAAGGGTGTTATTTCGAACTTATCGAAATAGTCACCCATTGTCGTTTGATAGAGGTTGAACTCTTCTTTTTTGCGAAGGCCCTTGGTCTTAAAGGGTGTTATTTCGAACTTATCAAAATAGTAACCCATCGTCGTTCGATCGAGGTCGAACTCTTCTTTTTGGCAAAGGCCCCTGGCCTTCAAGGGTGTTATTTCAAACTTATCGAAATAGTAACCCGTCGTCGTATGATCGAGGTGGAACTCTTTTTTTTGGCGTAGGACTCTGGCCTTAAAGGGTGTTATTTTGAACTTATCGAAATAGTAACCCGTCGTCGTATGATCGAGGTCAAACTCTTCTTTTTAGCGAAGGCCTCAGGCCTTAAAGGGTGTTATTTCGAACTTATCCAAATAGTCACCCGTCGTCGTTCGATAGAGGTTGAACTCTTCTTTTTGCTAAGGCCCTTCGCCTTAAAGGGTGTTATTTCGAACTTAACGAAATAGTAATCCATCGTCGTTTGATCGAGTTCGGACTCTTCTTTTTGGCGAAGGCCCTTGGCTTTACAGGGTGTTATTTCGAACTTATCGAAATAGTTACGCGTCGTCGTATGATAGAGGTTGAACACTTCTTTTTTGCGAAGGCCCTTGGCCTTAAAAAGTGTTATTTCAAACATATCAAAATAGTAATCCATCGTCGTTCGATCGAGGTCGAACTCTTCTTTTTGGCGCAGGCCCCTGGCCTTACAAGGTGTTATTTCGAACTTATCAAAATAGTAACCCGTCGTCGTTCGATCGAGGTGGAACTCTTCTTTTTGGCGAAGGCCCTTGGCCTTAAAATGTGTTATTTCAAACTTATCAAAATAGTAACCTGTCGTAGTTCAATCGAGGTCAAACTCTTCTTTTTGGCGAAGGCCCTTGGCCTTAAAGGGTGTTATTTCGAACATATCAAAATAGTAATCCATTGTCGTTCGATCGAGGTCGAACTCTTCTTTTTGGCGAAGGCCCTTGGCCTTAAAATGTGTTATTTCAAACTTATCAAAATAGTAACCTGTCGTCGTTCAATCGAGGTCGAACTCTTCTTTTTGGCGAAGGCCTCTGGCCTTAAAGGGTGTTATTTCGAGCTTATCGAAATAGTCACCCGTCGTCGTTCGATAGAGGTTGAACTCTTATTTTTTGCGAAGGCCCTTGGCCTTAATGGGTGTTATTTCGAACTTATCGAAATAGTAATCCATCGTCGTTCGATCGAGGTCGAACTCTTCATTTTGGCGAAGGCCCTTGGCCTTAAAATGTATTATTTCAAACTTATCAAAATAGTAACCCGTCGTCGTATGATCGAGGTCGAACTCTTCATTTTGGCGAAGGCCTCTGGCCTTAAAGGGTGTTATTTCGAACTTATCGAAATAGTCACCCATCGTCGTTCGATAGAGGTTGAACTCTTCTTTTTTGCGAAGGCCCTTGGCCTTAATGGGTGTTATTTCGAACTTATCGAAATAGTAATCCATCGTCGTTCGATCGAGGTCAAACTCTTCTTTTTGGCGAAAGCCCCTGGCCTTAAAGGGTGTTATTTCAAACTTATCGAAATAGTAACCCGTCGTCGTTCGATCGAGGTTGAACTCTTCTTTTTGGCGAAGGCTCCTGGCCTTAAAGGGTGTAATTTCAAACTTATCGAAATAGTAACCCGTCGTCATATGATAGAGGTTGAACTATTCTTTTTTGCGAAGGCCCTTGGCCTTAAAGGGTGTTATTTCGAACATATCGAAATAGTTATCCATCGTCGTTCGATCGAGGTCGAACTCTTCTTTTTGGCGAAGGCCCTTGGACTTAAAATCTGTTATTTCAAACTTATCGAAATAGTAACCCGTCATCATATGATCGAGGTGGAACTCTTTTTTTGGCGTAGGGCTCTGGCCTTAAAGGGTGTTATTTCGAACTTATCGAAATAGTAACCCGTCGTCGTTCGATCGAGGTCGAACTCTTATTTTTGGCGAAGGCCTCTAGCCTTAAAGGGTGTTATTTCGAACTTATCGAAATAGTCACCTATCGTCGTTTGATAGAGGTTGAACTTTTTTTTTTTGCGAAGGCCCTTGGTCTTAAATGGTGTTATTTCGAACTTATCAAAATAGTAACCCATCGTCGTTCGATCGAGGTCGAACTCTTCTTTTTGGCAAAGGCCCCTGGCCTTCAAGGGTGTTATTTCAAACTTATCGAAATAGTAACCCGTCGTCGTATGATCGAGGTGGAACTCTTTTTTTTGGCGTAGGACTCTGGCCTTAAAGGGTGTTATTTCGAACTTATCGAAATAGTAACCCGTCGTCGTATGATCGAGGTCGAACTCTTCTTTTTAGCGAAGGCCTCAGGCCTTAAAGGGTGTTATTTCGAACTTATCCAAATAGTCACCCGTCGTCGTTCGATAGAGGTTGAACTCTTCTTTTTTGCTAAGGCCCTTCGCCTTAAAGGGTGTTATTTCGAACTTAACGAAATAGTTATCCATCGTCGTTTGATCGAGTTCGGACTCTTCTTTTTGGTGAAGGCCCTTGGCTTTACAGGGTGTTATTTCGAACTTATCGAAATAGTAACCCGTCGTCGTTCGATTGAGGTCGAACTCTTCTTTTTGGCGAAGGCCCCTGGCCTTAAAGGGTGTTATTTCGAACTTATCGAAATAGTTACGCGTCGTCGTATGATAGAGGTTGAACACTTCTTTTTTGCGAAGGCCCTTGGCCTTAAAAAGTGTTATTTCAAACATATCAAAATAGTAATCCATCGTCGTTCGATCGAGGTCGAACTCTTCTTTTTGGCGACGGCCCCTGGCCTTACAAGGTGTTATTTCGAACTTATCAAAATAGTAACCCGTCGTCGTCCGATCGAGGTTGAACTCTTCTTTTTTGCTAAGGCTCTTCGCCTTAAAGGGTGTTATTTTGAACTTATCGAAATAGTAACCCGTCGTCGTTCGATCGAGGTCGAACTCTTCTTTTTGGCGAAGGCCTCTAGCCTTAAAGGGTGTTATTTCGAACTTATCGAAATAGTAACCCGTCGTCGTTCGATCGAGGTCGAACTCTTCTTTTTGGCGAAGGCTCCTGGCCTTAAAGGGTGTTATTTCGAACTTATCGAAATAGTAACCCGTCGTCGTATGATCGAGGTCGAACTCTTCTTTTTAGCGAAGGCCTCAGGCCTTAAAGGGTGTTATTTCGAACTTATCCAAATAGTCACCCGTCGTCGTTCGATAGAGGTTGAACTCTTCTTTTTTGCTAAGGCCCTTGGCCTTAAAGGGTGTTATTTCGAACTTAATGAAATAGTAATCCATCGTCGTTTGATCGAGTTCGGACTCTTCTTTTTGGCGAAGGCCCTTGGCTTTACAGGGTGTTATTTCGAACTTATCGAAAATAGTAACCCGTCGTCGTTCGATTGAGGTCGAACTCTTCTTTTTGGCGAAGGCCCCTGGCCTTAAAGGGTGTTATTTCGAACTTATCGAAATAGTTACGCGTCGTCGTATGATAGAGGTTGAACACTTCTTTTTTGCGAAGGCCCTTGGCCTTAAAAAGTGTTATTTCAAACATATCAAAATAGTAATCCATCGTCGTTCGATCGAGGTCGAACTCTTCTTTTTGGCGCAGGCCCCTGGCCTTACAAGGTGTTATTTCGAACTTATCAAAATAGTAACCCGTCGTCGTCCGATCGAGGTTGAACTCTTCTTTTTTGCTAAGGCTCTTCGCCTTAAAGGGTGTTATTTCGAACTTAACGAAATAGTAATCCATCGTCGTTTGATCGAGGTCGGACTCTTCTTTTTGGCGAAGGCCCCTGGCCTTACAGGGTGTTATTTCGAACTTATCGAAATAGTAACCCGTCGTCGTTCGATTGAGGTCGAACTCTTCTTTTTGGCGAAGGCCCCTGGCCTTAAAGGGTGTTATTTCGAACTTATCGAAATAGTTACGCGTCGTCGTATGATAGAGGTTGAACTCTTCTTTTTTGCGAAGGCCTTTGGCCTTAAAAAGTGTTATTTCAAACATATCAAAATAGTAATCCATCATCGTTCGATCGAGGTCGAACTCTTCTTTTTGGCGAAGGCCCTTGGCCTTAAAATGTGTTATTTCAAACTTATCAAAATAGTAACCTGTCGTAGTTCAATCGAGGTCAAACTCTTCTTTTTGTCGAAGGCCCTTGGCCTTAAAATCTGTTATTTCAAACTTATCGAAATAGTAACCCGTCGTCGTATGATCGAGGTGGAACTCTTCTTTTTGGCGTAGGACTCTGGCCTTAAAGGGTGTTATTTCGAACTTATCGAAATAGTAACCTGTCGTCGTTCGATCGAGGTCGAACTCTTCTTTTTGGCGAAGGCCTCTGGCCTTAAAGGGTGTTATTTCGAACTTATCGAAATAGTCACCCATCGTCGTTTGATAGGGGTTGAACTCTTCTTTTTTGCGAGGGCCCTTGACCTTAAAGGGTGTTATTTCGAACTTATCAAAATAGTAACCCATCGTCGTTCGATTGAGGTCGAACTCTTCTTTTTGGCAAAGGCCCCTGGCCTTCAAGGGTGTTATTTCAAACTTATCAAAATAGTAACCTGTCGTAGTTCAATCGAGGTCAAACTCTTGTTTTTGTCGAAGGCCCTTGGCCTTAAAATCTGTTATTTCAAACTTATCGAAATAGTAACCCGTCGTCGTATGATCGAGGTGGAACTCTTCTTTTTGGCGTAGGACTCTGGCCTTAAGGGGTGTTATTTCGAACTTATCGAAATAGTAACCCGTCGTCGTTCGATCGAGGTCGAACTCTTCTTTTTGGCGAAGGCCTCTGGCCTTATAGGGTGTTATTTCGAACTTATCGAAATAGTCACCCATCGTCGTTTGATAGAGGTTGAACTCTTCTTTTTTGCGAGGGCCCTTGACCTTAAAGGGTGTTATTTCGAACTTATCAAAATAGTAACCCATCGTCGTTCGATCGAGGTCGAACTCTTCTTTTTGGCAAAGGCCCCTGGCCTTCAAGGGTGTTATTTCGAACTTATCGAAATAGTAACCCGTCATCGTTCGATCGAGGTCGAACTCTTCTTTTTGGCGAAGGCCCTTGGCCTTAAAATTTGTTATTTCAAACTTATCGAAATAGTGACCCGTCGTCGTATGATCGAGGTGGAACTCTTCTTTTTGGCGTAGGACTCTGGCCTTAAAGGGTGTTATTTAGAACTTATCGAAATAGTAACCCGTCGTCGTTCGATTGAGGTTGAACTCTTCTTTTTGGAGAAGGCCCTTGGCCTTAAAGGGTGTTATTTCGAACTTAACGAAATAGTAATCCATCGTCGTTCGATCGAGGTCGGACTCTTCTTTTTGGCGAAGGCCCCTGGCCTTACAGGGTGTTATTTAGAACTTATCGAAATAGTAACCCGTCGTTGTTCGATCGAGGTTGAACTCTTCTTTTTGGCGAAAGCCCCTGGCCTTAAAGGGTGTTATTTCAAACTTATCGAAATAGTAACCCGTCGTCGTTCGATCGAGGTTGAACTCTTCTTTTTGGCGAAGGCTCCTGGCCTTAAAGGGTGTAATTTCAAACTTATCGAAATAGTAACCCGTCGTCATATGATAGAGGTTGAACTATTCTTTTTTGCGAAGGCCCTTGGCCTTAAAGGGTGTTATTTCGAACATATCGAAATAGTTATCCATCGTCGTTCGATCGAGGTCGAACTCTTCTTTTTGGCGAAGGCCCTTGGACTTAAAATCTGTTATTTCAAACTTATCGAAATAGTAACCCGTCATCATATGATCGAGGTGGAACTCTTTTTTTGGCGTAGGGCTCTGGCCTTAAAGGGTGTTATTTCGAACTTATCGAAATAGTAACCCGTCGTCGTTCGATCGAGGTCGAACTCTTATTTTTGGCGAAGGCCTCTAGCCTTAAAGGGTGTTATTTCGAACTTATCGAAATAGTCACCTATCGTCGTTTGATAGAGGTTGAACTTTTTTTTTTTGCGAAGGCCCTTGGTCTTAAATGGTGTTATTTCGAACTTATCAAAATAGTAACCCATCGTCGTTCGATCGAGGTCGAACTCTTCTTTTTGGCAAAGGCCCCTGGCCTTCAAGGGTGTTATTTCAAACTTATCGAAATAGTAACCCGTCGTCGTATGATCGAGGTGGAACTCTTTTTTTTGGCGTAGGACTCTGGCCTTAAAGGGTGTTATTTCGAACTTATCGAAATAGTAACCCGTCGTCGTATGATCGAGGTCGAACTCTTCTTTTTAGCGAAGGCCTCAGGCCTTAAAGGGTGTTATTTCGAACTTATCCAAATAGTCACCCGTCGTCGTTCGATAGAGGTTGAACTCTTCTTTTTTGCTAAGGCCCTTCGCCTTAAAGGGTGTTATTTCGAACTTATCGAAATAGTTATCCATCGTCGTTTGATCGAGTTCGGACTCTTCTTTTTGGCGAAGGCCCTTGGCTTTACAGGGTGTTATTTCGAACTTATCGAAATAGTAACCCGTCGTCGTTCGATTGAGGTCGAACTCTTCTTTTTGGCGAAGGCCCCTGGCCTTAAAGGGTGTTATTTCGAACTTATCGAAATAGTTACGCGTCGTCGTATGATAGAGGTTGAACACTTCTTTTTTGCGAAGGCCCTTGGCCTTAAAAAGTGTTATTTCAAACATATCAAAATAGTAATCCATCGTCGTTCGATCGAGATCGAACTCTTCTTTTTGGCGACGGCCCCTGGCCTTACAAGGTGTTATTTCGAACTTATCAAAATAGTAACCCGTCGTCGTCCGATCGAGGTTGAACTCTTCTTTTTTGCTAAGGCTCTTCGCCTTAAAGGGTGTTATTTTGAACTTAACGAAATAGTAATCCATCGTCGTTTGATCGAGGTCGGACTCTTCTTTTTGGCGAAGGCCCCTGGCCTTACAGGGTGTTATTTCAAACTTATCGAAATAGTAACCCGTCGTCGTATGATCGAGGTGGAACTCTTTTTTTTGGCGTAGGACTCTGGCCTTAAAGGGTGTTATTTCGAACTTATCGAAATAGTAACCCGTCGTCGTATGATAGAGGTTGAACTCTTCTTTTTTGCGAAGGCCCTTGGCCTTAAAAAGTATTATTTTGAACATATCAAAATAGTAATCCATCGTCGTTCGATCGAGGTCGAACTCTTCTTTTTGGCGAAGGCCCTTGGCCTTAAAATGTGTTATTTCAAACTTATCAAAATAGTAACCTGTCGTCGTTCAATCGAGGTCAAACTCTTCTTTTTGGCGAAGGCCCCTAGCCTTTAAGGGTGTTATTTTGAACTTATCGAAATAGTAATCCATCGTCGTTCGATCGAGGTCGAACTCTTCTTTTTGGCGAAAGCCCCTGGCCTTAAAAGGTGTTATTTCGAACTTATCGAAATAGTAACCCGTCGTCGTTCGATCGAGGTTGAACTCTTCTTTTTGGCGAAGGCCCCTGGCCTTAAAGGGTGTAATTTCGAACTTATCGAAATAGTAACCCGTCGTCATATGATAGAGGTTGAACTATTCTTTTTTGCGAAGGCCCTTGGCCTTAAAGGGTGTTATTTCGAACATATCGAAATAGTTATCCATCGTCGTTCGATCGAGGTCGAACTCTTCTTTTTGGCGAAGGCCCTTGGCCTTAAAATCTGTTATTTCAAACTTATCGAAATAGTAACCCGTCGTCGTATGATCGAGGTGGAACTCTTCTTTTTGGCGTAGGCCTCTGGCCTTAAAGGGTGTTATTTCGAACTTATCGAAATAGTAACCCGTCGTCGTTCGATCGAGGTCGAACTCTTCTTTTTGGCGAAGGCCTCTAGCCTTAAAGGGTGTTATTTCGAACTTATCGAAATAGTAACCCGTCGTCGTTCGATCGAGGTCGAACTCTTCTTTTTGGCGAAGGCTCCTGGCCTTAAAGGGTGTTATTTCGAACTTATCGAAATAGTAACCCGTCGTCGTATGATCGAGGTCGAACTCTTCTATTTGGCAAAGGCCCATGGCCTTCAAGGGTGTTATTTTGAACTAATCGAAATAGTAATCCATCGTCGTTCGATCGAGGTCGAACTCTTCTTTTTGGCGAAAGCCCCTGGCCTTAAAGGGTGTTATTTCGAACTTATCGAAATAGTAACCCATCGTCGTTCGATCTAGGTCGAACTCTTCTTTTTAGCGAAGGCCTCAGGCATTAAAGGGTGTTATTTCGAACTTATCCAAATAGTCACCCGTCGTCGTTCGATAGAGGTTGAACTCTTCTTTTTTGCTAAGGCCCTTGGCCTTAAAGGGTGTTATTTCGAACTTAACGAAATAGTAATCCATCGTCGTTCGATCGAGGTCGGACTCTTCTTTTTGGCGAAGGCCCCTGGCCTTACAGGGTGTTATTTCGAACTTATCGAAATAGTAACCCGTCATCGTTTGATCGAGGTCGAACTCTTCTTTTTGGCGAAGGCTCCTGGCCTTAAAGGGTGTTATTTCGAACTTATCGAAATAGTAACCCGTCGTCGTATGATCGAGGTCGAACTCTTCTTTTTAGCGAAGGCCTCAGGCCTTAAAGGGTGTTATTTCGAACTTATCCAAATAGTCACCCGTCGTCGTTTGATAGAGGTTGAACTCTTCTTTTTTGCTAAGGCCCTTGGCCTTAAAGGGTGTTATTTCGAACTTAACGAAATAGTTATCCATCGTCGTTCGATCGAGGTCGGACTCTTCTTTTTGGCGAAGGCCCCTGGCCTTACAGGGTGTTATTTCGAACTTATCGAAATAGTAACACGTCGTCGTTCGATCGAGGTCGAACTCTTCTTTTGGCGAAGGCCCCTGGCCTTAAAGGGTGTTATTTCGAACTTATCGAAATAGTAACCCGCCGTCGTATGATAGAGGTTGAACTCTTCTTTTTTGCGAAGGCCCTTGGCCTTAAAAAGTGTTATTTCGAACAAATCAAAATAGTAATCCATCGTCGTTCGATCAAGGTCGAACTCTTCTTTTTGGCGAAGGCCCTTGGCCTTAAAATGTGTTATTTCAAACTTATCAAAATAGTAACCTGTCGTCGTTCAATCGAGGTCAAACTCTTCTTTTTGGCGAAGGCCCCTAGCCTTTAAGGGTGTTATTTCGAACTTATCAAAATAGTAACCCATCGTCGTTCGATCGAGGTCGAACTCTTCTTTTTGGCGAAGGCCCCTGGCCTTCAAGGGTGTTATTTTGAACTTATCGAAATAGTAACCCGTCGTCATTCGATCGAGGTCGAACTCTTCTTTTTGGCGAAGGCCCCTATCCTTAAAGGGTGTTATTTCGAACTTATCGAAATAGTAACCCGTAGTCGTTCGATCGAGGTCGAACTCTTCTTTTTGGCGAAGGCCGCTGGCCTTAAAGGGTGTTATTTCGAACTTATCGAAATAGTAACCCGTCGTCATTCGATCGAGGTCGAACTCTTCTTTTTGGCGAAGGCCCCTAGCTTTTAAGGGTGTTATTTCGAACTTATCAAAATAGTAACCCATCGTCATTCGATCGAGGTCGAAATCTTCTTTTTGGCGAAGGCCCCTGGCCTTAAAGGGTGTTATTTCAAACTTATAGAAATAGTAACCCGTCGTCGTATGATCGAGGTCGAACTCTTTTTTTTGCGAAGGCCCTTGGACTTAAAGGGTGTTATTTCGAACGTATCGAAATAGTACTCCATCGCCGTTCGATCGAGGTCAAACACTTCTTATTTGCGAAGGCCCCTGGCCTACAAGGGTGTTATTTCAAACTTATCGTAATAATAACCATCTTCGTTCGATCGAGGTCAAACTCTTTTTTTTGGCGAAGGCCTCTGGCCTTCAAGGGTGTTATTTCGAACTTATCAAAATAGTAACCCATCGTCGTTCGATCGAGGTCGAACTCTTCTTTTTGGCGAAGGCCCCTGGCCTTCAAGGGTGTTATTTTGAACTTATCGAAATAGTAACCCGTCGTCATTCTATCGAGGTCGAACTCTTCTTTTTGGCGAAGGCCCCTATCCTTAAAGGGTGTTATTTCGAACTTATCAAAATAGTAACCCATCGTCGTTCGATCGAGGTCGAACTCTTCTATTTGGCAAAGGCCCATGGCCTTCAAGGTGTTATTTTGAACTAATCGAAATAGTAATCCATCGTCGTTCGATCGAGGTCGAACTCTTCTTTTTGGCGAAAGCCCCTGGCCTTAAAGGGTGTTATTTCGAACTTATCGAAATAGTAACCCATCGTCGTTCGATCTAGGTCGAACTCTTCTTTTTAGCGAAAGCCTCAGGCATTAAAGGGTGTTATTTCGAACTTATCCAAATAGTCACCCGTCGTCGTTCGATAGAGGTTGAACTCTTCTTTTTTGCTAAGGCCCTTGGCCTTAAAGGGTGTTATTTCGAACTTAACGAAATAGTAATCCATCGTCGTTCGATCGAGGTCGGACTCTTCTTTTTGGCGAAGGCCCCTGGCCTTACAGGGTGTTATTTCGAACTTATCGAAATAGTAACCCGTCATCGTTTGATCGAGGTCGAACTCTTCTTTTTGGCGAAGGCTCCTGGCCTCAAAGGGTGTTATTTCGAACTTATCGAAATAGTAACCCGTCGTCGTATGATCGAGGTCGAACTCTTCTTTTTAGCAAAGGCCTCATGCCTTAAAGGGTGTTATTTCGAACTTATCCAAATAGTCACCCGTCGTCGTTTGATAGAGGTTGAACTCTTCTTTTTTGCTAAGGCCCTTGGCCTTAAAGGGTGTTATTTCGAACTTAACGAAATAGTAATCCATTGTCGTTCGATCGAGGTCGGACTCTTCTTTTTGGCGAAGGCCCCTGGCCTTACAGGGTGTTATTTCGAACTTATCGAAATAGTAACACGTCGTCGTTCGATCGAGGTCGAACTCTTCTTTTTGGCGAAGGCCCCTGGCCTTAAAGGGTGTTATTTCGAACTTATCTAAATAGTAACCCGCAGTCGTATGATAGAGGTTGAACTCTTCTTTTTTGCGAAGGCCCTTGGCCTTAAAAAGTGTTATTTCGAACAAATCAAAATAGTAATCCATCGTCGTTCGATCAAGGTCGAACTCTTCTTTTTGGCGAAGGCCCTTGGCCTTAAAATGTGTTATTTCAAACTTATCAAAATAGTAACCTGCCGTCGTTCAATCGAGGTCAAACTCTTCTTTTTGGCGAAGGCCCCTAGCCTTTAAGGGTGTTATTTCGAACTTATCAAAATAGTAACCCATCGTCGTTCGATCGAGGTCGAACTCTTCTTTTTGGCGAAGGCCCCTGGCCTTCAAGGGTGTTATTTCGAACTTATCGAAATAGTAACCCGTCGTCGTTCGATCGAGGTCGAACTCTTCTTTTTGGCGAAGGCCCCTATCCTTAAAGGGTGTTATTTCGAACTTATCGAAATAGTAACCCGTAGTCGTTCGATCGAGGTCTAACTCTTCTTTTTGGCGAAGGCCCCTGGCCTTAAAGGGTGTTATTTCGAACTTATCGAAATAGTAACCCGTCGTCATTCGATCGAGGTCGAACTCTTCTTTTTGGCGAAGGCCCCTAGCTTTTAAGGGTGTTATTTCGAACTTATCAAAATAGTAACCCATCGTCATTCGATCAAGGTCGAACTCTTCTTTTTGGCGAAGGCCCCTGGCCTTAAAGGGTGTTATTTCGAACTTATAGAAATAGTAACCCGTCGTCGTATGATCGAGGTCGAACTCTTCTTTTTGCGAAGGCCCTTGGCCTTAAAGGGTGTTATTTCGAACGTATCGAAATAGTACTCCATCGCCGTTCGATCGAGGTCAAACACTTCTTATTTGCGAAGGCCCCTGGCCTACAAGGGTGTTATTTCGAACTTATCGTAATAATAACCGTCTTTCGTTCGATCGAGGTCAAACTCTTTTTTTTGGCGAAGGCCCCTGGCCTTCAAGGGTGTTATTTCGAACTTATCAAAATAGTAACCCATCGTCGTTCGATCGAGGTTGAACTCTTCTTTTTGGCGAAGGCCCCTGGCCTTCAAGGGTGTTATTTTTAACTTATCGAAATAGTAACCCGTCATCATTCGATCGAGGTCGAACTCTTCTTTTTGGCGAAGGCCCCTATCCTTAAAGGGTGTTATTTCGAACTTATCAAAATAGTAACCCATCGTCGTTCGATCGAGGTCGAACTCTTCTATTTGGCAAAGTCCCATGGCCTTCAAGGGTGTTATTTTGAACTAATCGAAATAGTAATCCATCGTCGTTCGATCGAGGTCGAACTCTTCTTTTTGGCGAAAGCCCCTGGCCTTAAAGGGTGTTATTTCGAACTTATCGAAATAGTAACCCATCGTCGTTCGATCTAGGTCGAACTCTTCTTTTTAGCGAAAGCCTCAGGCATTAAAGGGTGTTATTTCGAACTTATCCAAATAGTCACCCGTCGTCGTTCGATAGACGTTGAACTCTTCTTTTTTGCTAAGGCCCTTGGCCTTAAAGGGTGTTATTTCGAACTTAACGAAATAGTAATCCATCGTCGTTCGATCGAGGTCGGACTCTTCTTTTTGGCGAAGGCCCCTGGCCTTACAGGGTGTTATTTCGAACTTATCGAAATAGTAACCCGTCATCGTTTGATCGAGGTCGAACTCTTCTTTTTGGCGAAGGCTCCTGGCCTCAAAGGGTGTTATTTCGAACTTATCGAAATAGTAACCCGTCGTCGTATGATCGAGGTCGAACTCTTCTTTTTAGCAAAGGCCTCATGCCTTAAAGGGTGTTATTTCGAACTTATCCAAATAGTCACCCGTCGTCGTTTGATAGAGGTTGAACTCTTCTTTTTTGCTAAGGCCCTTGGCCTTAAAGGGTGTTATTTCGAACTTAACGAAATAGTAATCCATCGTTGTTCGATCGAGGTCGGACTCTTCTTTTTGGCGAAGGCCCCTGGCCTTACAGGGTGTTATTTCGAACTTATCGAAATAGTAACACGTCGTCGTTCGATCGAGGTCGAACTCTTCTTTTGGCGAAGGCCCCTGGCCTTAAAGGGTGTTATTTCGAACTTATCGAAATAGTAACCTGCCGTCGTATGATAGAGGTTGAACTCTTCTTTTTTGCGAAGGCCCTTGGCCTTAAAAAGTGTTATTTCGAACAAATCAAAATAGTAATCCATCGTCGTTCGATCAAGGTCGAACTCTTCTTTTTGGCGAAGGCCCTTGGCCTTAAAATGTGTTATTTCAAACTTATCAAAATAGTAACCTGCCGTCGTTCAATCGAGGTCAAACTCTTCTTTTTGGCGAAGGCCCCTAGCCTTTAAGGGTGTTATTTCGAACTTATCAAAATAGTAACCCATCGTCGTTCGATCGAGGTCGAACTCTTCTTTTTGGCGAAGGCCCCTGGCCTTCAAGGGTGTTATTTCGAACTTATCGAAATAGTAACCCGTCGTCATTCGATCGAGGTCGAACTCTTCTTTTTGGCGAAGGCCCCTATCCTTAAAGGGTGTTATTTCGAACTTATCGAAATAGTAACCCGTAGTCGTTCGATCGAGGTCGAACTCTTCTTTTTGGCGAAGGCCCCTGGCCTTAAAGGGTGTTATTTCGAACATATCGAAATAGTAACCCGTCGTCATTCGATCGAGGTCGAACTCTTCTTTTTGGCGAAGGCCCCTAGCTTTTAAGGGTGTTATTTCGAACTTATCAAAATAGTAACCCATCGTCATTCGATCAAGGTCGAACTCTTCTTTTTGGCGAAGGCCCCTGGCCTTAAAGGGTGTTATTTCGAACTTATAGAAATAGTAACCCGTCGTCGTATGATCGAGGTCGAACTCTTCTTTTTGCGAAGGCCCTTGGCCTTAAAGGGTGTTATTTCGAACGTATCGAAATAGTACTCCATCGCCGTTCGATCGAGGTCAAACACTTCTTATTTGCGAAGGCCCCTGGCCTACAAGGGTGTTATTTCGAACTTATCGTAATAATAACCGTCTTCGTTCGATCGAGGTCAAACTCTTTTTTTTGGCGAAGGCCCCTGGCCTTCAAGGGTGTTATTTCGAACTTATCAAAATAGTAACCCATCGTCGTTCGATCGAGGTCGAACTCTTCTTTTTGGCGAAGGCCCCTGGCCTTCAAGGGTGTTATTTTGAACTTATCGAAATAGTAACCCGTCGTCATTCGATCGAGGTCGAACTCTTCTTTTTGGCGAAGGCCCCTATCCTTAAAGGGTGTTATTTCGAACTTATCAAAATAGTAACCCATCGTCGTTCGATCGAGGTCGAACTCTTCTATTTGGCAAAGGCCCATGGCCTTCAAGGGTGTTATTTTGAACTAATCGAAATAGTAATCCATCGTCGTTCGATCGAGGTCGAACTCTTCTTTTTGGCGAAAGCCCCTGGCCTTAAAGGGTGTTATTTCGAACTTATCGAAATAGTAACCCATCGTCGTTCGATCTAGGTCGAACTCTTCTTTTTAGCGAAGGCCTCAGGCATTAAAGGGTGTTATTTCGAACTTATCCAAATAGTCACCCGTCGTCGTTCGATAGAGGTTGAACTCTTCTTTTTTGCTAAGGCCCTTGGCCTTAAAGGGTGTTATTTCGAACTTAACGAAATAGTAATCCATCGTCGTTCGATCGAGGTCGGACTCTTCTTTTTGGCGAAGGCCCCTGGCCTTACAGGGTGTTATTTCGAACTTATCGAAATAGTAACCCGTCATCGTTTGATCGAGGTCGAACTCTTCTTTTTGGCGAAGGCTCCTGGCCTCAAAGGGTGTTATTTCGAACTTATCGAAATAGTAACCCGTCGTCGTATGATCGAGGTCGAACTCTTCTTTTTAGCAAAGGCCTCATGCCTTAAAGGGTGTTATTTCGAACTTATCCAAATAGTCACCCGTCGTCGTTTGATAGAGGTTGAACTCTTCTTTTTTGCTAAGGCCCTTGGCCTTAAAGGGTGTTATTTCGAACTTAACGAAATAGTAATCCATCGTCGTTCGATCGAGGTCGGACTCTTCTTTTTGGCGAAGGCCCCTGGCCTTACAGGGTGTTATTTCGAACTTAATCGAAATAGTAACACGTCGTCGTTCGATCGAGGTCGAACTCTTCTTTTTGGCGAAGGCCCCTGGCCTTAAAGGGTGTTATTTCGAACTTATCGAAATAGTAACCCGCCGTCGTATGATAGAGGTTGAACTCTTCTTTTTTGCGAAGGCCCTTGGTCTTAAAAAGTGTTATTTCGAACAAATCAAAATAGTAATCCATCGTCGTTCGATCAAGGTCGAACTCTTCTTTTTGGCGAAGGCCCTTGGCCTTAAAATGTGTTATTTCAAACTTATCAAAATAGTAACCTGCCGTCGTTCAATCGAGGTCAAACTCTTCTTTTTGGCGAAGGCCCCTAGCCTTTAAGGGTGTTATTTCGAACTTATCAAAATAGTAACCCATCGTCGTTCGATCGAGGTCGAACTCTTCTTTTTGGCGAAGGCCCCTGGCCTTCAAGTTTGTTATTTTGAACTTATCGAAATAGTAACCCGTCGTCATTCGATCGAGGTCGAACTCTTCTTTTTGGCGAAGGCCCCTATCCTTAAAGGGTGTTATTTCGAACTTATCGAAATAGTAACCCGTAGTCGTTCGATCGAGGTCGAACTCTTCTTTTGGCGAAGGCCCCTGGCCTTAAAGGGTGTTATTTCGAACTTATCGAAATAGTAACCCGTCGTCATTCGATCGAGGTCGAACTCTTCTTTTTGGCGAAGGCCCCTAGCTTTTAAGGGTGTTATTTCGAACTTATCAAAATAGTAACCCATCGTCATTCGATCAAGGTCGAACTCTTCTTTTTGGCGAAGGCCCCTGGCCTTAAAGGGTGTTATTTCGAACTTATAGAAATAGTAACCCGTCATCGTATGATCGAGGTCGAACTCTTCTTTTTTGCGAAGGCCCTTGGCCTTAAAGGGTGTTATTTCGAACGTATCGAAATAGTACTCCATCGCCGTTCGATCGAGGTCAAACACTTCTTATTTGCGAAGGCCCCTGGCCTACAAGGGTGTTATTTCGAACTTATCGTAATAATAACCGTCTTCGTTCGATCGAGGTCAAACTCTTTTTTTTGGCGAAGGCCCCTGGCCTTCAAGGGTGTTATTTCGAACTTATCAAAATAGTAACCCATCGTCGTTCGATCGAGGTCGAACTCTTCTTTTGGCGAAGGCCCCTGGCCTTCAAGGGTGTTATTTTGAACTTATCGAAATAGTAACCCGTCGTCATTCGATCGAGGTCGAACTCTTCTTTTTGGCGAAGGCCCCTATCCTTAAAGGGTGTTATTTCGAACTTATCAAAATAGTAACCCATCGTCGTTCGATCGAGGTCGAACTCTTCTATTTGGCAAAGGCCCATGGCCTTCAAGGGTGTTATTTTGAACTAATCGAAATAGTAATCCATCGTCGTTCGATCGAGGTCGAACTCTTTTTTTTGGCGAAAGCCCCTGGCCTTAAAGGGTGTTATTTCGAACTTATCGAAATAGTAACCCATCGTCGTTCGATCTAGGTCGAACTCTTCTTTTTAGCGAAGGCCTCAGGCATTAAAGGGTGTTATTTCGAACTTATCCAAATAGTCACCCGTCGTCGTTCAATAGAGGTTGAACTCTTCTTTTTTGCTAAGGCCCTTGGCCTTAAAGGGTGTTATTTCGAACTTAACGAAATAGTAATCCATCGTCGTTCGATCGAGGTCGGACTCTTCTTTTTGGCGAAGGCCCCTGGCCTTACAGGGTGTTATTTCGAACTTATCGAAATAGTAACCCGTCATCGTTTGATCGAGGTCGAACTCTTCTTTTTGGCGAATGCTCCTGGCCTCAAAGGGTGTTATTTCGAACTTATCGAAATAGTAACCCGTCGTCGTATGATCGAGGTCGAACTCTTCTTTTTAGCAAAGGCCTCATGCCTTAAAGGGTGTTATTTCGAACTTATCCAAATAGTCACCCGTCGTCGTTTGATAGAGGTTGAACTCTTCTTTTTTGCTAAGGCCCTTGGCCTTAAAGGGTGTTATTTCGAACTTAATGAAATAGTAATCCATCGTCGTTCGATCGAGGTCGGACTCTTCTTTTTGGCGAAGGCCCCTGGCCTTACAGGGTGTTATTTCGAACTTATCGAAATAGTAACACGTCGTCGTTCGATCGAGGTCGAACTCTTCTTTTGGCGAAGGCCCCTGGCCTTAAAGGGTGTTATTTCGAACTTATCGAAATAGTAACCCGCCGTCGTATGATAGAGGTTGAACTCTTCTTTTTTGCGAAGACCCTTGGCCTTAAAAAGTGTTATTTCGAACAAATCAAAATAGTAATCCATCGTCGTTCGATCAAGGTCGAACTCTTCTTTTTGGCGAAGGCCCTTGGCCTTAAAATGTGTTATTTCAAACTTATCAAAATAGTAACCTGCCGTCGTTCAATCGAGGTCAAACTCTTCTTTTTGGCGAAGGCCCCTAGCCTTTAAGGGTGTTATTTCGAACTTATCAAAATAGTAACCCATCGTCGTTCGATCGAGGTCGAACTCTTCTTTTTGGCGAAGGCCCCTGGCCTTCAAGTTTGTTATTTTGAACTTATCGAAATAGTAACCCGTCGTCATTCGATCGAGGTCGAACTCTTCTTTTTGGCGAAGGCCCCTATCCTTAAAGGGTGTTATTTCGAACTTATCGAAATAGTAACCCGTAGTCGTTCGATCGAGGTCGAACTCTTCTTTTTGGCGAAGGCCCCTGGCCTTAAAGGGTGTTATTTCGAACTTATCGAAATAGTAACCCGTCGTCATTCGATCGAGGTCGAACTCTTCTTTTTGGCGAAGGCCCCTAGCTTTTAAGGGTGTTATTTCGAACTTATCAAAATAGTAACCCATCGTCATTCGATCAAGGTCGAACTCTTCTTTTTGGCGAAGGCCCCTGGCCTTAAAGGGTGTTATTTCGAACTTATAGAAATAGTAACCTGTCGTCGTATGATCGAGGTCGAACTCTTCTTTTTTGCGAAGGCCCTTGGCCTTAAAGGGTGTTATTTCGAACGTATCGAAATAGTACTCCATCGCCGTTCGATCGAGGTCAAACACTTCTTATTTGCGAAGGCCCCTGGCCTACAAGGGTGTTATTTCAAACTTATCGTAATAATAACCGTCTTCGTTCGATCGAGGTCAAACTCTTTTTTTTGGCGAAGGCCCCTGGCCTTCAAGGGTGTTATTTCGAACTTATCAAAATAGTAACCCATCGTCGTTCGATCGAGGTCGAACTCTTCTTTTTGGCGAAGGCCCCTGTCCTTAAAGGTTGTTATTTCGAACTTATCGAAATAGTAACCCGTCGTCGTATGATCGTGGTCGAACTCTTCTTTTTGGCGAAGGCCTCTAGCCTTAAAGGGTGTTATTTCGAACTTATCGAAATAGTCACCCGTCGTCGTTCGATAATGGTTGAACTCTTCTTTTTTGCGAAGGCCCTTGGCCTTAAAGGGTGTTATTTCGAACTAATCGAAATAGTAATCCATCGTCGTTCGATCGAGGTCGAACTCTTCTTTTTGGCGAAGGCCCCTAGCCTTTAAGGGTGTTATTTCGAACTTATCAAAATAGTAACCCATCGTCGTTCGATCGAGGTCGAACTCTTCTTTTTGGCGAAGGCCCCTGGCCTTAAAGGGTGTTATTTCGAACTTATCGAAATAGTAACCCGTCGTCGTATGATCGAGGTCGAACTCTTCTTTTTTGCGAAGGCCCTTGGCTTTAAAGGGTGTTATTTCGAACGTATCGAAATATTAATCCATCGCCGTTCGATCGAGGTCAAACACTTCTTATTTGCGAAGGCCCCTGGCCTACAAGGGTGTTATTTCGAACTTATCGTAATAATAACCGTCTTCGTTCGATCGAGGTCAAACGCTTCTTTTTGGCGAAGGCCCCTGGCCTTCAAGGGTGTTATTTTGAACTTATCGAAATAGTAACCCATCGTCGTTCGATCGAGGTCGAACTCTTCTTTTTGGCGAAGGCCCCTGTCCTTAAAGGTTGTTATTTCGAACTTATCGAAATAGTAACCCGTCGTCGTATGATCGAGGTCGAACTCTTCTTTTTGGCGAAGGCCTCTTGCCTTAAAGGGTGTTATTTCGAACTTATCCAAATAGTCACCCGTCGTCGTTCGATAGAGGTTGAAATATTATTTTTTGCGAAGGCCCTTGGCCTTAAAGGGTGTTATTTCGAACATATCGAAATAGTTATCCATCGTCGTTCGATCGAGGTCGAACTCTTCTTTTTGGCGAAGGCCCTTGGCCTTAAAATCTGTTATTTCAAACTTATCGAAATAGTAACCCGTCGTCGTATGATCGAGGTGGAACTCTTCTTTTTTGCGTAGGCCACTGGCCTTAAAGGGTGTTATTTCGAACTTATCGAAATAGTAACCCGTCGTCGTTCGATCGAGGTCGAACTCTTCTTTTTGGCGAAGGCCCCTGGCCTTAAAGGGTGTTATTTCGAACTTATTGAAATAGCAACCCGTCGTCGTTCGATCAAGGTCGAACTCTTCTTTTTGGCGAAGGCCTCTGGCCTTAAAGGGTGTTATTTCGAACTTATCGAAATAGTCACCCGTCGTTGTTTGATAAAGGTTGAACTCTTCTTTTTTGTGAAGGCCCTTGACCTTAAAGGGTGTTATTTCGAACTTATCAAAACAGTAACCCATCGTCGTTCGATCGAGGTCGAACTCTTCTATTTGGCAAAGGCCCTTGGCCTTCAAGGGTGTTATTTTGAACTAATCGAAATAGTAATCCATCGTCGTTCGATCGAGGTCGAACTCTTCTTTTTGGCGAAAGCCCTGGCCTTAAAGGGTGTTATTTCGAACTTATCGAAATAGTAACCCATCGTCGTTCGATCGAGGTCGAACTCTTCTTTTTAGCGAAGGCCTCAGGCATTAAAGGGTGTTATTTCGAACTTATCCAAATAGTCACCCGTCGTCGTTCGATAGAGGTTGAACTCTTCTTTTTTGCTAAGGCCTTTGGCCTTAAAGGGTGTTATTTCGAACTTAACGAAATAGTAATCCATCGTCGTTCGATCGAGGTCGGACTCTTCTTTTTGGCGAAGGCCCCTTGCCTTACAGGGTGTTATTTCGAACTTATCGAAATAGTAACCCGTCGTCGTTTGATCGAGGTCGAACACTTCTTTTTGGCGAAGGCCCCTGGTCTTAAAGGGTGTTATTTCGAATTTAACGAAATAGTAACTTGTCATCGTTCGATCGAGGTCGAACTCTTCTTTTTGGCGAAGGCCCCTAGCCTTTAAGGGTGTTATTTCGAACTTATCAAAATAGTAACCCATCGTCGTTCGATCGAGGTCAAACACTTCTTTTTGGCGAAGTCCCCTAGACTTTAAGGGTGTTATTTCGAACTTATCAAAATAGTAACCCATCGTCGTTCGATCGAGGTCGAACTCTTCTTTTTGGCGAAGGCCCCTGGCCTTCAAGGGTGTTATTTCGAACTTATCGAAATAGTAACCCGTCGTCGTTCGATTGAGGTCGAACTCTTCTTTTTGGCAAAGGCCCCTGGCCTTAAAGGGTGTTATTTCGAACTTATCGAAATAGTAACCTGTCGTCGTATGATCGAAGTCGAACTCTTCTTTTTTTGGCGAAGGCCCTTGGCCTTAAAATCTGTTATTTCAAACTTATCGAAATAGTAACCCGTCGTCGTATGATCGAGGTGGAACTCTTCTTTTTTGCGTAGGCCACTGGCCTTAAAGGGTGTTATTTCGAACTTATCGAAATAGTAACCCGTCGTCGTTCGATCGAGGTCGAACTCTTCTTTTTGGCGAAGGCCCCTGGCCTTAAAGGGTGTTATTTCGAACTTATTGAAATAGCAACCCGTCGTCGTTCGATCAAGGTCGAACTCTTCTTTTTGGCGAAGGCCTCTGGCCTTAAAGGGTGTTATTTCGAACTTATAGAAATAGTAACCCGTCATCGTATGATCGAGGTCGAACTCTTCTTTTTGGCGAAGGCCCCTGGCCTTAAAGGGTGTTATTTCGAACTTATTGAAATAGCAACCCGTCGTCGTTCGATCAAGGTCGAACTCTTCTTTTTGGCGAAGGCCCCTGGCCTTAAAGGGTGTTATTTCGAACTTATAGAAATAGTAACCCGTCATCGTATGATCGAGGTCGAACTCTTCTTTTTTGCGAAGGCCCTTGGCCTTAAAGGGTGTTATTTCGAACGTATCGAAATAGTACTCCATCGCCGTTCGATCGAGGTCAAACACTTCTTATTTGCGAAGGCCCCTGGCCTACAAGGGTGTTATTTCGAACTTATCGTAATAATAACCGTCTTCGTTCGATCGAGGTCAAACTCTTTTTTTTGGCGAAGGCCCCTGGCCTTCAAGGGTGTTATTTCGAACTTATCAAAATAGTAACCCATCGTCGTTCGATCGAGGTCGAACTCTTCTTTTTGGCGAAGGCCCCTGGCCTTCAAGGGTGTTATTTTGAACTTATCGAAATAGTAACCCGTCGTCATTCGATCGAGGTCGAACTCTTCTTTTTGGCGAAGGCCCCTATCCTTAAAGGGTGTTATTTCGAACTTATCAAAATAGTAACCCATCGTCGTTCGATCGAGGTCGAACTCTTCTATTTGGCAAAGGCCCATGGCCTTCAAGGGTGTTATTTTGAACTAATCGAAATAGTAATCCATCGTCGTTCGATCGAGGTCGAACTCTTTTTTTTGGCGAAAGCCCCTGGCCTTAAAGGGTGTTATTTCGAACTTATCGAAATAGTAACCCATCGTCGTTCGATCTAGGTCGAACTCTTCTTTTTAGCGAAGGCCTCAGGCATTAAAGGGTGTTATTTCGAACTTATCCAAATAGTCACCCGTCGTCGTTCAATAGAGGTTGAACTCTTCTTTTTTGCTAAGGCCCTTGGCCTTAAAGGGTGTTATTTCGAACTTAACGAAATAGTAATCCATCGTCGTTCGATCGAGGTCGGACTCTTCTTTTTGGCGAAGGCCCCTGGCCTTACAGGGTGTTATTTCGAACTTATCGAAATAGTAACCCGTCATCGTTTGATCGAGGTCGAACTCTTCTTTTTGGCGAATGCTCCTGGCCTCAAAGGGTGTTATTTCGAACTTATCGAAATAGTAACCCGTCGTCGTATGATCGAGGTCGAACTCTTCTTTTTAGCAAAGGCCTCATGCCTTAAAGGGTGTTATTTCGAACTTATCCAAATAGTCACCCGTCGTCGTTTGATAGAGGTTGAACTCTTCTTTTTTGCTAAGGCCCTTGGCCTTAAAGGGTGTTATTTCGAACTTAATGAAATAGTAATCCATCGTCGTTCGATCGAGGTCGGACTCTTCTTTTTGGCGAAGGCCCCTGGCCTTACAGGGTGTTATTTCGAACTTATCGAAATAGTAACACGTCGTCGTTCGATCGAGGTCGAACTCTTCTTTTGGCGAAGGCCCCTGGCCTTAAAGGGTGTTATTTCGAACTTATCGAAATAGTAACCCGCCGTCGTATGATAGAGGTTGAACTCTTCTTTTTTGCGAAGACCCTTGGCCTTAAAAAGTGTTATTTCGAACAAATCAAAATAGTAATCCATCGTCGTTCGATCAAGGTCGAACTCTTCTTTTTGGCGAAGGCCCTTGGCCTTAAAATGTGTTATTTCAAACTTATCAAAATAGTAACCTGCCGTCGTTCAATCGAGGTCAAACTCTTCTTTTTGGCGAAGGCCCCTAGCCTTTAAGGGTGTTATTTCGAACTTATCAAAATAGTAACCCATCGTCGTTCGATCGAGGTCGAACTCTTCTTTTTGGCGAAGGCCCCTGGCCTTCAAGGGTGTTATTTCGAACTTATCGAAATAGTAACCCGTCGTCGTTCGATCGAGGTCGAACTCTTCTTTTTGGCGAAGGCCCCTGGCCTTAAAGGGTGTTATTTCGAACTTATCGAAATAGTAACCCGTAGTCGTTCGATCGAGGTCGAACTCTTCTTTTGGCGAAGGCCCCTGGCCTTAAAGGGTGTTATTTCGAACTTATCGAAATAGTAACCCGTCGTCATTCGATCGAGGTCGAACTCTTCTTTTTGGCGAAGGCCCCTAGCTTTTAAGGGTGTTATTTCGAACTTATCAAAATAGTAACCCATCGTCATTCGATCAAGGTCGAACTCTTCTTTTTGGCGAAGGCCCCTGGCCTTAAAGGGTGTTATTTCGAACTTATAGAAATAGTAACCTGTCGTCGTATGATCGAGGTCGAACTCTTCTTTTTTGCGAAGGCCCTTGGCCTTAAAGGGTGTTATTTCGAACGTATCGAAATAGTACTCCATCGCCGTTCGATCGAGGTCAAACACTTCTTATTTGCGAAGGCCCCTGGCCTACAAGGGTGTTATTTCAAACTTATCGTAATAATAACCGTCTTCGTTCGATCGAGGTCAAACTCTTTTTTTTGGCGAAGGCCCCTGGCCTTCAAGGGTGTTATTTCGAACTTATCAAAATAGTAACCCATCGTCGTTCGATCGAGGTCGAACTCTTCTTTTTGGCGAAGGCCCCTGTCCTTAAAGGTTGTTATTTCGAACTTATCGAAATAGTAACCCGTCGTCGTATGATCGTGGTCGAACTCTTCTTTTTGGCGAAGGCCTCTAGCCTTAAAGGGTGTTATTTCGAACTTATCGAAATAGTCACCCGTCGTCGTTCGATAATGGTTGAACTCTTCTTTTTTGCGAAGGCCCTTGGCCTTAAAGGGTGTTATTTCGAACTAATCGAAATAGTAATCCATCGTCGTTCGATCGAGGTCGAACTCTTCTTTTTGGCGAAAGCCCCTGGCCTTAAAGGGTGTTATTTCGAACTTATCGAAATAGTAACCCATCGTCGTTCGATCGAGGTCGAACTCTTCTTTTTGGCGAAGGCCCCTGGCCTTATAGGGTGTTATTTCGAACTTATAGAAATAGTAACCAGTCGTCGTATGATCGAGGTCGAACTCTTCTTTTTTGCGAAGGCCCTTGGCTTTAAAGGGTGTTATTTCGAACGTATCGAAATATTAATCCATCGCCGTTCGATCGAGGTCAAACACTTCTTATTTGCGAAGGCCCCTGGCCTACAAGGGTGTTATTTCGAACTTATCGTAATAATAACCGTCTTCGTTCGATCGAGGTCAAACTCTTCTTTTTGGTGAAGGCCCCTGTCCTTCAAGGGTGTTATTTTGAACTTATCGAAATAGTAACCCATCGTCGTTCGATCGAGGTCGAACTCTTCTTTTTGGCGAAGGCCCCTATCCTTAAAGGTTGTTATTTCGAACTTATCGAAATAGTAACCCGTCGTCGTATGATCGAGGTCGAACTCTTCTTTTTGGCGAAGGCCTCTTGCCTTAAAGGGTGTTATTTCGAACTTATCCAAATAGTCACCCGTCGTCGTTCGATAGAGGTTGAAATATTATTTTTTGCGAAGGCCCTTGGCCTTAAAGGGTGTTATTTCGAACATATCGAAATAGTTATCCATCGTCGTTCGATCGAGGTCGAACTCTTCTTTTTGGCGAAGGCCCTTGGCCTTAAAATCTGTTATTTCAAACTTATCGAAATAGTAACCCGTCGTCGTATGATCGAGGTGGAACTCTTCTTTTTGGCGTAGGCCCCTGGCCTTAAAGGGTGTTATTTCGAACTTATCGAAATAGTAACCCGTCGTCGTTCGATCGAGGTCGAACTCTTCTTTTTGGCGAAGGCCCCTGGCCTTAAAGGGTGTTATTTCGAACTTATTGAAATAGCAACCCGTCGTCGTTCGATCAAGGTCGAACTCTTCTTTTTGGCGAAGGCCTCTGGCCTTAAAGGGTGTTATTTCGAACTTATCGAAATAGTCACCCGTCGTTGTTTGATAAAGGTTGAACTCTTCTTTTTTGTGAAGGCCCTTGACCTTAAAGGGTGTTATTTCGAACTTATCAAAACAGTAACCCATCGTCGTTCGATCGAGGTCGAACTCTTCTATTTGGCAAAGGCCCTTGGCCTTCAAGGGTGTTATTTTGAACTAATCGAAATAGTAATCCATCGTCGTTCGATCGAGGTCGAACTCTTCTTTTTGGCGAAAGCCCTGGCCTTAAAGGGTGTTATTTCGAACTTATCGAAATAGTAACCCATCGTCGTTCGATCGAGGTCGAACTCTTCTTTTTAGCGAAGGCCTCAGGCATTAAAGGGTGTTATTTCGAACTTATCCAAATAGTCACCCGTCGTCGTTCGATAGAGGTTGAACTCTTCTTTTTTGCTAAGGCCTTTGGCCTTAAAGGGTGTTATTTCGAACTTAACGAAATAGTAATCCATCGTCGTTCGATCGAGGTCGGACTCTTCTTTTTGGCGAAGGCCCCTTGCCTTACAGGGTGTTATTTCGAACTTATCGAAATAGTAACCCGTCGTCGTTTGATCGAGGTCGAACACTTCTTTTTGGCGAAGGCCCCTGGTCTTAAAGGGTGTTATTTCGAATTTAACGAAATAGTAACTTGTCATCGTTCGATCGAGGTCGAACTCTTCTTTTTGGCGAAGGCCCCTAGCCTTTAAGGGTGTTATTTCGAACTTATCAAAATAGTAACCCATCGTCGTTCGATCGAGGTCAAACACTTCTTTTTGGCGAAGTCCCCTAGACTTTAAGGGTGTTATTTCGAACTTATCAAAATAGTAACCCATCGTCGTTCGATCGAGGTCGAACTCTTCTTTTTGGCGAAGGCCCCTGGCCTTCAAGGGTGTTATTTCGAACTTATCGAAATAGTAACCCGTCGTCGTTCGATTGAGGTCGAACTCTTCTTTTTGGCAAAGGCCCCTGGCCTTAAAGGGTGTTATTTCGAACTTATCGAAATAGTAACCTGTCGTCGTATGATCGAAGTCGAACTCTTCTTTTTTGGCGAATGCCCTTGGCCTTAAAATCTGTTATTTCAAACTTATCGAAATAGTAACCCGTCGTCGTATGATCGAGGTGGAACTCTTCTTTTTTGCGTAGGCCACTGGCCTTAAAGGGTGTTATTTCGAACTTATCGAAATAGTAACCCGTCGTCGTTCGATCGAGGTCGAACTCTTCTTTTTGGCGAAGGCCCCTGGCCTTAAAGGGTGTTATTTCGAACTTATTGAAATAGCAACCCGTCGTCGTTCGATCAAGGTCGAACTCTTCTTTTTGGCGAAGGCCTCTGGCCTTAAAGGGTGTTATTTCGAACTTATCGAAATAGTCACCCGTCGTTGTTTGATAAAGGTTGAACTCTTCTTTTTTGTGAAGGCCCTTGACCTTAAAGGGTGTTATTTCGAACTTATCAAAACAGTAACCCATCGTCGTTCGATCGAGGTCGAACTCTTCTATTTGGCAAAGGCCCTTGGCCTTCAAGGGTGTTATTTTGAACTAATCGAAATAGTAATCCATCGTCGTTCGATCGAGGTCGAACTCTTCTTTTTGGCGAAAGCCCTGGCCTTAAAGGGTGTTATTTCGAACTTATCGAAATAGTAACCCATCGTCGTTCGATCGAGGTCGAACTCTTCTTTTTAGCGAAGGCCTCAGGCATTAAAGGGTGTTATTTCGAACTTATCCAAATAGTCACCCGTCGTCGTTCGATAGAGGTTGAACTCTTCTTTTTTGCTAAGGCCTTTGGCCTTAAAGGGTGTTATTTCGAACTTAACGAAATAGTAATCCATCGTCGTTCGATCGAGGTCGGACTCTTCTTTTTGGCGAAGGCCCCTTGCCTTACAGGGTGTTATTTCGAACTTATCGAAATAGTAACCCGTCGTCGTTTGATCGAGGTCGAACACTTCTTTTTGGCGAAGGCCCCTGGTCTTAAAGGGTGTTATTTCGAATTTAACGAAATAGTAACTTGTCATCGTTCGATCGAGGTCGAACTCTTCTTTTTGGCGAAGGCCCCTAGCCTTTAAGGGTGTTATTTCGAACTTATCAAAATAGTAACCCATCGTCGTTCGATCGAGGTCAAACACTTCTTTTTGGCGAAGTCCCCTAGACTTTAAGGGTGTTATTTCGAACTTATCAAAATAGTAACCCATCGTCGTTCGATCGAGGTCGAACTCTTCTTTTTGGCGAAGGCCCCTGGCCTTCAAGGGTGTTATTTCGAACTTATCGAAATAGTAACCCGTCGTCGTTCGATTGAGGTCGAACTCTTCTTTTTGGCAAAGGCCCCTGGCCTTAAAGGGTGTTATTTCGAACTTATCGAAATAGTAACCTGTCGTCGTATGATCGAAGTCGAACTCTTCTTTTTTTGCGAAGGCCCTTGGCCTTAAAGGGTGTTATTTCAAACGTATCGAAATAGTAATACATCGTCGTTCGATCGAGGTCAAACACTTCTTATTTGCGAAGGCCCCTGGCCTACAAGGGTGTTATTTCGAACTTATCGTAATAATGACCGTCTTCGTTCGATCGAGGTCAAACTCTTCTTTTTGGCGAAGGCCCCTGGACTTCAAGGGTGTTATTTTGAACTTATCGAAATAGTAACCCATCGTCGTTCGATCGAGGTCGAACTCTTCTTTTTGGCGAAGGCCCCTAGCCTTAAAGGTTGTTATTTCGAGCTTATCGAAATAGTAACCCGTCGTCGTATGATCGAGGTCGAACTCTTCTTTTTGGCGAAGTCCTATGCCCTTAAAGGGTGTTATTTCGAACTTATCAAAATAGTCACCCGTCGTCGTTCGATAGAGGTTGAACTCTTCTTTTTTGCGAAGGCCCTTGGCCTTAATGGGTGTTATTTAGAACTTATCGAAATAGTAATCCATTGTCGTTCGATCGAGGTCGAACTCTTCTTTTTGGCGAAAGCCCCTGGCCTTAAAGGGTGTTATTTCGAACTTATCGAAATAGTAACCCGTCGTCGTTCGATCGAGGTTGAACTCTTCTTTTTGGCGAAGGCCCCTGGCCTTAAAGGGTGTTATTTCGAACTTATCGAAATAGTAACCCTTCGTCATATGATAGAGGTTGAACTATTCTTTTTTGCGAAGGCCCTTGGCCTTAAAGGGTGTTATTTCGAACATATCGAAATAGTTATCCATCATCGTTCGATCGAGGTCGAACTCTTCTTTTTGGCGAAGGCCCTTGGCCTTAAAATCTGTTATTTCAAACTTATCGAAATAGTAACCCGTCGTCGTATGATCGAGGTGGAACTCTTCTTTTTGGCGTAGGCCTCTGGACTTAAAGGGTGTTATTTCGAACTTATCGAAATAGTAACCCGTCGTCGTTCGATCGAGGTCGAACTCTTCTTTTTGGCGAAGGCCTCTAGCCTTAAAGGGTGTTATTTCGAACTTATCGAAATAGTAACCCGTCGTCGTTCGATCGAGGTCGAACTCTTCTTTTTGGCGAAGGCTCCTGGCCTTAAAGGGTGTTATTTCGAACTTATCGAAATAGTAACCCGTCGTCGTATGATCGAGGTCGAACTCTTCTTTTTAGCGAAGGCCTCAGGCCTTAAAGGGTGTTATTTCGAACTTATCCAAATAGTCACCCGTCGTCGTTCGATAGAGGTTGAACTCTTCTTTTTTGCTAAGGCCCTTGGCCTTAAAGGGTGTTATTTCGAACTTAATGAAATAGTAATCCATCGTCGTTTGATCGAGGTCGGACTCTTCTTTTTGGCGAAGGCCCCTGGACTTACAGGGTGTTATTTCGAACTTATCGAAAGAGTAACCCCTCGTCGTTCGATCGAGGTCGAACTCTTCTTTTTGGCGAAGGCCCCTGGCCTTAAAGGGTGTTATTTCGAACTTATCGAAATAGTAACCCGTCGTCGTATGATATAGTTGAACTCTTCTTTTTTGCGAAGGCCCTTGGCCTTAAAAAGTGTTATTTCGAACATATCAAAATAGTAATCCATCGTCGTTCGATCGAGGTCGAACATATCAAAATAGTAATCCATCGTCATTCGATCGAGGTCGAACTCTTCTTTTTGGCGAAGGCCCTTGGCCTTAAAATGTGTTATTTCAAACTTATCAAAATAGTAACCTGTCGTCGTTCAATAGAGGTCAAACTCTTCTTTTTGGCGAAGGCCCTTGGCCTTAAAGGGTGCTATTTCAAACTTATCGAAATAGTAACCCATCGTCGTTCGATCGAGGTCGAACTCTTCTTTTTGGCGAAGGCCTCTGTCCTTAAAGGGTGTTATTTCGAACTTATCGAAATAGTAACCCGTCGTCATTCGATCGAGGTCGAACTCTTCTTTTTGGCGAAGGCCTCTAGCCTTAAAGGGTGTTATTTCGAACTTATCGAAATAGTAACCCGTCGTCGTTCGATCGAGGTCGAACTCTTCTTTTTGGCGAAGGCTCCTGGCCTTAAAGGGTGTTATTTCGAACTTATCGAAATAGTAACCCGTCGTCGTATGATCGAGGTCGAACTCTTCTTTTTAGCGAAGGCCTCAGGCCTTAAAGGGTGTTATTTCGAACTTATCCAAATAGTCACCCGTCGTCGTTCGATAGAGGTTGAACTCTTCTTTTTTGCTAAGGCCCTTGGCCTTAAAGGGTGTTATTTCGAACTTAATGAAATAGTAATCCATCGTCGTTTGATCGAGGTCGGACTCTTCTTTTTGGCGAAGGCCCCTGGCCTTACAGGGTGTTATTTCGAACTTATCGAAAGAGTAACCCGTCGTCGTTCGATCGAGGTCGAACTCTTCTTTTTGGCGAAGGCCCCTGGCCTTAAAGGGTGTTATTTCGAACTTATCGAAATAGTCACCCGTCGTCGTTTGATAGAGGTTGAACTCTTCTTTTTTGCGAAGGCCCTTGGCCTTAAAGGGTGTTATTTCGAACTTATCAAAATAGTAACCCATCGTCGTTCGATCGAGGTCGAACTCTTCTTTTTGGCAAAAGCCCCTGGCTTTCAAGGGTGTTATTTCGAACTTATCGAAATAGTAACCCGTCGTCGTTCGATCGAGGTCGAACTCTTCTTTTGGCGAAGGCCCTTGGCCTTAAAGGGTGTTATTTCAAACGCATCGGAATAGTAATCCATCGTCGTTCGATCGAGGTCAAACACTTCTTATTTGCGAAGGCCCCTGGCCTACAAGGGTGTTATTTCGAACTTATCGTAATAATGACCGTCTTCGTTCGATCGAGGTCAAACACTTCTTTTTGGCGAAGGCCCCTGGACTTCAAGGGTGTTATTTTAAACTTCTCGAAATAGTAACCCATCGTCGTTCGATGGAGGTCGAACTCTTCTTTTTGGCGAAGGCCCCTGTCCTTAAAGGTTGTTATTTCGAACTTATCGAAATAGTAACCCGTCGTCGTATGATCGAGGTCGAACTCTTCTTTTTGGCGAAGGCCTCTGGCCTTAAAGGGTGTTATTTCGAACTAATCAAAATAGTCACCCGTCGTCGTTCGATATAGGTTGAACTCTTCTTTTTGCGAAGGCCCTTGGCCTTAAAGGGTGTTATTTCGAACTAATCGAAATAGTAATCCATCGTCGTTCGATCGAGGTCGAACTCTTCTTTTTGGCGAAAACCCCTAGCCTTAAAGGGTGTTATTTTGAACTTATCGAAATAGTAACCCGTCGTCGTTCGATCGAGGTCGAACTCTTCTTTTGGCGAAGGCCCCTGGCCTTAAAGGGTGTTATTTCGAACTTATCGAAATAGTAACCCGTCGTCATATGATAGAGGTTTAACTATTCTTTTTGCGAAGGCCCTTGGCCTTAAAGGGTGTTATTTCGAACATATCGAAATAGTAATCCATCTTCGTTCGATGGAGGTCGAACTCTTCTTTTTGGCGAAGGCCCCTAGCTTTTAAGGGTGTTATTTCGAACTTATCGAAATAGTAACCCGTCGTCATTCGATCGAGGTCGAACTCTTCTTTTGGCGAAGGCCCCTGTCCTTAAAGGGTGTTATTTCGAACTTATCGAAATAGTAACCCGTCGTCGTTCGATCGAGATCGAACTCTTCTTTTTGGCGAACGCCCCTGGCTTTAAAGGGTGTTATTTCGAACTTATCGAAATAGTAACCCGTCGTCATTCGATCGAGGTCGAACTCTTCTTTTTGGCGAAGGCCCCTGGTCTTAAAGGGTGTTATTTCAAATTTATCGAAATAGTAACTCGTCATCGTTCGATCGAGGTCGAACTCTTCTTTTTGGCGAAGGCCCTTGGCCTTAAAGGGTGTTATTTCGAACGTATCGAAATAGTAATCCATCGTCAATCGATCGAGGTCAAGCACTTCTTATTTGCGAAGGCCTCTGGCCTACAAGGGTGTTATTTCGAACTTATCGTAATAATGACCGTCTTCGTTCGATCGAGGTCAAACACTTCTTTTTGGCGAAGGCCCCTGGACTTCAAGGGTGTTATTTTGAACTTATCGAAATAGTAACCCATCGTCGTTCGATCGAGGTCGAACTCTTCTTTTTGGCGAAAGCCCCTGGCCTTAAAGGGTGTTATTTCGAACTTATCGAAATAGTAACCCGTCGTCGTTCGATCGAGGTCGAACTCTTCTTTTTGGCGAAGGCCCCTGGCCTTAAAGGGTGTTATTTCGAACTTATCAAAATAGTAACTCGTCGTCATATGATAGAGGTTGAACTATTCTTTTTTGCGAAGGCCCTTGGCCTTAAAGGGTGTTATTTCGAACATATCGAAATAGTTATCCATTGTCGTTCGATCGAGGTCGAACTCTTCTTTTTGGCGAAGGCCCTTGGCCTTAAAATCTGTTATTTCAAACTTATCGAAATAGTAACCCGTCGTCGTATGATCGAGGTGGAACTCTTCTTTTTGGCGTAGGCCTCTGGACTTAAAGGGTGTTATTTCGAACTTATCGAAATAGTAACCCGTCGTCGTTCGATCGAGGTCGAACTCTTCTTTTTGGCGAAGGCCTCTAGCCTTAAAGGGTGTTATTTCGAACTTATCGAAATAGTAACCCGTCGTCGTTCGATCGAGGTCGAACTCTTCTTTTTGGCGAAGGCTCCTGGCCTTAAAGGGTGTTATTTCGAACTTATCGAAATAGTAACCCGTCGTCGTATGATCGAGGTCGAACTCTTCTTTTTAGCGAAGGCCTCAGGCCTTAAAGGGTGTTATTTCGAACTTATCCAAATAGTCACCCGTCGTCGTTCGATAGAGGTTGAACTCTTCTTTTTGGCGAAGGCCCCTGGCCTTAAAGGGTGTTATTTCGAAATTAATGAAATAGTAATCCATCGTCGTTCGATCGAGGTCAAACACTTCTTATTTGCGAAGGCCCCTGGCCTACAAGGGTGTTATTTCGAACTTATCGTAATAATGACCGTCTTCGTTCGATCGAGGTCAAACACTTCTTTATGGCGAAGGCCCCTGGACTTCAAGGGTGTTATTTTGAACTTATCGAAATAGTAACCCATCGTCGTTTGATCGAGGTCGGACTCTTCTTTTTGGCGAAGGCCCCTGGCCTTACAGGGTGTTATTTCGAACTTATCGAAAGAGTAACCCGTCGTCGTTCGATCGAGGTCGAACTCTTCTTTTTGGCGAAGGCCCCTGGCCTTAAAGGGTGTTATTTCGAACTTATCGAAATAGTAACCCGTCGTCGTATGATAGAGGTTGAAGTCTTCTTTTTTGCGAAGGTCCTTGGCCTTAAAAAGTGTTATTTCGATCATATCAAAATAGTAATCCATCGTCGTTCGATCGAGGTCGAACTCTTCTTTTTTGCGAAGGCCCTTGGCCTTAAAGGGTGTTATTTCGAACATATCGAAATAGTAATCCATCGTCGTTCAATTGAGTTCGAACTCTTCTTTTTGGCGAAGGCCCTTGGCCTTAAAATCTGTTATTTTAAACTTATACAAATAGTAACCCGTCGTCGTATGATCGAGGTGGAACTCTTCTTTTTGGCGTAGGCCTCTGGCCTTAAAGGGTGTTATTTCAAACTTATCGAAATAGTAACCCATCGTCGTTCGATCGAGGTCGAACTCTTCTTTTTGGCGAAGGCCTCTGGCCTTAAAGGGTGTTATTTCGAACTTATCGAAATAGTAACCCGTCGTCATTCGATCGAGGTCGAACTCTTCTTTTTGGCGAAGGCCTCTAGCCTTAAAGGGTGTTATTTCGAACTTATCGAAATAGTAACCCGTCGTCGTTCGATCGAGGTCGAACTCTTCTTTTTGGCGAAGGCTCCTGGCCTTAAAGGGTGTTATTTCGAACTTATCGAAATAGTAACCCGTCGTCGTATGATCGAGGTCGAACTCTTCTTTTTAGCGAAGGCCTCAGGCCTTAAAGGGTGTTATTTCGAACTTATCCAAATAGTAATCCATTGTCGTTCGATCAAGGTCGAACTCTTCTTTTTGGCGAAAGCCCCTGGCCTTAAAGGGTGTTATTTCGAACTTATCGAAATAGTAACCCGTCGTCGTTCGATCGAGGTTGAACTCTTCTTTTTGGCGAAGGCCCCTGGCCTTAAAGGGTGTTATTTCGAACTTATCGAAATAGTAACCCGTCGTCATATGATAGAGGTTGAACTATTCTTTTTGCGAAGGCCCTTGGCCTTAAAGGGTGTTATTTCGAACATATCGAAATAGTTATCCATCGTCGTTCGATCGAGGTCGAACTCTTCTTTTTGGCGAAGGCCCTTGGCCTTAAAATCTGTTATTTCAAACTTATCGAAATAGTAACCCGTCGTCGTATGATCGAGGTGGAACTCTTCTTTTTGGCATAGGCCTCTGGACTTAAAGGGTGTTATTTCGAACTTATCGAAATAGTAACCCGTCGTCGTTCGATCGAGGTCGAACTCTTCTTTTTGGCGAAGGCCTCTAGCCTTAAAGGGTGTTATTTCGAACTTATCGAAATAGTAACCCGTCGTCGTTCGATCGAGGTCGAACTCTTCTTTTTGGCGAAGGCTCCTGGCCTTAAAGGGTGTTATTTCGAACTTATCGAAATAGTAACCCGTCGTCGTATGATCGAGGTCGAACTCTTCTTTTTAGCGAAGGCCTCAGGCCTTAAAGGGTGTTATTTCGAACTTATCCAAATAGTCACCCGTCGTCGTTCGATAGAGGTTGAACTCTTCTTTTTTGCTAAGGCCCTTGGCCTTAAAGGGTGTTATTTCGAACTTAATGAAATAGTAATCCATCGTCGTTTGATCGAGGTCGGACTCTTCTTTTTGGCGAAGGCCCCTGGCCTTACAGGGTGTTATTTCGAACTTATCGAAAGAGTAACCCGTCGTCGTTCGATCGAGGTCGAACTCTTCTTTTTGGCGAAGGCCCCTGGCCTTAAAGGGTGTTATTTCGAACTTATCGAAATAGTAACCCGTCGTCGTATGATAGAGGTTGAACTCTTCTTTTTTGCGAAGGCCCTTGGCCTTAAAAAGTGTTATTTCGAACATATCAAAATAGTAATCCATCGTCGTTCGATCGAGGTCGAACTCTTCTTTTTGGCGAAGGCCCTTGGCCTTAAAGGGTGTTATTTCGAACTTATCGAAATAGTCACCCGTCGTCGTTCGATAGAGGTTGAACTCTTCTTTTTGCGAAGGCCCTTGGCCTTAATGGGTGTTATTTAGAACTTATCGAAATAGTAATCCATTGTCGTTCGATCGAGGTCGAACTCTTCTTTTTGGCGAAAGCCCCTGGCCTTAAAGGGTGTTATTTCGAACTTATCGAAATAGTAACCCGTCGTCGTTCGATCGAGGTTGAACTCTTCTTTTTGGCGAAGGCCCCTGGCCTTAAAGGGTCTTATTTCGAACTTATCGAAATAGTAACCCTTCGTCATATGATAGAGGTTGAACTATTCTTTTTTGCGAAGGCCCTTGGCCTTAAAGGGTGTTATTTCGAACATATCGAAATAGTTATCCATCGTCGTTCGATCGAGGTCGAACTCTTCTTTTTGGCGAAGGCCCTTGGCCTTAAAATCTGTTATTTCAAACTTATCGAAATAGTAACCCGTCGTCGTATGATCGAGGTGGAACTCTTCTTTTTGGCGTAGGCCTCTGGACTTAAAGGGTGTTATTTCGAACTTATCGAAATAGTAACCCGTCGTCGTTCGATCGAGGTCGAACTCTTCTTTTTGGCGAAGGCCTCTAGCCTTAAAGGGTGTTATTTCGAACTTATCGAAATAGTAACCCGTCGTCGTTCGATCGAGGTCGAACTCTTCTTTTTGGCGAAGGCTCCTGGCCTTAAAGGGTGTTATTTCGAACTTATCGAAATAGTAACCCGTCGTCGTATGATCGAGGTCGAACTCTTCTTTTTAGCGAAGGCCTCAGGCCTTAAAGGGTGTTATTTCGAACTTATCCAAATAGTCACCCGTCGTCGTTCGATAGAGGTTGAACTCTTCTTTTTTGCTAAGGCCCTTGGCCTTAAAGGGTGTTATTTCGAACTTAATGAAATAGTAATCCATCGTCGTTTGATCGAGGTCGGACTCTTCTTTTTGGCGAAGGCCCCTGGCCTTACAGGGTGTTATTTCGAACTTATCGAAAGAGTAACCCGTCGTCGTTCGATCGAGGTCGAACTCTTCTTTTTGGCGAAGGCCCCTGGCCTTAAAGGGTGTTATTTCGAACTTATCGAAATAGTAACCCGTCGTCGTATGATAGAGGTTGAACTCTTCTTTTTTGCGAAGGCCCTTGGCCTTAAAAAGTGTTATTTCGAACATATCAAAATAGTAATCCATCGTCGTTCGATCGAGGTCGAACTCTTCTTTTTGGCGAAGGCCCTTGGCCTTAAAATGTGTTATTTCAAACTTATCGAAATAGTCACCCGTCGTCGTTCGATAGAGGTTGAACTCTTCTTTTTTGCGAAGGCCCTTGGCCTTAATGGGTGTTATTTAGAACTTATCGAAATAGTAATCCATTGTCGTTCGATCGAGGTCGAACTCTTCTTTTTGGCGAAAGCCCCTGGCCTTAAAGGGTGTTATTTCGAACTTATCGAAATAGTAACCCGTCGTCGTTCGATCGAGGTTGAACTCTTCTTTTTGGCGAAGGCCCCTGGCCTTAAAGGGTCTTATTTCGAACTTATCGAAATAGTAACCCTTCGTCATATGATAGAGGTTGAACTATTCTTTTTTGCGAAGGCCCTTGGCCTTAAAGGGTGTTATTTCGAACATATCGAAATAGTTATCCATCGTCATTCGATCGAGGTCGAACTCTTCTTTTTGGTGAAGGCCCTTGGCCTTAAAATCTGTTATTTCAAACTTATCGAAATAGTAACCCGTCGTCGTATGATCGAGGTGGAACTCTTCTTTTTGGCGTAGGCCTCTGGACTTAAAGGGTGTTATTTCGAACTTATCGAAATAGTAACCCGTCGTCGTTCGATCGAGGTCGAACTCTTCTTTTTGGCGAAGGCCTCTAGCCTTAAAGGGTGTTATTTCGAACTTATCGAAATAGTAACCCGTCGTCGTTCGATCGAGGTCGAACTCTTCTTTTTGGCGAAGGCTCCTGGCCTTAAAGGGTGTTATTTCGAACTTATCGAAATAGTAACCCGTCGTCGTTCGATCGAGGTCGAACTCTTCTTTTTGGCGAAGGCTCCTGGCCTTAAAGGGTGTTATTTCGAACTTATCGAAATAGTAACCCGTCGTCGTATGATCGAGGTCGAACTCTTCTTTTTAGCGAAGGCCTCAGGCCTTAAAGGGTGTTATTTCGAACTTATCCAAATAGTCACCCGTCGTCGTTCGATAGAGGTTGAACTCTTCTTTTTTGCTAAGGCCCTTGGCCTTAAAGGGTGTTATTTCGAACTTAATGAAATAGTAATCCATCGTCGTTTGATCGAGGTCGGACTCTTCTTTTTGGCGAAGGCCCCTGGCCTTACAGGGTGTTATTTCGAACTTATCGAAAGAGTAACCCGTCGTCGTTCGATCGAGGTCGAACTCTTCTTTTTGGCGAAGGCCCCTGGCCTTAAAGGGTGTTATTTCGAACTTATCGAAATAGTAACCCGTCGTCGTATGATAGAGGTTGAACTCTTCTTTTTTGCGAAGGCCCTTGGCCTTAAAAAGTGTTATTTCGAACATATCAAAATAGTAATCCATCGTAGTTCGATCGAGGTCGAACTCTTCTTTTTGGCGAAGGCCCTTGGCCTTAAAATGTGTTATTTCAAACTTATCAAAATAGTAACCTGTCGTCGTTCAATAGAGGTCAAACTCTTCTTTTTGGCGAAGGCCCTTGGCCTTAATGGGTGTTATTTCGAACTTATCAAAATAGTAACCCGTCGTCGTTCGATCGAGGTTGAACTCTTCTTTTTAGCGAAGGCCCCTGGCCTTAAAGGGTGTTATTTCGAACTTATCGAAATAGTAACCCGTCGTCATATGATAGAGGTTGAACTATTCTTTTTTGCGAAGGCCCTTGGCCTTAAAGGGTGTTATTTCGAACATATCGAAATAGTTATCCATCGTCGTTCGATCGAGGTCGAACTCTTCTTTTTGGCGAAGGCCCTTGGCCTTAAAATCTGTTATTTCAAACTTATCGAAATAGTAACCCGTCGTCGTATGATCGAGGTGGAACTCTTCTTTTTGGCGTAGGCCTCTGGACTTAAAGGGTGTTATTTCGAACTTATCGAAATAGTAACCCGTCGTCGTTCGATCGAGGTCGAACTCTTCTTTTTGGCGAAGGCCTCTAGCCTTAAAGGGTGTTATTTCGAACTTATCGAAATAGTAACCCGTCGTCGTTCGATCGAGGTCGAACTCTTGTTTTTGGCGAAGGCTCCTGGCCTTAAAGGGTGTTATTTCGAACTTATCGAAATAGTAACCCGTCGTCGTATGATCGAGGTCGAACTCTTCTTTTTAGCGAAGGCCTCAGGCCTTAAAGGGTGTTATTTCGAACTTATCCAAATAGTCACCCGTCGTCGTTCGATAGAGGTTGAACTCTTCTTTTTTGCTAAGGCCCTTGGCCTTAAAGGGTGTTATTTCGAACTTAATGAAATAGTAATCCATCGTCGTTTGATCGAGGTCGGACTCTTCTTTTTGGCGAAGGCCCCTGGCCTTACAGGGTGTTATTTCGAACTTATCGAAAGAGTAACCCGTCGTCGTTCGATCGAGGTCGAACTCTTCTTTTTGGCGAAGGCCCCTGGCCTTAAAGGGTGTTATTTCGAACTTATCGAAATAGTAACCCGTCGTCGTATGATAGAGGTTGAACTCTTCTTTTTTGCGAAGGCCCTTGGCCTTAAAAAGTGTTATTTCGAACATATCAAAATAGTAATCCATCGTCGTTCGATCGAGGTCGAACTCTTCTTTTTGGCGAAGGCCCTTGGCCTTAAAGGGTGTTATTTCGAACTTATCGAAATAGTCACCCGTCGTCGTTCGATAGAGGTTGAACTCTTCTTTTTGCGAAGGCCCTTGGCCTTAATGGGTGTTATTTAGAACTTATCGAAATAGTAATCCATTGTCGTTCGATCGAGGTCGAACTCTTCTTTTTGGCGAAAGCCCCTGGCCTTAAAGGGTGTTATTTCGAACTTATCGAAATAGTAACCCGTCGTCGTTCGATCGAGGTTGAACTCTTCTTTTTGGCGAAGGCCCCTGGCCTTAAAGGGTGTTATTTCGAACTTATCGAAATAGTAACCCTTCGTCATATGATAGAGGTTGAACTATTCTTTTTTGCGAAGGCCCTTGGCCTTAAAGGGTGTTATTTCGAACATATCGAAATAGTTATCCATCGTCGTTCGATCGAGGTCGAACTCTTCTTTTTGGCGAAGGCCCTTGTCCTTAAAGGGTGTTATTTCGAACTTATCGAAATAGTAACCCGTCGTCGTATGATAGAGGTTGAACTCTTCTTTTTGCGAAGGCCCTTGGCTTTAAAAAGTGTTATTTCGAACATATCAAAATAGTAATCCATCGTCGTTCGATCGAGGTCGAACTCTTCTTTTTGCGAAGGCCCTTGGCCTTAAAGGGTGTTATTTCGAACTTATCGAAATAGTCACCCGTCGTCGTTCGATAGAGGTTGAACTCTTCTTTTTGCGAAGGCCCTTGGCCTTAATGGGTGTTATTTAGAACTTATCGAAATAGTAATCCATTGTCGTTCGATCGAGGTCGAACTCTTCTTTTTGGCGAAAGCCCCTGGCCTTAAAGGGTGTTATTTCGAACTTATCGAAATAGTAACCCGTCGTCGTTCGATCGAGGTTGAACTCTTCTTTTTGGCGAAGGCCCCTGGCCTTAAAGGGTGTTATTTCGAACTTATCGAAATAGTAACCCTTCGTCATATGATAGAGGTTGAACTATTCTTTTTTGCGAAGGCCCTTGGCCTTAAAGGGTGTTATTTCGAACATATCGAAATAGTTATCCATCGTCGTTCGATCGAGGTCGAACTCTTCTTTTTGGCGAAGGCCCTTGGCCTTAAAATCTGTTATTTCAAACTTATCGAAATAGTAACCCGTCGTCGTATGATCGAGGTGGAACTCTTCTTTTTGGCGTAGGCCTCTGGACTTAAAGGGTGTTATTTCGAACTTATCGAAATAGTAACCCGTCGTCGTTCGATCGAGGTCGAACTCTTCTTTTTGGCGAAGGCCTCTAGCCTTAAAGGGTGTTATTTCGAACTTATCGAAATAGTAACCCGTCGTCGTTCGATCGAGGTCGAACTCTTGTTTTTGGCGAAGGCTCCTGGCCTTAAAGGGTGTTATTTCGAACTTATCGAAATAGTAACCCGTCGTCGTATGATCGAGGTCGAACTCTTCTTTTTAGCGAAGGCCTCAGGCCTTAAAGGGTGTTATTTCGAACTTATCCAAATAGTCACCCGTCGTCGTTCGATAGAGGTTGAACTCTTCTTTTTTGCTAAGGCCCTTGGCCTTAAAGGGTGTTATTTCGAACTTAATGAAATAGTAATCCATCGTCGTTTGATCGAGGTCGGACTCTTCTTTTTGGCGAAGGCCCCTGGCCTTACAGGGTGTTATTTCGAACTTATCGAAAGAGTAACCCGTCGTCGTTCGATCGAGGTCGAACTCTTCTTTTTGGCGAAGGCCCCTGGCCTTAAAGGGTGTTATTTCGAACTTATCGAAATAGTAACCCGTCGTCGTATGATAGAGGTTGAACTCTTCTTTTTTGCGAAGGCCCTTGGCCTTAAAAAGTGTTATTTCGAACATATCAAAATAGTAATCCATCGTCGTTCGATCGAGGTCGAACTCTTCTTTTTGGCGAAGGCCCTTGGCCTTAAAGGGTGTTATTTCGAACTTATCGAAATAGTCACCCGTCGTCGTTCGATAGAGGTTGAACTCTTCTTTTTGCGAAGGCCCTTGGCCTTAATGGGTGTTATTTAGAACTTATCGAAATAGTAATCCATTGTCGTTCGATCGAGGTCGAACTCTTCTTTTTGGCGAAAGCCCCTGGCCTTAAAGGGTGTTATTTCGAACTTATCGAAATAGTAACCCGTCGTCGTTCGATCGAGGTTGAACTCTTCTTTTTGGCGAAGGCCCCTGGCCTTAAAGGGTGTTATTTCGAACTTATCGAAATAGTAACCCTTCGTCATATGATAGAGGTTGAACTATTCTTTTTTGCGAAGGCCCTTGGCCTTAAAGGGTGTTATTTCGAACATATCGAAATAGTTATCCATCGTCGTTCGATCGAGGTCGAACTCTTCTTTTTGGCGAAGGCCCTTGGCCTTAAAATCTGTTATTTCAAACTTATCGAAATAGTAACCCGTCGTCGTATGATCGAGGTGGAACTCTTCTTTTTGGCGTAGGCCTCTGGACTTAAAGGGTGTTATTTCGAACTTATCGAAATAGTAACCCGTCGTCGTTCGATCGAGGTCGAACTCTTCTTTTTGGCGAAGGCCTCTAGCCTTAAAGGGTGTTATTTCGAACTTATCGAAATAGTAACCCGTCGTCGTTCGATCGAGGTCGAACTCTTCTTTTTGGCGAAGGCTCCTGGCCTTAAAGGGTGTTATTTCGAACTTATCGAAATAGTAACCCGTCGTCGTATGATCGAGGTCGAACTCTTCTTTTTAGCGAAGGCCTCAAGCCTTAAAGGGTGTTATTTCGAACTTATCCAAATAGTCACCCGTCGTCGTTCGATAGAGGTTGAACTCTTCTTTTTTGCGAAGGCCCTTGGCCTTAATGGGTGTTATTTAGAACTTATCGAAATAGTAATCCATTGTCGTTCGATCGAGGTCGAACTCTTCTTTTTGGCGAAAGCCCCTGGCCTTAAAGGGTGTTATTTCGAACTTATCGAAATAGTAACCCGTCGTCGTTCGATCGAGGTTGAACTCTTCTTTTTGGCGAAGGCCCCTGGCCTTAAAGGGCCTTATTTCGAACTTATCGAAATAGTAACCCTTCGTCATATGATAGAGGTTGAACTATTCTTTTTTGCGAAGGCCCTTGGCCTTAAAGGGTGTTATTTCGAACATATCGAAATAGTTATCCATCGTCGTTCGATCGAGGTCGAACTCTTCTTTTTGGCGAAGGCCCTTGGCCTTAAAATCTGTTATTTCAAACTTATCGAAATAGTAACCCGTCGTCGTATGATCGAGGTGGAACTCTTCTTTTTGGCGTAGGCCTCTGGACTTAAAGGGTGTTATTTCGAACTTATCGAAATAGTAACCCGTCGTCGTTCGATCGAGGTCGAACTCTTCTTTTTGGCGAAGGCCTCTAGCCTTAAAGGGTGTTATTTCGAACTTATCGAAATAGTAACCCGTCGTCGTTCGATCGAGGTCGAACTCTTGTTTTTGGCGAAGGCTCCTGGCCTTAAAGGGTGTTATTTCGAACTTATCGAAATAGTAACCCGTCGTCGTATGATCGAGGTCGAACTCTTCTTTTTAGCGAAGGCCTCAGGCCTTAAAGGGTGTTATTTCGAACTTATCCAAATAGTCACCCGTCGTCGTTCGATAGAGGTTGAACTCTTCTTTTTTGCTAAGGCCCTTGGCCTTAAAGGGTGTTATTTCGAACTTAATGAAATAGTAATCCATCGTCGTTTGATCGAGGTCGGACTCTTCTTTTTGGCGAAGGCCCCTGGCCTTACAGGGTGTTATTTCGAACTTATCGAAAGAGTAACCCGTCGTCGTTCGATCGAGGTCGAACTCTTCTTTTTGGCGAAGGCCCCTGGCCTTAAAGGGTGTTATTTCGAACTTATCGAAATAGTAACCCGTCGTCGTATGATAGAGGTTGAACTCTTCTTTTTTGCGAAGGCCCTTGGCCTTAAAAAGTGTTATTTCGAACATATCAAAATAGTAATTCATCGTCGTTCGATCGAGGTCGAACTCTTCTTTTTGCGAAGGCCCTTGGCCTTAAAGGGTGTTATTTCGAACTTATCGAAATAGTCACCCGTCGTCGTTCGATAGAGGTTGAACTCTTCTTTTTGCGAAGGCCCTTGGCCTTAATGGGTGTTATTTAGAACTTATCGAAATAGTAATCCATTGTCGTTCGATCGAGGTCGAACTCTTCTTTTTGGCGAAAGCCCCTGGCCTTAAAGGGTGTTATTTCGAACTTATCGAAATAGTAACCCGTCGTCGTTCGATCAAGGTTGAACTCTTCTTTTTGGCGAAGGCCCCTGGCCTTAAAGGGTGTTATTTCGAACTTATCGAAATAGTAACCCTTCGTCATATGATAGAGGTTGAACTATTCTTTTTTGCGAAGGCCCTTGGCCTTAAAGGGTGTTATTTCGAACATATCGAAATAGTTATCCATCGTCGTTCGATCGAGGTCGAACTCTTCTTTTTGGCGAAGGCCCTTGGCCTTAAAATCTGTTATTTCAAACTTATCGAAATAGTAACCCGTCGTCGTATGATCGAGGTGGAACTCTTCTTTTTGGCGTAGGCCTCTGGACTTAAAGGGTGTTATTTCGAACTTATCGAAATAGTAACCCGTCGTCGTTCGATCGAGGTCGAACTCTTCTTTTTGGCGAAGGCCTCTAGCCTTAAAGGGTGTTATTTCGAACTTATCGAAATAGTAACCCGTCGTCGTTCGATCGAGGTCGAACTCTTCTTTTTGGCGAAGGCTCCTGGCCTTAAAGGGTGTTATTTCGAACTTATCGAAATAGTAACCCGTCGTCGTATGATCGAGGTCGAACTCTTCTTTTTAGCGAAGGCCTCAAGCCTTAAAGGGTGTTATTTCGAACTTATCCAAATAGTCACCCGTCGTCGTTCGATAGAGGTTGAACTCTTCTTTTTTGCGAAGGCCCTTGGCCTTAATGGGTGTTATTTAGAACTTATCGAAATAGTAATCCATTGTCGTTCGATCGAGGTCGAACTCTTCTTTTTGGCGAAAGCCCCTGGCCTTAAAGGGTGTTATTTCGAACTTATCGAAATAGTAACCCGTCGTCGTTCGATCGAGGTTGAACTCTTCTTTTTGGCGAAGGCCCCTGGCCTTAAAGGGCCTTATTTCGAACTTATCGAAATAGTAACCCTTCGTCATATGATAGAGGTTGAACTATTCTTTTTTGCGAAGGCCCTTGGCCTTAAAGGGTGTTATTCCGAACATATCGAAATAGTTATCCATCGTCGTTCGATCGAGGTCGAACTCTTCTTTTTGGTGAAGGCCCTTGGCCTTAAAATCTGTTATTTCAAACTTATCGAAATAGTAACCCGTCGTCGTATGATCGAGGTGGAACTCTTCTTTTTGGCGTAGGCCTCTAGACTTAAAGGGTGTTATTTCGAACTTATCGAAATAGTAACCCGTCGTCGTTCGATCGAGGTAGAACTCTTCTTTTTGGCGAAGGCCTCTAGCCTTAAAGGGTGTTATTTCGAACTTATCGAAATAGTAACCCGTCGTCGTTCGATCGAGGTCGAACTCTTCTTTTTGGCGAAGGCTCCTGGCCTTAAAGGGTGTTATTTCGAACTTATCGAAATAGTAACCCGTCGTCGTATGATCGAGGTCGAACTCTTCTTTTTAGCGAAGGCCTCAGGCCTTAAAGGGTGTTATTTCGAACTTATCCAAATAGTCACCCGTCGTCGTTCGATAGAGGTTGAACTCTTCTTTTTTGCTAAGGCCCTTGGCCTTAAAGGGTGTTATTTCGAACTTAATGAAATAGTAATCCATCGTCGTTTGATCGAGGTCGGACTCTTCTTTTTGGCGAAGGCCCCTGGCCTTACAGGGTGTTATTTCGAACTTATCGAAAGAGTAACCCGTCGTCGTTCGATCGAGGTCGAACTCTTCTTTTTGGCGAAGGCCCCTGGCCTTAAAGGGTGTTATTTCGAACTTATCGAAATAGTAACCCGTCGTCGTATGATAGAGGTTGAACTCTTCTTTTTGCGAAGGCCCTTGGCCTTAAAAAGTGTTATTTCGAACATATCAAAATAGTAATCCATCGTCGTTCGATCGAGGTCGAACTCTTCTTTTTGGCGAAGGCCCTTGGCCTTAAAATGTGTTATTTCAAACTTATCAAAATAGTAACCTATCGTCGTTCAATAGAGGTCAAACTCTTCTTTTTGGCGAAGGCCCTTGGCCTTAATGGGTGTTATTTCGAACTTATCAAAATAGTAACCCGTCGTCGTTCGATCGAGGTTGAACTCTTCTTTTTGGCGAAGGCCCCTGGCCTTAAAGGGTGTTATTTCGAACTTATCGAAATAGTAACCCGTCGTCATATGATAGAGGTTGAACTATTCTTTTTGCGAAGGCCCTTGGCCTTAAAGGGTGTTATTTCGAACATATCGAAATAGTTATCCATCGTCGTTCGATCGAGGTCGAACTCTTCTTTTTGGCGAAGGCCCTTGGCCTTAAAATCTGTTATTTCAAACTTATCGAAATAGTAACCCGTCGTCGTATGATCGAGGTGGAACTCTTCTTTTTGGCGTAGGCCTCTGGACTTAAAGGGTGTTATTTCGAACTTATCGAAATAGTAACCCGTCGTCGTTCGATCGAGGTCGAACTCTTCTTTTTGGCGAAGGCCTCTAGCCTTAAAGGGTGTTATTTCGAACTTATCGAAATAGTAACCCGTCGTCGTTCGATCGAGGTCGAACTCTTGTTTTTGGCGAAGGCTCCTGGCCTTAAAGGGTGTTATTTCGAACTTATCGAAATAGTAACCCGTCGTCGTATGATCGAGGTCGAACTCTTCTTTTTAGCGAAGGCCTCAGGCCTTAAAGGGTGTTATTTCGAACTTATCCAAATAGTCACCCGTCGTCGTTCGATAGAGGTTGAACTCTTCTTTTTTGCTAAGGCCCTTGGCCTTAAAGGGTGTTATTTCGAACTTAATGAAATAGTAATCCATCGTCGTTTGATCGAGGTCGGACTCTTCTTTTTGGCGAAGGCCCCTGGCCTTACAGGGTGTTATTTCGAACTTATCGAAAGAGTAACCCGTCGTCGTTCGATCGAGGTCGAACTCTTCTTTTTGGCGAAGGCCCCTGGCCTTAAAGGGTGTTATTTCGAACTTATCGAAATAGTAACCCGTCGTCGTATGATAGAGGTTGAACTCTTCTTTTTTGCGAAGGCCCTTGGCCTTAAAAAGTGTTATTTCGAACATATAAAAATAGTAATCCATCGTCGTTCGATCGAGGTCGAACTCTTCTTTTTTGCGAAGGCCCTTGGCCTTAAAGGGTGTTATTTCGAACTTATCGAAATAGTCACCCGTCGTCGTTCGATAGAGGTTGAACTCTTCTTTTTTGCGAAGGCCCTTGGCCTTAATGGGTGTTATTTAGAACTTATCGAAATAGTAATCCATTGTCGTTCGATCGAGGTCGAACTCTTCTTTTTGGCGAAAGCCCCTGGCCTTAAAGGGTGTTATTTCGAACTTATCGAAATAGTAACCCGTCGTCGTTCGATCGAGGTTGAACTCTTCTTTTTGGCGAAGGCCCCTGGCCTTAAAGGGTGTTATTTCGAACTTATCGAAATAGTAACCCTTCGTCATATGATAGAGGTTGAACTATTCTTTTTTGCGGAGGCCCTTGGCCTTAAAGGGTGTTATTTCGAACATATCGAAATAGTTATCCATCGTCGTTCGATCGAGGTCGAACTCTTCTTTTTGGCGAAGGCCCTTGGCCTTAAAATCTGTTATTTCAAACTTATCGAAATAGTAACCCGTCGTCGTATGATCGAGGTGGAACTCTTCTTTTTGGCGTAGGCCTCTTGACTTAAAGGGTGTTATTTCGAACTTATCGAAATAGTAACCCGTCGTCGTATGATCGAGGTCGAACTCTTCTTTTTAGCGAAGGCCTCAAGCCTTAAAGGGTGTTATTTCGAACTTATCCAAATAGTCACCCGTCGTCGTTCGATAGAGGTTGAACTCTTCTTTTTTGCGAAGGCCCTTGGCCTTAATGGGTGTTATTTAGAACTTATCGAAATAGTAATCCATTGTCGTTCGATCGAGGTCGAACTCTTCTTTTTGGCGAAAGCCCCTGGCCTTAAAGGGTGTTATTTCGAACTTATCGAAATAGTAACCCGTCGTCGTTCGATCGAGGTTGAACTCTTCTTTTTGGCGAAGGCCCCTGGCCTTAAAGGGCCTTATTTCGAACTTATCGAAATAGTAACCCTTCGTCATATGATAGAGGTTGAACTATTCTTTTTTGCGAAGGCCCTTGGCCTTAAAGGGTGTTATTCCGAACATATCGAAATAGTTATCCATCGTCGTTCGATCGAGGTCAAACTCTTCTTTTTGGTGAAGGCCCTTGGCCTTAAAATCTGTTATTTCAAACTTATCGAAATAGTAACCCGTCGTCGTATGATCGAGGTGGAACTCTTCTTTTTGGCGTAGGCCTCTGGACTTAAAGGGTGTTATTTCGAACTTATCGAAATAGTAACCCGTCGTCGTTCGATCGAGGTCGAACTCTTCTTTTTGGCGAAGGCCTCTAGCCTTAAAGGGTGTTATTTCGAACTTATCGAAATAGTAACCCGTCGTCGTTCGATCGAGGTCGAACTCTTCTTTTTGGCGAAGGCTCCTGGCCTTAAAGGGTGTTATTTCGAACTTATCGAAATAGTAACCCGTCGTCGTATGATCGAGGTCGAACTCTTCTTTTTAGCGAAGGCCTCAGGCCTTAAAGGGTGTTATTTCGAACTTATCCAAATAGTCACCCGTCGTCGTTCGATAGAGGTTGAACTCTTCTTTTTTGCTAAGGCCCTTGGCCTTAAAGGGTGTTATTTCGAACTTAATGAAATAGTAATCCATCGTCGTTTGATCGAGGTCGGACTCTTCTTTTTGGCGAAGGCCCCTGGCCTTACAGGGTGTTATTTCGAACTTATCGAAAGAGTAACCCGTCGTCGTTCGATCGAGGTCGAACTCTTCTTTTTGGCGAAGGCCCCTGGCCTTAAAGGGTGTTATTTCGAACTTATCGAAATAGTAACCCGTCGTCGTATGATAGAGGTTGAACTCTTCTTTTTTGCGAAGGCCCTTGGCCTTAAAAAGTGTTATTTCGAACATATCAAAATAGTAATCCATCGTCGTTCGATCGAGGTCGAACTCTTATTTTTGGCGAAGGCCCTTGGCCTTAAAATGTGTTATTTCAAACTTATCAAAATAGTAACCTGTCGTCGTTCAATAGAGGTCAAACTCTTCTTTTTGGCGAAGGCCCTTGGCCTTAATGGGTGTTATTTCGAACTTATCAAAATAGTAACCCGTCGTCGTTCGATCGAGGTTGAACTCTTCTTTTTGGCGAAGGCCCCTGGCCTTAAAGGGTGTTATTTCGAACTTATCGAAATAGTAACCCGTCGTCATATGATAGAGGTTGAACTATTCTTTTTTGCGAAGGCCCTTGGCCTTAAAGGGTGTTATTTCGAACATATCGAAATAGTTATCCATCGTCGTTCGATCGAGGTCGAACTCTTCTTTTTGGCGAAGGCCCTTGGCCTTAAAATTTGTTATTTCAAACTTATCGAAATAGTAACCCGTCGTCGTATGATCGAGGTGGAACTCTTCTTTTTGGCGTAGGCCTCTGGACTTAAAGGGTGTTATTTCGAACTTATCGAAATAGTAACCCGTCGTCGTTCGATCGAGGTCGAACTCTTCTTTTTGGCGAAGGCCTCTAGCCTTAAAGGGTGTTATTTCGAACTTATCGAAATAGTAACCCGTCGTCGTTCGATCGAGGTCGAACTCTTGTTTTTGGCGAAGGCTCCTGGCCTTAAAGGGTGTTATTTCGAACTTATCGAAATAGTAACCCGTCGTCGTATGATCGAGGTCGAACTCTTCTTTTTAGCGAAGGCCTCAGGCCTTAAAGGGTGTTATTTCGAACTTATCCAAATAGTCACCCGTCGTCGTTCGATAGAGGTTGAACTCTTCTTTTTTGCTAAGGCCCTTGGCCTTAAAGGGTGTTATTTCGAACTTAATGAAATAGTAATCCATCGTCGTTTGATCGAGGTCGGACTCTTCTTTTTGGCGAAGGCCCCTGGCCTTACAGGGTGTTATTTCGAACTTATCGAAAGAGTAACCCGTCGTCGTTCGATCGAGGTCGAACTCTTCTTTTTGGCGAAGGCCCCTGGCCTTAAAGGGTGTTATTTCGAACTTATCGAAATAGTAACCCGTCGTCGTATGATAGAGGTTGAACTCTTCTTTTTTGCGAAGGCCCTTGGCCTTAAAAAGTGTTATTTCGAACATATCAAAATAGTAATCCATCGTCGTTCGATCGAGGTCGAACTCTTCTTTTTGCGAAGGCCCTTGGCCTTAAAGGGTGTTATTTCGAACATATCGAAATAGTTATCCATCGTCGTTCGATCGAGGTCGAACTCTTCTTTTTGGCGAAGGCCCTTGGCCTTAAAATCTGTTATTTCAAACTTATCGAAATAGTAACCCGTCGTCGTATGATCGAGGTGGAACTCTTCTTTTTGGCGTAGGCCTCTGGACTTAAAGGGTGTTATTTCGAACTTATCGAAATAGTAACCCGTCGTCGTTCGATCGAGGTCGAACTCTTCTTTTTGGCGAAGGCCTCTAGCCTTAAAGGGTGTTATTTCGAACTTATCGAAATAGTAACCCGTCGTCGTTCGATCGAGGTCGAACTCTTCTTTTTGGCGAAGGCTCCTGGCCTTAAAGGGTGTTATTTCGAACTTATCGAAATAGTAACCCGTCGTCGTATGATCGAGGTCGAACTCTTCTTTTTAGCGAAGGCCTCAAGCCTTAAAGGGTGTTATTTCGAACTTATCCAAATAGTCACCCGTCGTCGTTCGATAGAGGTTGAACTCTTCTTTTTTGCGAAGGCCCTTGGCCTTAATGGGTGTTATTTAGAACTTATCGAAATAGTAATCCATTGTCGTTCGATCGAGGTCGAACTCTTCTTTTTGGCGAAAGCCCCTGGCCTTAAAGGGTGTTATTTCGAACTTATCGAAATAGTAACCCGTCGTCGTTCGATCGAGGTTGAACTCTTCTTTTTGGCGAAGGCCCCTGGCCTTAAAGGGCCTTATTTCGAACTTATCGAAATAGTAACCCTTCGTCATATGATAGAGGTTGAACTATTCTTTTTTGCGAAGGCCCTTGGCCTTAAAGGGTGTTATTCCGAACATATCGAAATAGTTATCCATCGTCGTTCGATCGAGGTCGAACTCTTCTTTTTGGTGAAGGCCCTTGGCCTTAAAATCTGTTATTTCAAACTTATCGAAATAGTAACCCGTCGTCGTATGATCGAGGTGGAACTCTTCTTTTTGGCGTAGGCCTCTGGACTTAAAGGGTGTTATTTCGAACTTATCGAAATAGTAACCCGTCGTCGTTCGATCGAGGTCGAACTCTTCTTTTTGGCGAAGGCCTCTAGCCTTAAAGGGTGTTATTTCGAACTTATCGAAATAGTAACCCGTCGTCGTTCGATCGAGGTCGAACTCTTCTTTTTGGCGAAGGCTCCTGGCCTTAAAGGGTGTTATTTCGAACTTATCGAAATAGTAACCCGTCGTCGTATGATCGAGGTCGAACTCTTCTTTTTAGCGAAGGCCTCAGGCCTTAAAGGGTGTTATTTCGAACTTATCCAAATAGTCACCCGTCGTCGTTCGATAGAGGTTGAACTCTTCTTTTTGGCGAAGGCCCTTGGCCTTAAAGGGTGTTATTTCGAACTTAATGAAATAGTAATCCATCGTCGTTTGAACGAGGTCGTACTCTTCTTTTTGGCGAAGGCCCCTGGCCTTACAGGGTGTTATTTCGAACTTATCGAAAGAGTAACCCGTCGTCGTTCGATCGAGGTCGAACTCTTCTTTTTGGCGAAGGCCCCTGGCCTTAAAGGGTGTTATTTCGAACTTATCGAAATAGTAACCCGTCGTCGTATGATAGAGGTTGAACTCTTCTTTTTTGCGAAGGCCCTTGGCCTTAAAAAGTGTTATTTCGAACATATCAAAATAGTAATCCATCGTCGTTCGATCGAGGTCGAACTCTTCTTTTTGGCGAAGGCCCTTGGCCTTAAAATGTGTTATTTCAAACTTATCAAAATAGTAACCTGTCGTCGTTCAATAGAGGTCAAACTCTTCTTTTTGGCGAAGGCCCTTGGCCTTAATGGGTGTTATTTCGAACTTATCAAAATAGTAACCCGTCGTCGTTCGATCGAGGTTGAACTCTTCTTTTTGGCGAAGGCCCCTGGCCTTAAAGGGTGTTATTTCGAACTTATCGAAATAGTAACCCGTCGTCATATGATAGAGGTTGAACTATTCTTTTTTGCGAAGGCCCTTGGCCTTAAAGGGTGTTATTTCGAACATATCGAAATAGTTATCCATCGTCGTTCGATCGAGGTCGAACTCTTCTTTTTGGCGAAGGCCCTTGGCCTTAAAATTTGTTATTTCAAACTTATCGAAATAGTAACCCGTCGTCGTATGATCGAGGTGGAACTCTTCTTTTTGGCGTAGGCCTCTGGACTTAAAGGGTGTTATTTCGAACTTATCGAAATAGTAACCCGTCGTCGTTCGATCGAGGTCGAACTCTTCTTTTTGGCGAAGGCCTCTAGCCTTAAAGGGTGTTATTTCGAACTTATCGAAATAGTAACCCGTCGTCGTTCGATCGAGGTCGAACTCTTCTTTTTGGCGAAGGCTCCTGGCCTTAAAGGGTGTTATTTCGAACTTATCGAAATAGTAACCCGTCGTCGTATGATCGAGGTCGAACTCTTCTTTTTAGCGAAGGCCTCAGGCCTTAAAGGGTGTTATTTCGAACTTATCCAAATAGTCACCCGTCGTCGTTCGATAGAGGTTGAACTCTTCTTTTTTGCTAAGGCCCTTGGCCTTAAAGGGTGTTATTTCGAACTTAATGAAATAGTAATCCATCGTCGTTTGATCGAGGTCGGACTCTTCTTTTTGGCGAAGGCCCCTGGCCTTACAGGGTGTTATTTCGAACTTATCGAAAGAGTAACCCGTCGTCGTTCGATCGAGGTCGAACTCTTCTTTTTGGCGAAGGCCCCTGGCCTTAAAGGGTGTTATTTCGAACTTATCGAAATAGTAAGCCGTCGTCGTATGATAGAGGTTGAACTCTTCTTTTTTGCGAAGGCCCTTGGCCTTAAAAAGTGTTATTTCGAACATATCAAAATAGTAATCCATCGTCGTTCGATCGAGGTCGAACTCTTCTTTTTGCGAAGGCCCTTGGCCTTAAAGGGTGTTATTTCGAACTTATCGAAATAGTCACCCGTCGTCGTTCGATAGAGGTTGAACTCTTCTTTTTTGCGAAGGCCCTTGGCCTTAATGGGTGTTATTTAGAACTTATCGAAATAGTAATCCATTGTCGTTCGATCGAGGTCGAACTCTTCTTTTTGGGGAAAGCCCCTGGCCTTAAAGGGTGTTATTTCGAACTTATCGAAATAGTAACCCGTCGTCGTTCGATCGAGGTTGAACTCTTCTTTTTGGCGAAGGCCCCTGGCCTTAAAGGGTGTTATTTCGAACTTATCGAAATAGTAACCCTTCGTCATATGATAGAGGTTGAACTACTCTTTTTTGCGAAGTCCCTTGGCCTTAAAGGGTGTTATTTCGAACATATCGAAATAGTTATCCATCGTCGTTCGATCGAGGTCGAACTCTTCTTTTTGGCGAAGGCCCTTGGCCATTAAATCTGTTATTTCAAACTTATCGAAATAGTAAACCGTCGTCGTATGATCGAGGTGGAACTCTTCTTTTTGGCGTAGGCCTCTGGACTTAAAGGGTGTTATTTCGAACTTATCGAAATAGTAACCCGTCGTCGTTCGATCGAGGTCGAACTCTTCTTTTTGGCGAAGGCCTCAGGCCTTAAAGGGTGTTATTTCGAACTTATCGAAAGAGTAACCCGTCGTCGTTCGATCGAGGTCGAACTCTTCTTTTTGGCGAAGGCCCCTGGCCTTAAAGGGTGTTATTTCGAACTTATCGAAATAGTAACCCGTCGTCGTATGATAGAGGTTGAACTCTTCTTTTTTGCGAAGGCCCTTGGCCTTAAAAAGTGTTATTTCGAACATATCAAAATAGTAATCCATCGTCGTTCGATCGAGGTCGAACTCTTCTTTTTTGCGAAGGCCCTTGGCCTTAAAGGGTGTTATTTCGAACTTATCGAAATAGTCACCCGTCGTCGTTCGATAGAGGTTGAACTCTTCTTTTTTGCGAAGGCCCTTGACCTTAATGGGTGTTATTTAGAACTTATCGAAATAGTAATCCATTGTCGTTCGATCGAGGTCGAACTCTTCTTTTTGCGAAGGCCCTTGGCCTTAAAGGGTGTTATTTCGAACTTAATGAAATAGTAATCCATCGTCGTTTGATCGAGGTCGCACTCTTCTTTTTGGCGAAGGCCCCTGGCCTTACAGGGTGTTATTTCGAACTTATCGAAAGAGTAACCCGTCGTCGTTCGATCGAGGTCGAACTCTTCTTTTTGGCGAAGGCCCCTGGCCTTAAAGGGTGTTATTTCGAACTTATCGAAATAGTAACCCGTCGTCGTATGATAGAGGTTGAACTCTTCTTTTTTGCGAAGGCCCTTGGCCTTAAAGGGTGTTATTTCGAAGATATCGAAATAGTAACCCGTCGTCGTTCGATCGAGGTCGAACTCTTCTTTTTGGCGAAGGCTCCTGGCCTTAAAGGGTGTTATTTCGAACTTATCGAAATAGTAACCCGTCGTCGTATGATCGAGGTCGAACTCTTCTTTTTAGCGAAGGCCTCAGGCCTTAAAGGGTGTTATTTCGAACTTATCCAAATAGTCACCCGTCGTCGTTCGATAGAGGTTGAACTCTTCTTTTTTGCTAAGGCCCTTGGCCTTAAAGGGTGTTATTTCGAACTTAATGAAATAGTAATCCATCGTCGTTTGATCGAGGTCGGACTCTTCTTTTTGGCGAAGGCCCCTGGCCTTACAGGGTGTTATTTCGAACTTATCGAAAGAGTAACCCGTCGTCGTTCGATCGAGGTCGAACTCTTCTTTTTGGCGAAGGCCCCTGGCCTTAAAGGGTGTTATTTCGAACTTATCGAAATAGTAACCCGTCGTCGTATGATAGAGGTTGAACTCTTCTTTTTTGCGAAGGCCCTTGGCCTTAAAAAGTGTTATTTCGAACTTAATGAAATAGTAATCCATCGTCGTTTGATCGAGGTCGGACTCTTCTTTTTGGCGAAGGCCCCTGGCCTTACAGGGTGTTATTTCGAACTTATCGAAAGAGTAACCCGTCGTCGTTCGATCGAGGTCGAACTCTTCTTTTTGGCGAAGGCCCCTGGCCTTAAAGGGTGTTATTTCGAACTTATCGAAATAGTAACCCGTCGTCGTATGATAGAGGTTGAACTCTTCTTTTTTGCGAAGGCCCTTGGCCTTAAAAAGTGTTATTTCGAACATATCAAAATAGTAATCCATCGTCATTCGATCGAGGTCGAACTCTTCTTTTTTGCGAAGGCCCTTGGCCTTAAAGGGTGTTATTTCGAACTTATCGAAATAGTCACCCGTCGTCGTTCGATAGAGGTTGAACTCTTCTTTTTTGCGAAGGCCCTTGGCCTTAATGGGTGTTATTTAGAACTTATCGAAATAGTAATCCATTGTCGTTCGATCGAGGTCGAACTCTTCTTTTTGGGGAAAGCCCCTGGCCTTAAAGGGTGTTATTTCGAACTTATCGAAATAGTAACCCGTCGTCGTTCGATCGAGGTTGAACTCTTCTTTTTGGCGAAGGCCCCTGGCCTTAAAGGGTGTTATTTCGAACTTATCGAAATAGTAACCCTTCGTCATATGATAGAGGTTGAACTATTCTTTTTTGCGAAGGCCCTTGGCCTTAAAGGGTGTTATTTCGAACATATCGAAATAGTTATCCATCGTCGTTCGATCGAGGTCGAACTCTTCTTTTTGGCGAAGGCCCTTGGCCTTAAAATCTGTTATTTCAAACTTATCGAAATAGTAACCCGTCGTCGTATGATCGAGGTGGAACTCTTCTTTTTGGCGTAGGCCTCTGGACTTAAAGGGTGTTATTTCGAACTTATCGAAATAGTAACCCGTCGTCGTTCGATCGAGGTCGAACTCTTCTTTTTGGCGAAGGCCTCTAGCCTTAAAGGGTGTTATTTCGAACTTATCGAAATAGTAACCCGTCGTCGTTCGATCGAGGTCGAACTCTTCTTTTTGGCGAAGGCTCCTGGCCTTAAAGGGTGTTATTTCGAACTTATCGAAATAGTAACCCGTCGTCGTATGATCGAGGTCGAACTCTTCTTTTTAGCGAAGGCCTCAGGCCTTAAAAAGTGTTATTTCGAACATATCAAAATAGTAATCCATCGTCGTTCGATCGAGGTCGAACTCTTCTTTTTTGCGAAGGCCCTTGGCCTTAAAGGGTGTTATTTCGAACTTATCGAAATAGTCACCCGTCGTCGTTCGATAGAGGTTGAACTCTTCTTTTTTGCGAAGGCCCTTGGCCTTAATGGGTGTTATTTAGAACTTATCGAAATAGTAATCCATTGTCGTTCGATCGAGGTCGAACTCTTCTTTTTGGCGAAAGCCCCTGGCCTTAAAGGGTGTTATTTCGAACTTATCGAAATAGTAACCCGTCGTCATTCGATCGAGGTTGAACTCTTCTTTTTGGCGAAGGCCCCTGGCCTTAAAGGGTGTTATTTCGAACTTATCGAAATAGTAACCCTTCGTCATATGATAGAGGTTGAACTACTCTTTTTTGCGAAGGCCCTTGGCCTTAAAGGGTGTTATTTCGAACATATCGAAATAGTTATCCATCGTCGTTCGATCGAGGTCGAACTCTTCTTTTTGGCGAAGGCCCTTGGCCTTAAAATCTGTTATTTCAAACTTATCGAAATAGTAACCCGTCGTCGTATGATCGAGGTGGAACTCTTCTTTTTGGCGTAGGCCTCTGGACTTAAAGGGTGTTATTTCGAACTTATCGAAATAGTAACCCGTCGTCGTTCGATCGAGGTCGAACTCTTCTTTTTGGCGAAGGCCTCTAGCCTTAAAGGGTGTTATTTCGAACTTATCGAAATAGTAACCCGTCGTCGTTCGATCGAGGTCGAACTCTTGTTTTTGGCGAAGGCTCCTGGCCTTAAAGGGTGTTATTTCGAACTTATCGAAATAGTAACCCGTCGTCGTATGATCGAGGTCGAACTCTTCTTTTTAGCGAAGGCCTCAGGCCTTAAAGGGTGTTATTTCGAACTTATCCAAATAGTCACCCGTCGTCGTTCGATAGAGGTTGAACTCTTCTTTTTTGCTAAGGCCCTTGGCCTTAAAGGGTGTTATTTCGAACTTAATGAAATAGTAATCCATCGTCGTTTGATCGAGGTCGCACTCTTCTTTTTGGCGAAGGCCCCTGGCCTTACAGGGTGTTATTTCGAACTTATCGAAAGAGTAACCCGTCGTCGTTCGATCGAGGTCGAACTCTTCTTTTTGGCGAAGGCCCCTGGCCTTAAAGGGTGTTATTTCGAACTTATCCAAATAGTCACCCGTCGTCGTTCGATAGAGGTTGAACTCTTCTTTTTTTCTAAGGCCCTTGGCCTTAAAGGGTGTTATTTCGAACTTAATGAAATAGTAATCCATCGTCGTTCGATCGAGGTCGAACTCTTCTTTTTTGCGAAGGCCCCTGGCCTTACAGGGTGTTATTTCGAACTTATCGAAAGAGTAACCCGTCGTCGTTCGATCGAGGTCGAACTCTTCTTTTTGGCGAAGGCCCCTGGCCTTAAAGGGTGTTATTTAGAACTTATCGAAATAGTAATCCATTGTCGTTCGATCGAGGTCGAACTCTTCTTTTTGGCGAAAGCCCCTGGCCTTAAAGGGTGTTATTTCGAACTTATCGAAATAGTAACCCGTCGTCGTTCGATCGAGGTTGAACTCTTCTTTTTGGCGAAGGCCCCTGGCCTTAAAGGGTGTTATTTCGAACTTATCGAAATAGTAACCCTTCGTCATATGATAGAGGTTGAACTATTCTTTTTTGCAAAGGCCCTTGGCCTTAAAGGGTGTTATTTCGAACATATCGAAATAGTTATCCATCGTCGTTCGATCGAGGTCGAACTCTTCTTTTTGGCGAAGGCCCTTGGCCTTAAAATCTGTTATTTCAAACTTATCGAAATAGTAACCCGTCGTCGTATGATCGAGGTGGAACTCTTCTTTTTGGCATAGGCCTCTGGACTTAAAGGGTGTTATTTCGAACTTATCGAAATAGTAACCCGTCGTCGTTCGATCGAGGTCGAACTCTTCTTTTTGGCGAAGGCCTCTAGCCTTAAAGGGTGTTATTTCGAACTTATCGAAATAGTAACCCGTCGTCGTTCGATCGAGGTCGAACTCTTCTTTTTGGCGAAGGCTCCTGGCCTTAAAGGGTGTTATTTCGAACTTATCGAAATAGTAACCCGTCGTCGTATGATCGAGGTCGAACTCTTCTTTTTAGCGAAGGCCTCAGGCCTTAAAGGGTGTTATTTCGAACTTATCCAAATAGTCACCCGTCGTCGTTCGATAGAGGTTGAACTCTTCTTTTTTGCTAAGGCCCTTGGCCTTAAAGGGTGTTATTTCGAACTTAATGAAATAGTAATCCATCGTCATTTGATCGAGGTCGGACTCTTCTTTTTGGCGAAGGCCCCTGGCCTTACAGGGTGTTATTTCGAACTTATCGAAAGAGTAACCCGTCGTCGTTCGATCGAGGTGGAACTCTTCTTTTTGGCGAAGGCCCCTGGCCTTAAAGGGTGTTATTTCGAACTTATCGAAATAGTAACCCGTCGTCGTATGATAGAGGTTGAACTCTTCTTTTTGCGAAGGCCCTTGGCCTTAAAAAGTGTTATTTCGAACATATCAAAATAGTAATCCATCGTCGTTCGATCGAGGTCGAACTCTTCTTTTTGGCGAAGGCCCTTGGCCTTAAAATGTGTTATTTCAAACTTATCAAAATAGTAACCTGTCGTCGTTCAATGGAGGTCTAACTCTTCTTTTTGGCGAAGGCCCTTGGCCTTAAAATGTGTTATTTCAAACTTATCAAAATAGTAACCTGTCGTCGTTCAATAGAGGTCAAACTCTTCTTTTTGGCGTAGGCCTCTGGCCTTAAAGGGTGTTATTTCGAACTTATCAAAATAGTAACCCGTCGTCGTTCGATCGAGGTCGAACTCTTGTTTTTGGCGAAGGCCTCTGGCCTTAAAGGGTGTTATTTCGAACTTATCGAAATAGTAACCCGTCGTCATATGATAGAGGTTGAACTATTCTTTTTTGCGAAGGCCCTTGGCCTTAAAGGGTGTTATTTCGAACATATCGAAATAGTTATCCATCGTCGTTCGATCGAGGTCGAACTCTTCTTTTTGGCGAAGGCCCTTGGCCTTAAAATCTGTTATTTCAAACTTATCGAAATAGTAACCCGTCGTCGTATGATCGAGGTGGAACTCTTCTTTTTGGCGTAGGCCTCTGGACTTAAAGGGTGTTATTTCGAACTTATCGAAATAGTAACCTGTTGTCGTTCGATCGAGGTCGAACTCTTCTTTTTGGCGAAGGCCTCTAGCCTTAAAGGGTGTTATTTCGAACTTATCGAAATAGTAACCCGTCGTCGTTCGATCGAGGTCGAACTCTAATTTTTGGCGAAGGCTCCTGGCCTTAAAGGGTGTTATTTCGAACTTATCGAAATAGTAACCCGTCGTCGTATGATCGAGGTAGAACTCTTCTTTTTAGCGAAGGCCTCAGGCCTTAAAGGGTGTTATTTCGAACTTATCCAAATAGTCACCCATTGTCGTTCGATAGAGGTTGAACTCTTCTTTTTTGCTAAGGCCGTTGGCCTTAAAGGGTGTTATTTCGAACTTAATGAAATAGTAATCCATCGTCGTTTGATCGAGGTCGGACTCTTCTTTTTGGCGAAGGCCCCTGGCCTTACAGGGTGTTATTTCGAACTTATCGAAAGAGTAACCCGTCGTCGTTCGATCGAGGTCGAACTCTTCTTTTGGCGAAGGCCTCTAGCCTTAAAGGGTGTTATTTCGAACTTATCGAAATAGTAACCCGTCGTCGTTCGATCGAGGTCGAACTCTAATTTTTGGCGAAGGCTCCTGGCCTTAAAGGGTGTTATTTCGAACTTATCGAAATAGTAACCCGTCGTCGTATGATCGAGGTAGAACTCTTCTTTTTAGCGAAGGCCTCAGGCCTTAAAGGGTGTTATTTCGAACTTATCCAAATAGTCACCCGTCGTCGTTAGATAGAGGTTGAACTCTTCTTTTTTGCTAAGGCCCTTGGCCTTAAAGGGTGTTATTTCGAACTTAATGAAATAGTAATCCATCGTCGTTTGATCGAGGTCGGACTCTTCTTTTTGGAGAAGGCACCTGGCCTTACAGGGTGTTATTTCGAACTTATCGAAAGAGTAACCCGTCGTCGTTCGATCGAGGTCGAACTCTTCTTTTTGGCGAAGGCCCCTGGCCTTAAAGGGTGTTATTTCGAACTTATCGAAATAGTAACCCGTCGTCGTATGATAGAGGTTGAACTCTTCTTTTTTGCGAAGGCCCTTGGCCTTAAAAAGTGTTATTTCGAACATATCAAAATAGTAATCCATCGTCGTTCGATCGAGGTCGAACTCTTCTTTTTGGCGAAGGCCCTTGGCCTTAAAATGTGTTATTTCAAACTTATCAAAATAGTAACCTGTCGTCGTTCAATAGAGGTCAAACTCTTCTTTTTGGCGAAGGCCCTTGGCCTTAAAATGTGTTATTTCAAACTTATCAAAATAGTAACCTATCGTCGTTCAATAGAGGTCAAACTCTTCTTTTTGGCGTAGGCCTCTGGCCTTAAAGGGTGTTATTTCGAACTTATCAAAATAGTAACCCGTCGTCGTTCGATCGAGGTCGAACTCTTGTTTTTGGCGAAGGCCTCTGGCCTTAAAGGGTGTTATTTCGAACTTATCGAAATAGTAACCCGTCGTCATATGATAGAGGTTGAACTATTCTTTTTTGCGAAGGCCCTTGGCCTTAAAGGGTGTTATTTCGAACATATCGAAATAGTTATCCATCGTCGTTCGATCGAGGTCGAACTCTTCTTTTTGGCGAAGGCCCTTGGCCTTAAAATCTGTTATTTCAAACTTATCGAAAGAGTAACCCGTCGTCGTATGATCGAGGTGGAACTCTTCTTTTTGGCGTAGGCCTCTGGACTTAAAGGGTGTTATTTCGAACTTATCGAAATAGTAACCTGTTGTCGTTCGATCGAGGTCGAACTCTTCTTTTTGGCGAAGGCCTCTAGCCTTAAAGGGTGTTATTTCGAACTTATCGAAATAGTAACCCGTCGTCGTTCGATCGAGGTCGAACTCTAATTTTTGGCGAAGGCTCCTGGCCTTAAAGGGTGTTATTTCGAACTTATCGAAATAGTAACCCGTCGTCGTATGATCGAGGTAGAACTCTTCTTTTTAGCGAAGGCCTCAGGCCTTAAAGGGTGTTATTTCGAACTTATCCAAATAGTCACCCATTGTCGTTCGATAGAGGTTGAACTCTTCTTTTTTGCTAAGGCCGTTGGCCTTAAAGGGTGTTATTTCGAACTTAATGAAATAGTAATCCATCGTCGTTTGATCGAGGTCGGACTCTTCTTTTTGGCGAAGGCCCCTGGCCTTACAGGGTGTTATTTCGAACTTATCGAAAGAGTAACCCGTCGTCGTTCGATCGAGGTCGAACTCTTCTTTTGGCGAAGGCCTCTAGCCTTAAAGGGTGTTATTTCGAACTTATCGAAATAGTAACCCGTCGTCGTTCGATCGAGGTCGAACTCTAATTTTTGGCGAAGGCTCCTGGCCTTAAAGGGTGTTATTTCGAACTTATCGAAATAGTAACCCGTCGTCGTATGATCGAGGTAGAACTCTTCTTTTTAGCGAAGGCCTCAGGCCTTAAAGGGTGTTATTTCGAACTTATCCAAATAGTCACCCGTCGTCGTTAGATAGAGGTTGAACTCTTCTTTTTTGCTAAGGCCCTTGGCCTTAAAGGGTGTTATTTCGAACTTAATGAAATAGTAATCCATCGTCGTTTGATCGAGGTCGGACTCTTCTTTTTGGAGAAGGCACCTGGCCTTACAGGGTGTTATTTCGAACTTATCGAAAGAGTAACCCGTCGTCGTTCGATCGAGGTCGAACTCTTCTTTTTGGCGAAGGCCCCTGGCCTTAAAGGGTGTTATTTCGAACTTATCGAAATAGTAACCCGTCGTCGTATGATAGAGGTTGAACTCTTCTTTTTGCGAAGGCCCTTGGCCTTAAAAAGTGTTATTTCGAACATATCAAAATAGTAATCCATCGTCGTTCGATCGAGGTCGAACTCTTCTTTTTGGCGAAGGCCCTTGGCCTTAAAATGTGTTATTTCAAACTTATCAAAATAGTAACCTGTCGTCGTTCAATAGAGGTCAAACTCTTCTTTTTGGCGAAGGCCCTTGGCCTTAAAATGTGTTATTTCAAACTTATCAAAATAGTAACCTATCGTCGTTCAATAGAGGTCAAACTCTTCTTTTTGGCGTAGGCCTCTGGCCTTAAAGGGTGTTATTTCGAACTTATCAAAATAGTAACCCGTCGTCGTTCGATCGAGGTCGAACTCTTGTTTTTGGCGAAGGCCTCTGGCCTTAAAGGGTGTTATTTCGAACTTATCGAAATAGTAACCCGTCGTCATATGATAGAGGTTGAACTATTATTTTTTGCGAAGGCCCTTGGCCTTAAAGGGTGTTATTTCGAACATATCGAAATAGTTATCCATCGTCGTTCGATCGAGGTCGAACTCTTCTTTTTGCCGAAGGCCCTTGGCATTAAAATCTGTTATTTCAAACTTATCGAAAGAGTAACCCGTCGTCGTATGATCGAGGTGGAACTCTTCTTTTTGGCGTAGGCCTCTGGACTTAAAGGGTGTTATTTCGAACTTATCGAAATAGTAACCCGTCGTCGTTCGATCGAGGTCGAACTCTTCTTTTTGGCGAAGGCCTCTAGCCTTAAAGGGTGTTATTTCGAACTTATCGAAATAGTAACCCGTCGTCGTTCGATCGAGGTCGAACTCTTCTTTTTGGCGAAGGCTCCTGGCCTTAAAGGGTGTTATTTCGAACTTATCGAAATAGTAACCCGTCGTCGTATGATCGAGGTCGAACTCTTCTTTTTAGCGAAGGCCTCTTGCCTTAAAGGGTGTTATTCCGAACTTATCCAAATAGTCACCCGTCGTCGTTCGATAGAGGTTGAACTCTTCTTTTTTGCTAAGGCCCTTGGCCTTAAAGGGTGTTATTTCGAACTTAATGAAATAGTAATCCATCGTCGTTTGATCGAGGTCGGACTCTTCTTTTTGGCGAAGGCCCCCGGCCTTAGAGGGTGTTATTTCGAACTTATCGAAAGAGTAAACCGTCGTCGTTCGATCGAGGTCGAACTCTTCTTTTTGGCGAAGGCCCCTGGCCTTAAAGGGTGTTATTTCGAACTTATCGAAATAGTAACCCGTCGTCGTATGATAGAGGTTGAACTCTTCTTTTTTGCGAAGGCCCTTGGCCTTAAAAAGTGTTATTTCGAACATATCAAAATAGTAATCCATCGTCGTTCGATCGAGGTCGAACTCTTCTTTTTGGCGAAGGACCTTGGCCTTAAAGGGTGTTATTTCGAACTTATCGAAATAGTCACCCGTCGTCGTTCGATAGAGGTTGAACTCTTCTTTTTTTGCGAAGGCCCTTGGCCTTAATGGGTGTTATTTAGAACTTATCGAAATAGTAATCCATTGTCGTTCGATCGAGGTCGAACTCTTCTTTTTGGCGAAAGCCCCTGGCCTTAAAGGGTGTTATTTCGAACTTATCAAAATAGTAACCCGTCGTCGTTCAATCGAGGTCGAACTCTTCTTTTTGGCGAAGGCCCCTGGCCTTAAAGGGTGTTATTTCGAACTTATCGAAATAGTAACCCGTCGTCATATGATAGAGGTTGAACTCTTCTTTTTTGCGAAGGCCCTTGGCCTTAAAGGGTGTTATTTCGAACATATCGAAATAGTAATCCATCGTCGTTCGATCGAGGTCGAACTCTTCTTTTTGGCGAAGGCCCTTGGCCTTAAAATCTGTTATTTCAAACTTATCGAAATAGTAACCCGTCGTCGTTCGATCGAGGTCAAACTCTTCTTTTTGGCGAAGGCCCCTAGCCTTTAAAGGTGTTATTTCAAACTTATCAAAATAGTAACCCATCGTCGTTCGATCGAGGTCGAACTCTTCTTTTTGGCGAAGGCCTCTAGCCTTAAAGGGTGTTATTTCGAACTTATCGAAATAGTAACCCGTCGTCGTTCGATCGAGGTCGAACTCTTCTTTTTGGCGAAGGCTCCTGGCCTTAAAGGGTGTTATTTCGAACTTATCGAAATAGTAACCCGTCGTCGTATGATCGAGGTCGAACTCTTCTTTTTAGCGAAGGCCTCAGGCCTTAAAGGGTGTTATTTCGAACTTATCCAAATAGTCACCCGTCGTCGTTCGATAGAGGTTGAACTCTTCTTTTTTGCTAAGGCCCTTGGCCTTAAAGGGTGTTATTTCGAACTTAATGAAATAGTAATCCATCGTCGTTTGATCGAGGTCGGACTCTTCTTTTTGGCGAAGGCCCCTGGCCTTACAGGGTGTTATTTCGAACTTATCGAAAGAGTAACCCGTCGTCGTTCGATCGAGGTCGAACTCTTCTTTTTGGCGAAGGCCCCTGGCCTTAAAGGGTGTTATTTCGAACTTATCGAAATAGTAACCCGTCGTCGTATGATAGAGGTTGAACTCTTCTTTTTTGCGAAAGGCCCTTGGCCTTAAAAAGTGTTATTTCGAACATATCAAAATAGTAATCCATCGTCGTTCGATCGAGGTCGAACTCTTCTTTTTGGCGAAGGCCCTTGGCCTTAAAATGTGTTATTTCAAACTTATCAAAATAGTAACCTGTCGTCGTTCGATCGAGGTCGAACTCTTCTTTTTGGCGAAGGCCTCTAGCCTTAAAGGGTGTTATTTCGAACTTATCGAAATAGTAACCCGTCGTCGTTCGATCGAGGTCGAACTCTTCTTTTTGGCGAAGGCCCCTGGCCTTAAAGGGTGTTATTTCGAACTTATCGAAATAGTAACCCGTCGTCGTATGATAGAGGTTGAACTCTTCTTTTTGCGAAGGCCCTTGGCCTTAAAAAGTGTTATTTCGAACATATCAAAATAGTAATCCATCGTCGTTCGATCGAGGTCGAACTCTTCTTTTTGGCGAAGGCCCTTCGCCTTAAAATCTATTATTTCAAACTTATCGAAATAGTAACCCGTCGTCGTATGATCGAGGTGGAACTCTTCTTTTTGGCGAAGGCCTCAGGCCTTAAAGGGTGTTATTTCGAACTTATCCAAATAGTCACCCGTCGTCGTTCGATAGAGGTTGAACTCTTCTTTTTTGCTAAGGCCCTTGGCCTTAAAGGGTGTTATTTCGAACTTAATGAAATAGTAACCCGTCGTCGTATGATCGAGGTGAAACTCTTCTTTTTGGCATAGGCCTCTGGACTTAAAGGGTGTTATTTCGAACTTATCGAAATAGTAACCCGTCGTCGTTCGATCGAGGTCGAACTCTTCTTTTTGGCGAAGGCCTCTAGCCTTAAAGGGTGTTATTTCGAACTTATCGAAATAGTAACCCGTCGTCGTTCGATCGAGGTCGAACTCTTCTTTTTGGCGAAGGCTCCTGGCCTTAAAGGGTGTTATTTCGAACTTATCGAAATAGTAACCCGTCGTCGTATGATCGAGGTCGAACTCTTCTTTTTAGCGAAGGCCTCAGGCCTTAAAGGGTGTTATTTCGAACTTATCCAAATAGTCACCCGTCGTCGTTCGATAGAGGTTGAACTCTTCTTTTTTGCTAAGGCCCTTGGCCTTAAAGGGTGTTATTTCGAACTTAATGAAATAGTAATCCATCGTCGTTTGATCGAGGTCGGACTCTTCTTTTTGGCGAAGGCCCCTGGCCTTACAGGGTGTTATTTCGAACTTATCGAAAGAGTAACCCGTCGTCGTTCGATCGAGGTCGAACTCTTCTTTTTGGCGAAGGCCCCTGGCCTTAAAGGGTGTTATTTCGAACTTATCGAAATAGTAACCCGTCGTCGTATGATAGAGGTTGAACTCTTCTTTTTTGCGAAGGCCCTTGGCCTTAAAAAGTGTTATTTCGAACATATCAAAATAGTAATCCATCGTCGTTCGATCGAGGTCGAACTCTTCTTTTTGGCGAAGGCCCTTGGCCTTAAAATGTGTTATTTCAAACTTATCAAAATAGTAACCTGTCGTCGTTCGATCGAGGTCGAACTCTTCTTTTTGGCGAAGGCCTCTAGCCTTAAAGGGTGTTATTTCGAACTTATCGAAATAGTAACCCGTCGTCGTTCGATCGAGGTCGAACTCTTCTTTTTGGCGAAGGCTCCTGGCCTTAAAGGGTGTTATTTCGAACTTATCGAAATAGTAACCCGTCGTCGTATGATCGAGGTCGAACTCTTCTTTTTAGCGAAGGCCTCAGGCCTTAAAGGGTGTTATTTCGAACTTATCCAAATAGTCACCCGTCGTCGTTCGATAGAGGTTGAACTCTTCTTTTTTGCTAAGGCCCTTGGCCTTAAAGGGTGTTATTTCGAACTTAATGAAATAGTAATCCATCGTCGTTTGATCGAGGTCGGACTCTTCTTTTTGGCGAAGGCCCCTGGCCTTACAGGGTGTTATTTCGAACTTATCGAAAGAGTAACCCGTCGTCGTTCGATCGAGGTCGAACTCTTCTTTTTGGCGAAGGCCCCTGGCCTTAAAGGGTGTTATTTCGAACTTATCGAAATAGTAACCCGTCGTCATATGATAGAGGTTGAACTATTCTTTTTTGCGAAGGCCCTTGGCCTTAAAGGGTGTTATTTCGAACATATCGAAAATAGTTATCCATCGTCGTTCGATCGAGGTCGAACTCTTCTTTTTGGCGAAGGCCCTTGGCCTTAAAATCTGTTATTTCAAACTTATCGAAATAGTAACCCGTCGTCGTATGATCGAGGTGGAACTCTTCTTTTTGGCGTAGGCCTCTGGACTTAAAGGGTGTTATTTCGAACTTATCGAAATAGTAACCCGTCGTCGTTCGATCGAGGTCGAACTCTTCTTTTTGGCGAAGGCCTCTAGCCTTAAAGGGTGTTATTTCGAACTTATCGAAATAGTAACCCGTCGTCGTTCGATCGAGGTCGAACTCTTCTTTTTGGCGAAGGCTCCTGGCCTTAAAGGGTGTTATTTCGAACTTATCGAAATAGTAACCCGTCGTCGTATGATCGAGGTCGAACTCTTCTTTTTAGCGAAGGCCTCCAGGCCTTAAAGGGTGTTATTTCGAACTTATCCAAATAGTCACCCGTCGTCGTTCGATAGAGGTTGAACTCTTCTTTTTTGCTAAGGCCCTTGGCCTTAAAGGGTGTTATTTCGAACTTAATGAAATAGTAATCCATCGTCGTTTGATCGAGGTCGGACTCTTCTTTTTGGCGAAGGCCCCTGGCCTTACAGGGTGTTATTTCGAACTTATCGAAAGAGTAACCCGTCGTCGTTCGATCGAGGTCGAACTCTTCTTTTTGGCGAAGGCCCCTGGCCTTAAAGGGTGTTATTTCGAACTTATCGAAATAGTAACCCGTCGTCGTATGATAGAGGTTGAACTCTTCTTTTTTGCGAAGGCCCTTGGCCTTAAAAAGTGTTATTTCGAACATATCAAAATAGTAATCCATCGTCGTTCGATCGAGGTCGAACTCTTCTTTTTGGCGAAGGCCCTTGGCCTTAAAATGTGTTATTTCAAACTTATCAAAATAGTAACCTGTCGTCGTTCAATAGAGGTCAAACTCTTCATTTTGGCGAAGGCCCTTGGCCTTAAAATGTGTTATTTCAAACTTATCAAAATAGTAACCTGTCGTCGTTCGATCGAGGTCGAACTCTTCTTTTTGGCGAAGGCCCCTGGCCTTAAAGGGTGTTATTTCGAACTTATCGAAATAGTAACCCGTCGTCGTTCGATCGAGGTCGAACTCTTCTTTTTGGCGAAGGCCTCTGGCCTTAAAGGGTGTTATTTCGAACTTATCGAAATAGTAACCCGTCGTCGTTCGATCGAGGTCGAACTCTTCTTTTTGGCGAAGGCTCCTGGCCTTAAAGGGTGTTATTTCGAACTTATCGAAATAGTAACCCGTCGTCGTATGATCGAGGTCGAACTCTTCTTTTTAGCGAAGGCCTCAAGCCTTAAAGGGTGTTATTACGAACTTATCCAAATAGTCACCCGTCGTCGTTCGATAGAGGTTGAACTCTTCTTTTTTGCTAAGGCCCTTGGCCTTAAAGGGTGTTATTTCGAACTTAATGAAATAGTAATCCATCGTCGTTTGATCGAGGTCGGACTCTTCTTTTTGGCGAAGGCCCCTGGCCTTACATGGTGTTATTTCGAACTTATCGAAAGAGTAACCCGTCGTTGTTCGATCGAGGTCGAACTCTTCTTTTGGCGAAGGCCCCTGGCCTTAAAGGGTGTTATTTCGAACTTATCGAAATAGTAACCCGTCGTCGTATGATAGAGGTTGAACTCTTCTTTTTGCGAAGGCCCTTGGCCTTAAAAAGTGTTATTTCGAACATATCAAAATAGTAATCCATCGTCGTTCGATCGAGGTCGAACTCTTCTTTTTTGTGAAGGCCCTTGGCCTTAAAGGGTGTTATTTCGAATATATCGAAATAGTAATCCATCGTCGTTCGATTGAAGTCGAACTCTTCTTTTTGGCGAAGGCCCTTCGCCTTAAAATCTGTTATTTCAAACTTATCGAAATAGTAACCCGTCGTCGTATGATCGAGGTGGAACTCTTCTTTTTGGTGTAGGCCTCTGGCCTTAAAGGGTGTTATTTCGAACTTATCGAAATAGTAACCCGTCGTCGTTCGATCGAGGTCGAACTCTTCTTTTTGGCGAAGGCCTCTGGCCTTAAAGGGTGTTATTTCGAACTTATCGAAATAGTAACCCGTCGTCGTTCGATCGAGGTCGAACTCTTCTTTTTGGCGAAGGCCCCTGGCCTTAAAGGGTGTTATTTCGAACTTATCGAAATAGTAACCCGTCGTCGTATGATAGAGGTTGAACTCTTCTTTTTTGCGAAGGCCCTTGGCCTTAAAAAGTGTTATTTCGAACATATCAAAATAGTAATCCATCGTCGTTCGATCGAGGTCGAACTATTCTTTTTGGCGAAGGCCCTTGGCCTTAAAATGTGTTATTTCGAACTTATCAAAATAGTAACCCGTCGTCGTATGATCGAGGTCGAACTCTTCTTTTTAGCGAAGGCCTCAGGACTTAAAGGGTGTTATTTCGAACTTATCCAAATAGTCACCCGTCGTCGTTCGATAGAGGTTGAACTCTTCTTTTTTGCTAAGTCCCTTGGCCTTAAAGGGTGTTATTTCGAACTTAACAAAATAGTAATCCATCGTCGTTCGATCGAGGTCGGACTCTTCTTTTTGGCGAAGGCCCCTGGCCTTACAGGGTGTTATTTCGAACTTATCGAAATAGTAACCCGTCGTCGTTCGATCGAGGTCGAACTCTTCTTTTGGCGAAGGCCCCTGGCCTTAAAGGGTGTTATTTCGAACTTATCGAAATAGTAACCCGTCGTCGTATGATAGAGGTTGAACTCTTCTTTTTTGCGAAGGCCCTTGGCCTTAAAAAGTGTTATTTCGAACATATCAAAATAGTAATCCATCGTCGTTCGATCGAGGTCGAACTATTCTTTTTGGCGAAGGCCCTTGGCCTTAAAATGTGTTATTTCGAACTTATCAAAATAGTAACCCGTCGTCGTATGATCGAGGTCGAACTCTTCTTTTTAGCGAAGGCCTCAGGACTTAAAGGGTGTTATTTCGAACTTATCCAAATAGTCACCCGTCGTCGTTCGATAGAGGTTGAACTCTTCTTTTTTGCTAAGGCCCTTGGCCTTAAAGGGTGTTATTTCGAACTTAACAAAATAGTAATCCATCGTCGTTCGATCGAGGTCGGACTCTTCTTTTTGGCGAAGGCCCCTGGCCTTACAGGGTGTTATTTCGAACTTATCGAAATAGTAACCCGTCGTCGTTCGATCGAGGTCGAACTCTTCTTTTTGGCGAAGGCCCCTGGCCTTAAAGGGTGTTATTTCGAACTTATCGAAATAGTAACCCGTCGTCGTATGATAGAGGTTGAACTCTTCTTTTTTGCGAAGGCCCTTGGCCTTAAAGGGTGTTATTTCGAACATATCGAAATAGTAACCCGTCGTCGTTCGATCGAGGTCGAACTCTTCTTTTTGGCGAAGGCTCCTGGCCTTAAAGGGTGTTATTTCGAACTTATCGAAATAGTAACCCGTCGTCGTATGATCGAGGTCGAACTCTTCTTTTTAGCGAAGGCCTCAGGCCTTAAAGGGTGTTATTTCGAACTTATCCAAATAGTCACCCGTCGTCGTTCGATAGAGGTTGAACTCTTCTTTTTTGCTAAGGCCCTTGGCCTTAAAGGGTGTTATTTCGAACTTAATGAAATAGTAATCCATCGTCGTTTGATCGAGGTCGGACTCTTCTTTTTGGCGAAGGCCCCTGGCCTTACAGGGTGTTATTTCGAACTTATCGAAAGAGTAACCCGTCGTCGTTCGATCGAGGTCGAACTCTTCTTTTTGGCGAAGGCCCCTGGCCTTAAAGGGTGTTATTTCGAACTTATCGAAATAGTAACCCGTCGTCATATGATAGAGGTTGAACTATTCTTTTTTGCGAAGGCCCTTGGCCTTAAAGGGTGTTATTTCGAACATATCGAAAATAGTTATCCATCGTCGTTCGATCGAGGTCGAACTCTTCTTTTTGGCGAAGGCCCTTGGCCTTAAAATCTGTTATTTCAAACTTATCGAAATAGTAACCCGTCGTCGTATGATCGAGGTGGAACTCTTCTTTTTGGCGTAGGCCTCTGGACTTAAAGGGTGTTATTTCGAACTTATCGAAATAGTAACCCGTCGTCGTTCGATCGAGGTCGAACTCTTCTTTTTGGCGAAGGCCTCTAGCCTTAAAGGGTGTTATTTCGAACTTATCGAAATAGTAACCCGTCGTCGTTCGATCGAGGTCGAACTCTTCTTTTTGGCGAAGGCTCCTGGCCTTAAAGGGTGTTATTTCGAACTTATCGAAATAGTAACCCGTCGTCGTATGATCGAGGTCGAACTCTTCTTTTTAGCGAAGGCCACCGGCCTTAAAGGGTGTTATTTCGAACTTATCCAAATAGTCACCCGTCGTCGTTCGATAGAGGTTGATCTCTTCTTTTTTGCTAAGGCCCTTGGCCTTAAAGGGTGTTATTTCGAACTTAATGAAATAGTAATCCATCGTCGTTTGATCGAGGTTGGACTCTTCTTTTGGCGAAGGCCCCTGGCCTTACAGGGTGTTATTTCGAACTTATCGAAAGAGTAACCCGTCGTCGTTCGATCGAGGTCGAACTCTTCTTTTTGGCGAAGGCCCCTGGCCTTCAAGGGTGTTATTTCGAACTTATCGAAATAGTAACCCGTCGTCGTATGATAGAGGTTGAACTCTTCTTTTTTGCGAAGGCCCTAGGCCTTAAAAAGTGTTATTTCGAACATATCAAAATAGTAATCCATCGTCGTTCGATCGAGGTCGAACTCTTCTTTTTGGCGAAGGCCCTTGGCCTTAAAATGTGTTATTTCAAACTTATCAAAATAGTAACCTGTCGTCGTTCAATAGAGGTCAAACTCTTCATTTTGGCGAAGGCCCTTGGCCTTAAAATGTGTTATTTCAAACTTATCAAAATAGTAACCTGTCGTCGTTCGATCGAGGTCGAACTCTTCTTTTTGGCGAAGGCCCCTGGCCTTAAAGGGTGTTATTTCGAACTTATCGAAATAGTAACCCGTCGTCGTTCGATCGAGGTCGAACTCTTCTTTTTGGCGAAGGCCTCTGGCCTTAAAGGGTGTTATTTCGAACTTATCGAAATAGTAACCCGTCGTCGTTCGATCGAGGTCGAACTCTTCTTTTTGGCGAAGGCTCCTGGCCTTAAAGGGTGTTATTTCGAACTTATCGAAATAGTAACCCGTCGTCGTATGATCGAGGTCGAACTCTTCTTTTTAGCGAAGGCCTCAAGCCTTAAAGGGTGTTATTACGAACTTATCCAAATAGTCACCCGTCGTCGTTCGATAGAGGTTGAACTCTTCTTTTTTGCTAAGGCCCTTGGCCTTAAAGGGTGTTATTTCGAACTTAATGAAATAGTAATCCATCGTCGTTTGATCGAGGTCGGACTCTTCTTTTTGGCGAAGGCCCCTGGCCTTACATGGTGTTATTTCGAACTTATCGAAAGAGTAACCCGTCGTCGTTCGATCGAGGTCGAACTCTTCTTTTTGGCGAAGGCCCCTGGCCTTAAAGGGTGTTATTTCGAACTTATCGAAATAGTAACCCGTCGTCGTATGATAGAGGTTGAACTCTTCTTTTTGCGAAGGCCCTTGGCCTTAAAAAGTGTTATTTCGAACATATCAAAATAGTAATCCATCGTCGTTCGATCGAGGTCGAACTCTTCTTTTTGTGAAGGCCCTTGGCCTTAAAGGGTGTTATTTCGAATATATCGAAATAGTAATCCATCGTCGTTCGATTGAGGTCGAACTCTTCTTTTTGGCGAAGGCCCTTCGCCTTAAAATCTATTATTTCAAACTTATCGAAATAGTAACCCGTCGTCGTATGATCGAGGTGGAACTCTTCTTTTTGGTGTAGGCCTCTGGCCTTAAAGGGTGTTATTTCGAACTTATCGAAATAGTAACCCGTCGTCGTTCGATCGAGGTCGAACTCTTCTTTTTGGCGAAGGCCTCTGGCCTTAAAGGGTGTTATTTCGAACTTATCGAAATAGTCACCCGTCGTCGTTCGATAGAGGTTGAACTCTTCTTTTTTGCGAAGGCCCTTGGCCTTAAAGGGTGTTATTTCGAACTTATCAAAATAGTAACCCATCGTCGTTCGATCGAGGTCGAACTCTTCTTTTTGGCAAAGGCCCCTGGCCTTCAAGGGTGTTATTTCAAACTTATCGAAATAGTAACCCGTCGTCGTCCGATCGAGGTCGAACTCTTCTTTTTGGCGAAGGCTCCTGGCCTTAAAGGGTGTTATTTCGAACTTATCGAAATAGTAATCCGTCGTCGTATGATCGAGGTCGAACTCTTCTTTTTAGCGAAGGCCTCAGGCCTTAAAGGGTGTTATTTCGAACTTATCCAAATAGTCACCCGTCGTCATTCGATAGAGGTTGAACTCTTATTTTTTGCTAAGGCCCTTGGCCTTAAAGGGTGTTATTTCGAACTTAACAAAATAGTAATCCATCGTCGTTCGATCGAGGTCGGACTCTTCTTTTTGGCGAAGGCCCCTGGCCTTACAGGGTGTTATTTCGAACTTATCGAAATAGTAACCCGTCGTCGTTCGATCGAGGTTGAACTCTTCTTTTTGGCGAAGGCCCCTGGCCTTAAAGGGTGTTATTTCGAACTTATCGAAATAGTAACCCGTCGTCGTATGATAGAGGTTGAACTCTTCTTTTTGCGAAGGCCCTTGGCCTTAAAAAGTGTTATTTCGAACATATCAAAATAGTAATCCATCGTCGTTCGATCGAGGTCGAACTATTCTTTTTGGCGAAGGCCCTTGGCCTTAAAATGTGTTATTTCAAACTTATCAAAATAGTAACCTGTCGTCGTTCAATAGAGGTCAAACTCTTCTTTTTGGCGAAGGCCCCTAGCCTTTAAGGGTGTTATTTCGAACTTATCAAAATAGTAACCCATCGTCGTTCGATCGAGGTCGAACTCTTCTTTTTGGTGAAGGCCCTTGGCCTTCAAGGGTGTTATTTCAAACTTATCGAAATAGTAACCCGTCGTCGTTCGATCGAGGTCGAACTCTTCTTTTTGGCGAAGTCCCCTGTCCTTAAAGGGTGTTATTTCGAACTTATCGAAATAGTAATCCGTCGTCGTTCGATCGAGGTCGAACTCTTCTTTTTGGCGAAGGCCCCTGGCCTTAAAGGGTGTTATTTCGAACTTATCGAAATAGTAACCCGTCGTCATTCGATCGAGGTCAAACTCTTCTTTTTGGCGAAGGCCCCTAGCCTTTAAGGGTGTTATTTCGAACTTATAAAAATAGTAACCCATCGACGTTCGATCGAGGTCGAACTCTTCTTTTTGGCGAAGGCCCCTGGCCTTAAAGGGTGTTATTTCGAACTTATAGAAATAGTAACTCGTCGTCGTATGATCGAGGTCGAACTCTTCTTTTTTGCGAAGGCCCTTGGCCTTAAAGGGTGTTGTTTCGAACGTATCGGAATAGTAATCCATCGCCGTTCGATCGAGGTCAAACACTTCTTATTTGCGAAGGCCCCTGGCCTACAAGGGTGTTATTTCGAACTTATCGTAATAATAACCGTCTTCGTTCGATCGAGGTCAAACTCTTCTTTTTGGTGAAGGCCCCTGGCCTTCAAGGGTGTTATTTTGAACTTCTCGAAATAGTAACCCATCGTCGTTCGATGGAGGTCGAACTCTTCTTTTTGGCGAAGGCCCCTGTCCTTAAAGGTTGTTATTTCGAACTTATCGAAATAGTAACCCGTCGTCGTATGATCGAGGTCGAACTCTTCTTTTCGGCGAAGGCCTCTGGCCTTAAAGGGTGTTATTTCGAACTAATCAAAATAGTCACCCGTCGTCGTTCGATATAGGTTGAACTCTTCTTTTTTGCGAAGGCCCTTGGCCTTAAAAAGTGTTATTTCGAACATATCAAAATAGTAATCCATCGTCGTTCGATCGAGGTCGAACTATTCTTTTTGGCGAAGGCCCTTGGCCTTAAAATGTGCTATTTCAAACTTATCGAAATAGTAACCCGTCGTTGTTCGATCGAGGTCAAACTCTTCTTTTTGGCGAAGGCCCCTAGCCTTTAAGGGTGTTATTTCGAACTTATCAAAATAGTAACCCATCGTCGTTCGATCGAGGTCGAACTCTTCTTTTTGGCGAAGGCCCCTGGCCTTAAAGGGTGTTATTTCGAACTTATCGAAATAGTAACCCGTCGTCGTTCGATCGAGGTCGAACTCTTCTTTTTGGCGAAGGCCCCTGGCCTTAAAGGGTGTTATTTCGAACTTATCGAAATAGTAACCCGTCGTCATATGATAGAGGTTGAACTATTCTTTTTTGCTAAGGCCCTTGGCCTTAAAGGGTGTTATTTCGAACTTAACAAAATAGTAATCCATCGTCGTTCGATCGAGGTCGGACTCTTCTTTTTGGCGAAGGCCCCTGGCCTTACAGGGTGTTATTTCGAACTTATCGAAATAGTAACCCGTCGTCGTTCGATCGAGGTCGAACTCTTCTTTTTGGCGAAGGCCCCTGGCCTTAAAGGGTGTTATTTCGAACTTATCGAAATAGTAACCCGTCGTCGTATGATAGAGGTTGAACTCTTCTTTTTGCGAAGGCCCTTGGCATTAAAAAGTGTTATTTCGAACATATCAAAATAGTAATCCATCGTCGTTCGATCGAGGTCGAACTATTCTTTTTGGCGAAGGCCCTTGTCCTTAAAATGTGTTATTTCAAACTTATCAAAATAGTAACCTGTCGTCGTTCGATCGAGGTCGAACTCTTCTTTTTGGCGAAGGCCCCTGGCCTTAAAGGGTGTTATTTCGAACTTATCGAAATAGTAACCCGTCGTCGTTCGATCGAGGTCGAACTCTTCTTTTTGGCGAAGGCCCCTGGCCTTAAAGGGTGTTATTTCGAACTTATCGAAATAGTAACCCGTCGTCATTCGATCGAGGTCGAACACTTCTTTTTGGCGAAGGCCCCTAGCCTTTAAGGGTGTTATTTCGAACTTATCAAAATAGTAACCCATCGTCGTTCGATCGAGGTCGAACTCTTCTTTTTGGCGAAGGCCCCTGGCCTTAAAGGGTGTTATTTCGAACTTATAGAAATAGTAACCCGTCGTCGTATGATCGAGGTCGAACTCTTCTTTTTTGCGAAGGCCCTTGGCCTTAAAGGGTGTTATTTCGAACGTATCGGAATAGTAATCCATCGCCGTTCGATCGAGGTCAAACACTTCTTATTTGCGAAGGCCCCTGGCCTACAAGGGTGTTATTTCGAACTTATCGTAATAATAACCGTCTTCGTTCGATCGAGGTCAAACTCTTCTTTTTGGTGAAGGCCCCTGGCCTTCAAGGGTGTTATTTTGAACTTCTCGAAATAGTAACCCATCGTCGTTCGATGGAGGTCGAACCCTTCTTTTTGGCGAAGGCCCCTGTCCTTAAAGGTTGTTATTTCGAACTTATCGAAATAGTAACCCGTCGTCGTATGATCGAGGTCGAACTCTTCTTTTTGGCCAAGGCCTCTGGCCTTAAAGGGTGTTATTTCGAACTAATCAAAATAGTCACCCGTCGTCGTTCGATATAGGTTGAACTCTTCTTTTTGGCGAAGGCCCTTGGCCTTAAAGGGTGTTATTTCGAACTAATCGAAATAGTAATCCATCGTCGTTCGATCGAGGTCGAACTCTTCTTTTTGGCGAAAGCCCCTGGCCTTAAAGGGTGTTACTTCGAACTTATCGAAATAGTAACCCGTCGTCGTTCGATCGAGGTCGAACTCTTCTTTTTGGCGAAGGCCCCTGTCCTTAAAGGGTGTTATTTCGAACTTATCGAAATAGTAACCCGTCGTCATATGATAGAGGTTGAACTATTCTTTTTGCGAAGGCCCTTGGCCTTAAAGGGTGTTATTTCGAACTTATCAAAATAGTAACCCGTCGTCATTCGATCGAGGTCGAACACTTCTTTTTGGCGAAGGCCCCTAGCCTTTAAGGGTGTTATTTCGAACTTATCAAAATAGTAACCCATCGTCGTTCGATCAAGGACGAACTCTTCTTTTTGGCGAAGGCCCCTGGCCTTAAAGGGTGTTATTTCGAACTTATATAAATAGTAACCCGTCGTCGTATGATCGAGGTCGAACTCTTCTTTTTTGCGAAGGCCCTTGGCCTTAAAGGGTGTTATTTCGAACGTATCGGAATAGTCACCCGTCGTCGTTCGATATAGGTTGAACTCTTCTTTTTTGCGAAGGCCCTTGGCCTTAAAGGGTGTTATTTCGAACTAATCGAAATAGTAATCCATCGTCGTTCCATCGAGGTCGAACACCTCTTTTTGGCAAAAGCCCCTGGCCTTAAAGGGTGTTATTTCGAACTTATCGAAATAGTAACCCGTCGTCGTTCGATCGAGGTCGAACTCTTCTTTTTGGCGAAGGCCCCTGGCCTTAAAGGGTGTTATTTCGAACTTATCGAAATAGTAACCCGTCGTCATTCGATCGAGGTCGAACACTTCTTTTTGGCGAAGGCCCCTAGCCTTTAAGGGTGTTATTTCGAACTTATCAAAATAGTAACCCATCGTCGTTCGATCGAGGTCGAACTCTTCTTTTTGGCGAAGGCCCCTGGCCTTAAAGGGTGTTATTTCGAACTTATAGAAATAGTAACCCGTCGTCGTATGATCGAGGTCGAACTCTTCTTTTTTGCGAAGGCCCTTGGCCTTAAAGGGTGTTATTTTGAACGTATCGGAATAGTCACCCGTCGTCGTTCGATATAGGTTGAACTCTTCTTTTTTGCGAAGGCCCTTGGCCTTAAAGGGTGTTATTTCGAACTAATCGAAATAGTAATCCATCGTCATTCGATCGAGGTCGAACTCTTCTTTTTGGCAAAAGCCCCTGGCCTTAAAGGGTGTTATTTCGAACTTATCGAAATAGTAACTCGTTGTCGTTCGATCGAGGTCGAACTCTTCTTTTTGGCGAAGGCCCCTGGCCTTAAAGGGTGTTATTTCGAACTTATCGAAATAGTAACCCGTCGTCATATGATAGAGGTTGAACTATTCTTTTTGCGAAGGCCCTTGGCCTTAAAGGGTGTTATTTCGAACATATCGAAATAGTAATCTATCGTCGTTCGATCGAGGTCGAACTCTTCTTTTTGGCGAAGGCCTCTGGCCTTAAAGGGTGTTATTTCGAACTAATCAAAATAGTCACCCGTCGTCGTTCGATATAGGTTGAACTCTTCTTTTTGCGAAGGCCCTTGGCCTTAAAGGGTGTTATTTCGAACGTATCGGAATAGTAATCCATCGCCATTCGATCGAGGTCAAACACTTCTTATTTGCGAAGGCCCCTGGCCTACAAGGGTGTTATTTCGAACTTATCGTAATAATAACCGTCTTCGTTCGATCGAGGTCAAACTCTTCTTTTTGGTGAAGGCCCCTGGCCTTCAAGGGTGTTATTTTGAACTTCTCGAAATAGTAACCCATCGTCGTTCGATGGAGGTCGAACTCTTCTTTTTGGCGAAGGCCCCTGTCCTTAAAGGTTGTTATTTCGAACTTATCGAAATAGTAACTCGTCGTCGTATGATCGAGGTTGAACTCTTCTTTTTGGCAAAAGCCCCTGGCCTTAAAGGGTGTTATTTCGAACTTATCGAAATAGTAACCCGTCGTCGTTCGATCGAGGTCAAACTCTTCTTTTTGGCGAAGGCTCCTGGCCTTAAAGGGTGTTATTTCGAACTTATCGAAATAGTAATCCGTCGTCGTATGATCGAGGTCGAACTCTTCTTTTTAGCGAAGGCCTCAGGCCTTAAAGGGTGTTATTTCGAACTTATCCAAATAGTCACCCGTCGTCATTCGATAGAGGTTGAACTCTTATTTTTTGCTAAGGCCCTTGGCCTTAAAGGGTGTTATTTCGAACTTAACAAAATAGTAATCCATCGTCGTTCGATCGAGGTCGGACTCTTCTTTTTGGCGAAGGCCCCTGGCCTTACAGGGTGTTATTTCGAACTTATCGAAATAGTAACCCGTCGTCGTTCGATCGAGGTCGAACTCTTCTTTTGGCGAAGGCCCCTGGCCTTAAAGGGTGTTATTTCGAACTTATCGAAATAGTAACCCGTCGTCGTATGATAGAGGTTGGACTCTTCTTTTTTGCGAAGGCCCTTGGCCTTAAAAAGTGTTATTTCGAACATATCAAAATAGTAATCCATCGTCGTTCGATCGAGGTCGAACTATTCTTTTTGGGGAAGGCCCTTGGCCTTAAAATGTGTTATTTCAAACTTATCAAAATAGTAACCTGTCGTCGTTCAACAGAGGTCAAACTCTTCTTTTTGGCGAAGGCCCCTAGCCTTTAAGGGTGTTATTTCGAACTTATCAAAATAGTAACCCATCGTCGTTCGATCAAGGTCGAACTCTTCTTTTTGGTGAAGGCCCTTGGCCTTCAAGGGTGTTATTTCAAACTTATCGAAATAGTAACCCGTCGTCGTTCGATGGAGGTCGAACTCTTCTTTTTGGCGAAGGCCCCTGTCCTTAAAGGTTGTTATTTCGAACTTATCGAAATAGTAACCCGTCGTCGTATGATCGAGGTCGAACTCTTCTTTTTGGCGAAGGCCTCTTGCCTTAAAGGGTGTTATTTCGAACTAATCAAAATAGTCACCCGTCGTCGTTCGATATAGGTTGAACTCTTCTTTTTTGCGAAGGCCCTTGGCCTTAAAGGGTGTTATTTCGAACTAATCGAAATAGTAATCCATCGTCGTTCGATCGAGGTCGAACTCTTCTTTTGGCGAAGGCCCCTGGCCTTAAAGGGTGTTATTTCGAACTTATCGAAATAGTAACCCGTCGTCGTATGATAGAGGTTGGACTCTTCTTTTTTGCGAAGGCCCTTGGCCTTAAAAAGTGTTATTTCGAACATATCGAAATAGTAATCCATCGTCGTTCGATCGAGGTCGAACTATTCTTTTTGGGGAAGGCCCTTGGCCTTAAAATGTGTTATTTCAAACTTATCAAAATAGTAACCTGTCGTCGTTCAACAGAGGTCAAACTCTTCTTTTTGGCGAAGGCCCCTAGCCTTTAAGGGTGTTATTTCGAAATTATCAAAATAGTAACCCATCGTCGTTCGATCAAGGTCGAACTCTTCTTTTTGGTGAAGGCCCTTGGCCTTCAAGGGTGTTATTTCAAACTTATCGAAATAGTAACCCGTCGTCGTTCGATGGAGGTCGAACTCTTCTTTTTGGCGAAGGCCCCTGTCCTTAAAGGTTGTTATTTCGAACTTATCGAAATAGTAACCCGTCGTCGTATGATCGAGGTTGAACTCTTCTTTTTGGCAAAAGCCCCTGGCCTTAAAGGGTGTTATTTCGAACTTATCGAAATAGTAACCCGTCGTCGTTCGATCGAGGTCAAACTCTTCTTTTTGGCGAAGGCTCCTG